>NC_137603.1:45166333-45211333 GCF_963280865.1 Gymnoscopelus braueri
TATCTCTTTAGTCAAGTCATCAAGACAGATCCGTCCGATCTGTCTTGATGTCATGCCACAAATCATGAAGGCAGTGTTTGATTGCGGTGAAACTTTGCAGATTTTTGCAAAACATTTTTTTATATTACTCCTACAAATGTTGTCCAAACATCAAGCAAATCGGTACATATTAGTCAAGTCATCAAGACAGATCCGTCCGATCCGTCCGATTTTTCACATTCCAGCCTGATTGGCGAATTCCGAACATTGCTGGCCCACACTAACCTACCTGACCTGGCGAAGACCTTTGCTCCGAGGAGCACATTCTCTACCTTTTTATTAGGGCCGGGACTTTATGGCGTTAATTTCAATCAATTAATTACAGAAAAATGATCGCGCTAAAAAAAATTACGCATTTTAATCGCACCTATTTTTGCACCGCGGAACGTTTCTCACTGGACGAGTTTCAGACGGACCGATCATACCAGCGCACCAACCGACGTGGTTCTCACTTCTCAGACAACAACAAAGTAAACTGCAGCCAGCACAGTGCATGAAAACATGAATGAAGACGCGCCCGCATAGCCTGCTTGATAATGTTGGCTGGGCAAATCAGAATCTGTAATGGATGCCTCCCCCCTACGCGCGCGTTTGTCAAATGCAAAAATTGCTTTTCACTGTTCTCAGGTCAAATATTTATATGCGATTAATTGCGATTAATTAATTACAAAGCCTCTAATTAATTAGATAATTTTTTTTAATCGAGTCCCAGCCCTACTTTTTATGTATCTTTCATAAATTAATGGCTTATTTCATACTTTGCCAAATGACAGCGTCGTGCAAAAGTTGCAAAGATTGCTGATCTACAAGCTCATAACCTGATGTGATGCATTGCAAGCTTGTAGATCTGCTATTTTGGCCTTTTCTTTTCTCCTACAATGACTATGCCCAAAACAGGGATGCCAGGTTGAAAGTGGTTAAGTCTGTCTGTGTGGGTTTTATAAATATTTTACCAACGAGAAGTATCAACAAGAACTTATGATTAAATAATAACTACATTGGATCCATTGGAACATAGGTTATTTTTTTATTTTCCTGACAAGTAACGGTTTTGGACGTACAAGGTTTCAACCGAACAGTGAGTGATTATATAAAAGGCAGATGGCGACAGCAGCCTTCAGTAATATACTACTTCAACCTACACGTCCTGTCTGCACAGCAAATCCTGAGAGTAAATTTAACTCTGAGTCAGAGTTAAAGCAAAATTACACTTTGCTTGGTTGTTACCATGCCATGATATAGCTACATTGGTGAGATCAAGCCACTCTTGTAGCACATAAACAAAAAGCAAAGCAGATTCTACCAATATGTAACGTTACAAAACCAGGCATTTACGTGTCAACATCCTGTTGATTTTACTATTTGAATTTGGAAGAAAGAACTGGATCAGCAGATCTGGATCGGGATCTTCAAATATAATCAACAGGAAGCTGACATTTGTATTATATTATATTTTTAAAATGCTGTGTTTGGTTTTGTGATGTTATTTATTGGCAGTAGCCTCGATCTCCAGGCTTTTATTGTTTAGTGTTGCTAAAAAATAAAAGCCTGGCCCAGCGCGTCGGTGTACTCGGTATAAGGAAGTGTTTCACTTCCCAACCAACCAGAGTGCAGTGGGCGTCGCTCGTAATGTTGTGTTAACGGGGCGGGGGTTGACGGACAGATCGCTGAACCAATGGGATCAGCCGCAGTCTCTCGCCGGCTCTTTACACCCGCCCCTCTATACACGAAATCAGGAGCGTTGGGGCAGTCTATATTGGCAGTATCTGCTTTGTAATTTGGAGTTACATCATGGTAAGGTAACTGCACTACACACATACCTCTACCAAAGTGTCATTTTCCTTTAAATCAAGTCTGTGTGTGTACACAAACTCCATGCAGAGGCACACAAACACAACCTCCTCAGTCACCTCACATGGACAGTCATAATAAATTAATGTAAGCACAGAGTGATCTGCAGTTCTATACCCACGCACAGAAACAGACCATAGCCTCTTCCATTCCTCTACCGAGGTGCTCAGCAGAAGATGTGACCTTATCGTCTGCAGGTGTTATTATCATTCTGAACCGTACAACAATATACAGAACAAAGCAATCCAGAGGAGCCTATTTGTGTTGAGTGACAGGGCTCTCTACGTTTCCATATCTTCGCTGCCGGGCAGAATCCTTGCATCAACATATTTCATCTTTTTAGTTGAAACTTAAACTTCACAGTTTTAATTTAAAACTGTGAAGTTTAAGTTTCAACAGTTTAAAACTGTGAAGTTTAAAACTTTTAAACTTCACAGTTTTAAACTTCACAGTTTTAAACTTCACAGTTTTAAACTTCACAGTTTGAGTTGCTGTGTGACAGTGCTGTGCAAATGTAGAGGAAAATAGCTTTTGTTTTACATCGCTACAATTTTTTAATAAACACATTTACATCACATATTTTCACACCTGCCACAAATAGGGATGCCAGGTTGAAAGTGGTTAAGTCTGTCTGTGGGTTTTCTAAATATTTAACCAAATACCTTTTATTAAGTAATAATAACTACATTGGATCCATTTGATAAAAATTACCATTTTCTTTCTCCATTTCCTGAAAACTAACGGTTTTGGACATTCGGTACAAGGTTTCCACCCGACAGCGACAAAATGACCATCCTGTCGTCTGTCTCTTTGGCACTGCCCTGTGTGAGGTGTGTCACTACCCTGTAGGGCAGCGCTACTCAACCCGCGGCCCGCGGGCCGCATGCGGCCCGATCGCAGCGTCTTGGCGTTTCCGTTCAAATATATGGGTTGCTAAAACATTTTTCAAAAACAAACAGACAGACATACATACAGGTGCATCAATTGTTACAGGTATAATGCATAGCTTTCTATGCATTTCGGGTTTTTGGGGGGGTTTGACCCCCAAATTTTTCAAGCCGCGCGGCTTTGCCGCGCGCCCAGGATAGGTTGCTGCCACTGGACATACACACAACACAAAATAAACTGGTACAGTGAAAAGAATATGATGTCAAAATGTACATTTTCTTGTGTGTTACAAAATCGAAAAATCCAAAATAGGACCGTCATTTTTATGGCGGCCCCTTGGACTTTTGGTATTTTGCTGAGTGGCCCCTGAGCCATCTTAAGTTGAGTAGCCCTGCTGTAGGGCATTGTAAAATCCTGCGAGGGATCCTCCTGAGTATTTTTTACATTGTCTCAGTTTAATACACACTCAGGGTTTTGCAGGGCATCGCTGTGTAGCAAACCATAATAGAGTATTCTGTAAGCGTTCATACGGTGCGGTGATGAAAAACACCCCATGCTGTGCGAGGAAATGGGAGATTTCATAATCCGTCTGAGGCCTTGGTCTTGGTCCGTGGTCCATGGAGAGAGTCTCATTAAACTTCTCATTAGAGACACACTGAGCTTCTGTAATGGCTGACCGCATATACAAATCACCTCAGACAGGAAAGGGGAGGTGGGGGGCGGAGAGGGGGTGCTGCCAAATCACCAGGACATTGGAGTCGCCCAATGAAAGAGTAATACACAGAATAAGATTACTACACAAGGACAATATCATTTTTCCTGTCTTTTTTTTATTTTGTTAGTTTTTTCCAGTCAGTTTTTGCTTTATTTGGACAGTGCAGTAGAGACAGAGAGAGAGAGAGAGAGAGAGAGAGAGAGAGAGAGAGAGAGAGAGAGAGAGGGAGAGGGAGAGGGAGAGGGAGAGAGAGAGAGAGAGAGAGAGAGAGAGAGAGAGAGAGAGAGAGAGAGAGAGAGGAGAGGGAGGGGGAAAGACATGCAATACAGGTCTGTGGCCGGAGTTGAACTGAGAACGCAATCTGTCTGCTTATCAAAGTGCCCCCTCAGTCTATTGCGTCTTGCCGTCATCTGCTGTTCATTTCATTAAATCCATACATTCTTAACAAAGGGCAGCGACAGTCACACTTAGCATCTCCCAAACAGATTTAAACGTGGTACCATGTCATGATTGACTGCACAAGTGTTGAGGCTGCGTGGGCGAAGCCTCCGGCTTGAGAAAGCTCTTTACATGCAATCATATTTTCATTAGCAGCAGGTCACATGGGAGGGACAGCAACGAGAGGGCTAAGCAGAATCCAGCAGTTGCTTTTGAAGACAGCTTGCGTGTGTGTGTGTGTGTGGGATGGACAAATTGAATTCAGCCAAGTGTGGATATCACATCCTCTCGCCTCCTTTCAATACAAAGCTGTTCCACTAAAAGGGACATACAAAGCACACATGGCATACATACGTACACTGTTGTTGTGCATTATCCAGGTGACCGATCGAGGATTTAAATTCTCCATCAGCAATTCTAAAGCTGCTTTTGTTCCCAAGAGACAAGCCTGCATAAAGACTTCTCCAGTGGACGTGTAATGATAATAAACAGCAAGACGGATGACACAGCACACTGTAACTGTTGTCCCTCCTCTGAAAGGTTGACAAACTCCAATAGAAAATAAAGACATCAAACTCTGCATTGATACGAGCAGTACAAGCACGCCTGTGTGTGTGTGTGTGTGTGTGTGTGTGTGTGTGTGTGTGTGTGTGTGTGTGTGTGTGTGTGTGTGTGTGTGTGTGTGTGTGTGTGTGTGTGTGTGTGTGTGTGTGTGTGTGTGTGTGTGTGTGTGTGTGTGTGTGTGTGTGGGGTGTGTGTGTGTGTGTGTGTGTGTGTGTGTGTGTGTCTGTCTCCTGCATGCCTGCTTGGCTCAGCAAATGAAACTTTGTATGAACAGAAAGATGAGTTCACCCCTTGGCTGGAATTGAGCCTCGGTATGAATATCAATGTTGCATTCATCGCTAGTTGTTTCCCTCGACGACGCCCCACCTGACACAAAAGAGAATCAGCTTTCTGTTGGTGTCAGCATTTACCAAAGAAGTGCTCTGCTGCTCAAAAGAGAAAGGCGCCTTCACCCGACAGCCTTAGCTCAAGGGCAAGGAGAGTGTGTGTGCGTGTGCTCGCGCGTGTGCTCGCACGTGTGTGCACGTGTGTGTGTGTGTGTGTGTGTGTGTGTGTGTGTGTGTGTGTGTGTGTGTGTGTGTGTGTGTGTGTCTGTGTAATAAAGATAAGAGGGGAAAGAGGATTGAATAAAAGCCTGCAGTAGATGTCCAGGTCATGGGAAAGGGCAAGTACATGTTGTAGTTCTGGGTTAACACAGCAAATGCAGAGGTCAGCCATGGTGCTAACCTATGCTCACAGAGTCACTCACGGCGCTATTGAGCCATGTAATAGTCCTCCTTTCTGTGCTGTAAGAACTTTGTTACCAAAAGGCCAGTCTCCCATAGACCAGATGAACAGAGATCTCTGCCTACTGATACATCAAGGGAACTTTTAATTGAATCACATGAGCCCTAGTGCGGGGCAAAGATTCAGCGGAAATAGTTGATCTACATGCTCACAATGTGTCGCAACGCGTCACAATTGGTTATTTTTGGCAAAGGGATTTGTTGTAGAGAGGAAAAGGAGCCTAGTATATAACACTGGGGGACTCCGGTCAATGAATAGGGTTAGAGTGATTAATGTAGGGGCTAGAACAGCAGAGAAAACTAGCGCCCTACGGCTTTGAAAGCCAGTTCTGATACCGTCCCAATATGAACAATCGCCCTAATGTCTTTGCATTGGTTTTAAATCTCTGAAATGTTTCCACACAGTTTTAGCCCATTTATTGAATTTAGATGTCACCAGACGTGTATAGGCGGAGATCTCTGATTGTCTGGCTACGCAAGACTAGCAAAAGTTATGACTGTATACAAATTCTGTCCAAGAAAAGAAAAGTTGACACAGGTCAGATATTCAACGATAATTGGAAAGCCTTTTCTTCTGAGGTCAACAGCAAACCTGTGTGTCGCATATGCTTGCAACAAGTGGCTGTTGCAAAGGAATACAACATCAAACGACACCACAAGTGTAAAATAAACTGTTAGACCGATATACCGTTTTTCAGACCTCCACATTAGATTATTAGAATAAAACATGAACAGGATAGCAGAATGAATGAGAACAACAACATGCACGATGTGCTGTCTACCACACTTGACTAGCATGAATACTGGCTCTAGTTAATGACGTCACATCTGGTTGTGGAAGCATTCCTATTGGCTACAACGTCTGCCATTCAACCAACCAGTATAATCCAATACCTTGACAACAAGAAATCCCACAGAGAAAAATATAACAAGAATGCAGGACGCAGAACATAAAAGTTAAATGAGTTTTAATCTATGAGCTTTCTCAGTAATTAACATGAATAAATCTGAACATGCGGGCGCTTTCTTTCATTGGTGCACAATGGGTCCGGCCCAATGAAGTTGCATTTTGCCCAATAAGGCCTGTGAGTTTGACACAGCCTGATATAGATGCCATGGTAACTGATACAAGCACAACTGTGAAGTTTATAATATTTAATATTTATGTAATGGACATACGATATACAGTACAATACAACTACAATAATGGCTACAACAAAAAGCACTCTTTCTCACAAGTCACTTCACTTGAGGAATCTGACCATTTCTTATTTGGCTGCTTTAAAATCAATCTCATCTCTGGGATTAGAGGTGAACACGGTTGACCATGCTGGTCCTGGAGATAAAGAGAACGCAGCAGCAGCAGTAAGGCGGCATAGCTGTGACGCACAGACCCCAACGCTCACTCTATGCTCTCATTATCTTCCATGACTCCAGGTCTTCAATATTAGCCAACAAAAAAGCTCTCTGCAGCGCCATCTGCTCTGCCAGCGCTGACTATTTTAAGACAGAGAGACACAGCCACATAGAAGGAGAAAGGGAGAGAGAGATACCATACTATTTGTGGGGGAACAACAGATAGAGGAGGAGAGTGGGAAAGGAACTGAGCATCAAATCTGGCTTAAGTTGTGCCAGAAGAAGGAATAGTTATATAAAGTTATAAAAAGTAATGTGTGAGAGTCAGTTGAGGCTGTAAAAGGCAGTGTTGAAGGGAGACTGGGAGAAACTATTTCCCTGGAGTGTATCAAGGGACACACACTGTAACTCAACCCATTCAATCGTATCTGTGTCATTTTAGATTTCTTCGGCTATTCAAAAATAGCAGATATACAAGCTAGATCTGCTATTTTTTTTAATCTTGAAAATTTTATATTTTTGATATTTCATATTTTTTAAAACGAACATTTGTAACTCATATCTTTGCTTCTGGGGGTCCCTGGAATAGAACATTTTGAGATGGGGGTCCGCGGCCAGGGGAGAAAGTGGGCCGGAGTGGTCCGGAACGCCGTTCCGGTAAAAGATTCTGGGCCGGAACGGCGTGCCGGTAAGAAAAAGGAGAGGGCAGCTGTCAAAATGCCATATTAAATAACCTGCCACAAACGCAAGAAGAAAACATAATCTACTAACGTCAGATTAACATAAAAGTGTTATTAGTTAAGTTTTCTAATGAAGTGCTTCTGAATTGTTCCAATGTGTTTGTGTGAGCGCAATCTGTGCCGTTTTTTTATTTATTCCACAGAGAGAAGTTTTGTCACTCGTGCGAGTCGTGTCAATGTGCAACAGACTGGGCTGGGAATGGGATCCGTTCATCCGTTCGCAGGGTGAAGATCCGGTATAGAGAGGATACGGAAACGGCCTTTGTCGGTGCCTATGTGTGTGTGTGTGCAAATTACCGGATAGAGTAGGCGGGCTCAACGACAAATTAAATTGCACCAACGTTCAAAACATGTTTCTGGTTGGCTGACAGACTGACACGATTTTTATTTCTGGGAGTTCCGGCAAGAACTAGAAGCCACTTTCCCCCCTGTCCGCGGCCAAATATATATCTAAAAATGTTTTCTAAATCCTAACAGTATGTTGCTAGATCAGTGGTGCTCCAACTTTTCCATGTCAAGGACCCCCAGAATTATATGTATTTGGCCGCGGACCCCCATCTCAAAATATGTTATTGTTCCAGGGACCCCCCCAGAAGCACAGATCGAAGTACATTTTTTTGTTTTAAAACATATATATTTAATTCAAAGATTTGCACAAATCTTCTAAGATTTTTCAAAAAAATGCCAAAGAAATCTTAAAATGACACAGATGTGTTCCCGGTGTTAATGGATGAAGCTACTTGAGAATCACAGTTATTGATTGAGAGAATGCAGCTCTAAGTACGTACCAACACCCATCCATGTGAATGTCACTAGCTAAAGATCGAGGTCATTACACTTTATAATATGTCAGAAACAAGATCCCATCCCCACAGAATATGGCAGCTGGAAAAAGTGAAACCATCTGAAATACCCAAATTTGTCTTTTGTTACCTTTTTCCACTCTACTTAGTAATACGGACCTGAGTTGCAACTCTATTTGGTACTGTATGCTCTTTTTTTAACTGTATACCAAATGTCTTTGCTGGAAATAGCTGTAGGGATGCAGGGGTTCAAGTGGTTAAATACTCAAGGACGAGATGACAGAATACTGCCCACTCTTTCCATTGCTGCGTAGTAATTGTACATGCAGAGACAGCCAAAGAATAATGAAGGTGCTTGAAAAGCACGAATCGATCCACGACAATGAAATACGTCACAGCCATCCATCCAATATTGAACTCCAGTCGGCTCACCCAGAAACATCATGTCTGATGGTACTAAAAACCTTGATAGATCCCCTATGGCCACCGCATGGTATGCAGGTCAGCTCTATCTCAATGGTTCCTTTCTGCTTTGATCATTCCCATAGAGCAAAGGAATGCAACAGTACAAAATACAGCATTTGCCTGAGAGACACAGACTACATGATAATATCATCCAAATTGATTATGAAAAACACTGAAAATCATTTGTGATTTTCACTTTGAAAAAAAGTTGCTTTTGTGAAGCAAAGTGGTTGGACAATGAGGTATAAATGAACCCTTACCTTCTGCCTAATCTCTTCCTCCATCTTGACTGGAGAGCCCAACTCAGCCACAGACTTAATCCCGTCACTCGCATAGGCACCATACTCCCACAGCACGTAGTTCTTCGAGTGGGATGCTCCAATAATGGCAGACCAGTGATTAGCACGACCTGGTGAGGTTAATTGACACAAAAACAAAAAATTATCTTGGCCTGCTTGCCCACAAGCACATTGCTGCTGCTAATAAGAACAATAATTATAAAACAGGATTATAGTATTATGCATTTGTATTCATGAGCCCTTTAGTCTGGAAATCACACCGAAAGCTCACTGCTGTTTCAGTAGCTTATTAATGAGTCTGATCAGTCAGTCAAACTAATTAGGTTTTAGATATGTTAATCCACATAAGCTTTATCCCTGCTCTCTCAGTAGGTCTACACAAGATCAAGGAAATATCTCCAGGACGAACATGTGCTCTACAGCAATTTCTCATTCTCACAACCTCCAAAAGTCATGGAGGTCCATAAGGATCATTTCTGACTTTATTGGTACATCATATCACGCTCTCCTCTCCTCCTTCAGGCAATGTTACACTCCTACACACCAGATGGTTTTCTTTTGGTGAAGATAATTTCTGTCTGACCAGCCAGTGACATAAAATCAATATCCTTTTGCAGGCTGTGTAAAAGTCAGCGATAATAAGTGGATAAGTGTACCAACAGGAAAACTGTGCATATACCTGTTTAACCTATTAACGCGATAGTTGTTTTTGTCGCATTCCTAAGCCAATAATTTGATGACCGGCAGCGGTTCCGGTAAGAGACACAAAGAGTCTCCTTTGTGTCTCCTACCGGAACCGCTGCCTACCTACCGGTCTGCTGGTTATCAAATTATTGACTTAGGAATGTCAAAATGACAAAAACAAAACAAATATCCATATATTCTATTCTAAGTCTCCATGGGGTGACCAATCGATAGAAAAAAAGTATTGTTTTGAGTGAACTATCCCTTTAAGACCTGAGGACAATTCTACAAATTCCTTCTAAACGAAATGTTTCAAACACTTTCAGAAATGTTCAAAAAATAGCATGTGTACATACAAGCTATTATACGATATACAAGCTTGTATATCTGCTATTTTTGAATAGCCAACGCAAAAATCTAAAATGACACAGATGCTTTCCCGGTTTTATAAAACAGACTAAAAAGCAGTAAAGCAAATGCCAAAATCTTACTGAGGTTAATGTCACTATTGGGCAATCTGATGATGTCACTGATATGCTCTGATGTGTTTTCCCCTTATGTGTGCAAGTAATGGGAAGTACTCTATCTCTGGAACATAATTCTCAACCACCTGAAGGCACCACAGGATTACAAGACCTGAAGGCACCAGAGGCTTTAAAACAGGCCTCAAATCCATTCCATTCGTATTCAGGGTTATGGTTAGGGTTAGAAAACGCCACAACAATAGAATGGATGGCCAGAATTTCATGGAACTTGGTAGGAGTGATCAGTAGGCTGCCCAGAAGAGATGGTTCATTTTAGGGTCAAAAGGTCAATCGAGAACAGATTGGCGGAATTTCAGGAAACTGAAGTCTATCAGCCCCAAATGAACTTTTGGTCAAAGGTCAATGTCTAAATGAATTAATATCTTGCCAATTGCATAGTGTTGGCAGAGGTAGGCACTCTATTCAGTGCAATTTGTCTAGTTCTTTCTGATTAAAAAACTCCTTTAAAGCAAAAATACCCCATATCCTCTCTCTACCATTGTATACCCACTAGAAGTTCTGCCCGCTACGCGGGCAGAATTCTAGTACCCCCCCCCCCTACCCCCCCCCCCCAAAGAAAATGTCGTTTGGGGGTACAAAATCATGGGATAAAAAAAAATAAAAAAAAACCCAGAGGGTCTCCCCCCCCCCCCCCTTAGGGGTCCCTGGAGACGGCCGTGACCTACAGACACTGCGAAGGAAAACTGTGAAGCCACAGCCACGCATGCAAGATGTTGCACATGAATTCTGCAGCCGCACTGAGGCGCTCCAACACAAACACTCTGACATTAAGCTTCACACAACAAACATCAGCAGCACACACAAACATTCACCACAATGACAAACAAATTACGTCCGCGCAAAAATGAGTAAGGGCTCGCTTATTTTGGGGTTCAAAAATCGTGGGCTAAAAATTTCCCCCAAAAAAGTTTTTTTTTTTTAATTTTTAACAGCGCATCGCCTCCTGCCGTCCTTTCTCTCTCTCCATCTCCGTGTCTCTCTCTCTCTCTCCCCTCTGGCCCTCTCTCTCTCCCTGTCTTCCTCTCTCTCCCTCCCTCGTTCCCTCTCTCTCTCTTTCCCTCCCTCCCTCTCTTTCTCTCTCCCTCCCTCCCTCCCTCCCTCTCTTTCTCTCTCCCTCTATGTCTCTCTGTCTCTCTCTGTCCGTCAGCGAATAAATGAAGGCACTCGCACCCTGACTCGCACAAAACAATGGCTGCCGTTCGTTTTTTGTCGGCTGCACTCGGAGCCATTCGGGCTCACTCGAACTCGCCACCTGATTGGCCAGCTTTTGCTGTCAATCACAGAACGATGAGCGACGTTGCCATGTCCAGGTTTTGTAAGCGTGAAGTGGGTGTAAATTGGTTAGAGAAAGTGCGTCGACGCATGCGCAGTGGGCAGCTTTGTGTGTTAGGTTGCTTGTTGCTCGCTTAGGTTGCTTGTTGCTCGCGCACGATCTGGCAACAGCGGGTTTTTTGGTCGTGTTTTTTGGTCGTTGCTTTCAGCCAACTCCCCAATTGTAGGTTAGATAATGAGACTCTGTGGCCACCTGTGTTGGACCTAATCCAGCTGGAACGTCCTCCCTCTATTTTCTCTACTGCCTGCCCCCTGCTTTCCTCTGTCAGAGGATCTCTCAGGCTCAATAGCCACGCGTTGCTGCATGACTCACAATGGGGACATGAGGGGAAGAGAAAATAGAGCTGTCAAGGTTATCATGTTGGTGAGAGAGCAAAGAAAAAAGAAAAACCTGTTGGCCTGTTTTATAGTGATTGACCCCCTATAGACTCCGAATATGTGTCACCACCACAGTGGTCACATGCCCGTTCACTTGAAGGACATCTAGTAAAAATAGAAGGATAGATGACAGTGACATCTCTTAAACCAGTGGTTCTCAACCTCTTCAGGCCGCGACCCCCCAAAATAATCATATTTGAACTGGGGACCCCGCACCCTGAGAAGCACTTGGAATTGTAGGAGTTGAAGCATTACATTTAGTTTGACTCGGTTCCACAGATAAATATTGTGAAAATAGCTGATCTACAAGCTCACAACGCCTCGCGACCCGAGGTGTTGTGAGCTTGTAGATCAGCTATTTTCAGAATTTTTGCCTCTTTCTTATATCATTTGACAATTTGGCCAATGTTTGACCAGTTTTTATTTAAAGTTTGTTGATGCAGTAATGGTATTTTTGTCTCCGCCAGGCCGAAAGGCATGGCGAGAGAGTATGTTTTACCCCCTGTCCGTCCGTCCGTCCGTCCGTCCGTCCGTCCGTCCGTCCGTCCGTGTGTGTGTGTGTGTGTGTCCGTCTGTGAACAGCTAATCTAATTTCACATGGGCCTGTTATAGCGCCACCAGGAGGCCGTTTTTTGCAAAAAAAAAATTTTGACAGTACTCCTACAGATGTTGTCCAAACGTCACGCAAATCGGTACACAGTATCTCTATAGTCATTAAACGAAACAAGATTTTCAGATTTTTCTGATTGCCTCAAAATGGCTTCCAAAGTTTACAAAATGCCTCAAATCATGAACACAGCATGCAATTTCCATGAAATGTTGCACGTACATTCCCATTAAGCCGACGAAAAAATGCCACTTCAAATTTTTCAAATCAGCCTCATGGTGGCGCTATAGCAGGCCAATTCGTGTTTTTACCCGTAACTGCACCGATCTGTTTACAACTTTGTATGTGCACTCCCAACAGGTCAAGGAAAAACCTTTGCCCTGCTTTTTTCACATCTGCCTTTTATAGCGCCACCAGGAGGCAGACTTATCTAAAACACATTTTTGGATTTTCCTTCAGATTTTATCCAAATTTAACATAAATCGGTACACATGATCTCTATAGTCATGAGATCAAGACTGATCTGTTTGATTTTTCATATTCCATCCTGATTGGCTACGATTGACATCTAAAGTTTGCAGGAGTGGCCCGTATTGAACTAAATGCCGCAAATCATGAACGCAGTGTCCGATTGCCGTGAAACTTTGCACGCACATTCACACTACGTTGAGGAACAAATGCCACCCTTTCAACATTGCCCCATTATAGCGCCACCAGGAGGCCGATTTTTGCAAAACTTGATTCATCATGCAAACCGGTACACATTATCTCTATAGTCAAGTGATCAAGACGGATCCGTCCGATTTTTCACATTCCATCCAGATTGGCGAATTCAGAACATTGCTGGTCCACACTCACCTACCTGACCTGGCGGAGACCTGTGCTCCGAGGAGCACTTTTTCTAGTTTCACTTAATGTCATTTATTTTTTTAGGTATTAAACAGGTCTTAAAATTCATTAAATTGTCACTTTACTGTCATCTGGGGACCCCCCCAAAAATCATGTGGGGACCCGACCCACAGGTTGAGAACCACTGTCTCAAACCATAAAACAAGTGACATGCGGTGCTTGCTACAGAAGAGCTGACACCTCACATCAAGTGTCTCAGTGTAACAGCCATGGCCAATTAGCTTCCTTAGCCGCGCCACACTTTCATCTGGGTTTAATTGTCCCAACCATTCAAATAAGATTAACTGATGCAAATTATATAGGAAGTGATCATTGTTATACGACAGCGGTCACTGTTGTGTTGACAACTAGGGTCAGTTATCAAGAACGGTGATTACCAAACCTTTTAGCTCAAGAGCCAAAAGAGAAATTAGACGTTTGCCAGGACCCAAGCTAGTGAAAATAGCAGATCTACAAGCTCACAACGCTTCGCTTCGCGTTGTGAGCTTGTAGATCTGCTATTTTCACTTCTTAATTTATTACATTTTTAAGGAAGAGAAGAAAAATATATTTTTGAATATTTACTTGTGACACATAAAAATTGTTTGGTAAACAGTGATCTAGGATATGCTTTGTGCTGGCAGATCAGTGAGGGGGAATCCAGTTGTGGCTTCCTTGGAACCATGATGAAAACAATAACTATGCAAGCCAATGCTTAAATTATGCTTAATCTGAAAATAGCAGACTTACAAGTTCACAATGCACCGCAATGCGACGTGTTGAGAACTTATCGTCTACTGTGGCATTGGGACACCGGGTCACACGACTAAGTATAAATCAGGCTGAAGCTTATCCTATCTTCCTTTAAATCTATCTGTGTGCGTGTGTGTGTGTATGTGTGCATGTCTGCTCGCGTGCTTGCATGCATGCATGCGTGAGTGAGTGAGTGAGTGAGTGAGTGAGTGAGTGAGTGAGTGCGTGCGTGCATTCATAAGTGCATGCGTGTGTGTGTGTGTGTGTGTGTTGAGAGAGCGAGAGAAACAGAGACAGAAAGCGATAGAAACTGGAAAGAAAGAGAATGAGCGAATTGGTTTGCATTTATAGAGCTCCATTTTCCAAAGTGCTTCACAATTCACCCTTTCACACACAACTACAAATCTCTGTCAGTACCTCTCTCTGTCTGAAGTATGTGATCACAATGTTTTGGTGTTTTGAGTGAGTATGAAAAGGCACATGGCATACCGACTTGATTTGACTTCTGCCATATCAGACGTTGCAGCCACGTAAACAAAACACACAACGTGTAACTAGAAAAATGTGCTCTTCGGAGCAAAGGTCTTGTGGGCTAGCAATGTTTCGCATTACATCAATCGGATATGTGTTCATGATTTCCACTGTAAACTTTGGAAGCCAATCTTAGCCAGGATGGAATATGAAAAATAGGACAGATCCGTCTTGATCACATGACTATGTGATCACATGATAATGTGTACCGATTGGCGTAACAAAATCTGTAGGAGCAATATGTTTTTTTTTGTTACAAAAATCTGCCAACTGCTGGCACTAGGCAAATGTGAAAGTTTCTTCCTTGGCCTCCAGGAAGTGTGCGTGCAATGTTTCACAGCGATCGGTCCAACGGTGCCAGAGATTAGCTGCTCACAGAAATCTACCTGTTATAGCGCCACCATGAGGCCAATTTGAAAAATGTAGGGTGGCAGATTGAAAAGTAATGGCATGTAGGATCCGATGTACACAGCTATATCTGAAAGATGACTCAGACATGTGAGTGCATATGTGTGACGCTCTGCATGAGATGGAGAAAGAGAAAAAAGAGACAGATTGGTCTCTCAACCATGACATATTTAATGATAAATTCAGTAGGGATGTCCCGATCAAATCACCCAAAACATGTTATTTTCAAATCCGGCATATTCGTTCATTAACTGTATGTCTGTGTTTTCAAGACGATGATATATTAGATTATATTACTTTTGGAGCATGCTTTGGTGAAAAACTGTCTTAAGACAGCTCGGACTGAGTTGAAAGTACATTAACACTCGTTGTTTGCGGGTTCTGGGAATGTTGTCACGTTGATGAAGGTATAATTTGGTGTTTTTGCATGTCTGTGATTGGCTACTGTAGTACCGGTACATCCCATAAGCAGAAGGGACAGGAAAATTGTAATTGGCTAGTGAGTAGTATAAATCCCAACATATAAGTCCCAACAACTTTTCGCAACTTGTACTTTAATTAACTGACAGGCGCCCGATCGGCTAGTGCCGGTCCGTAGGCCCTCAGAGTTGCTGAGAAATATTGAAGCTGCCACTGGAACTGCAGGCGAAAAGCAAAAAATACTGAGATATTCATATATACAAGTATATATAATATAATACAAATATGTAAACATATTATACATAAATACATATGCATTTACATATAAATATGCATCTCGAGTGTATTTAATAAATATAAATATAAACACAGGCTCGTTCATGGAGGTAGGTGGTGACGTAGGACGCAAAAAGGACACCAGAGCGCATGCTCATAACTCTATGGCTGCTCGAAACGTCTCAAAAACGTCTCAATAATTCTACTTCCGGCAGGCTTCCGGGTGCTTCAAAACGCCACTGAGCACTTTCATTGAAATGAATAGCTGGAGGCGGGGCAATCCGCCCTCTAGTTATATTATACCTCTATGCTGTAGCCTCATGGGATGAGTATCCCATAGCCGGGAGGGAAGACTGCTCTGTGAGTATCAGACATAACAAAAATGACATACGTAGTTGTCATTGACCGATCTGAAAAATATTATAGAACTGAGGTCCTTGGTCTGCTGTCAGCATGCACAAGAAATATGACGCTGATCGGCGTAGTAGTATGCAAGATTACCTGCAGACAAAATAAATGTATGTCTTGCTCAAGGACAGTTAGACATGATGCCACGAGGAACAGGGATCGAACCCCGGGAACCTTCCGATTGCAGACAACCATTTCCACCCCACAGTGAAAGTGATTGCGAGTGAGAGACTGGAGCGACAAAGAGTAGTAGGTAGAACAAATGCCAACTGCTCCCTCCCACACCAGTAAATCAGAGCCCTCTCCATCTGTGGGCTTATGTTATTCTATTCTAATCAATATATCGTTCAGACAAGTCAGAGCTCGCCTTAAAGAAGGGCGCCAGAGTAATCAAAATCTCTATTCACAGTCACACCCTGTATCAATGTCAAGGTTATACGCACATACAGTATATTCATCAGAATGGGAACATATTGGTTCTTGTGGGAGCTATAGTTTTCTGATAAACATGAATGCATTCAGCTAGGGTGATGTGAAGGAAGAATTAAGGTGTTTCGCGCTTACGGGGGTAATCCTTGGTATGAATCTTCTCTGACCAGTTCCCAAAGAAGGTGACTCTGTACTTGGCAGTTCCACAGGCACAGCAGTCGAGCAGAGGCTTGTCTGTGGTGTCGCCAAACAACGACTCTGCAAACAGAACAGAGAGCGATATTAAGGGAGGGAGAGACAAACAGGGAGACAGACCGAGACACAGACTGAGACTTAGAAAGGCAGAGATAGAGAAAGGGGGGGAAAATAGATGACTAAAAGATAACAAGGAGAAAAATCCCATTAGAATGCAGTTGAAATGGTTGGTTGTCTGAATGGAAAGCAAAGGAGGGAAGAAGGAAAGTGGGGGACATGTTCAAATATTCATTTGATCTATTGCTCAGTGTGGCATCCAATGTCACGCACAGCTGGGGGTCACACTCATTTAAGATAATTCAGATGCCAAGTGTACAAAGCACAGATGATATCCCTGCACAAAAATGAAGAAAATAGGAAGGCAGTAATAAATGAGAGAAATAAAAGACAGTGAGAATCTACGGGTGGTGAAATAGGGTACCAGCGGGAAGATTTGGGGATGGGAGAACACAAGGGATGTTATTGGTTTTCTGATATTGATATAGAATCCCACCTTTCTCACACATCCGCTTGGTGAGTGAGCCTTCATCCTGAAAATAGATGATCCTCTTCTGCACAATGCTTGCCCTGCAACCAGAGGGAACAACAGACACAATGGAAGTGGAGGAATTAGAAGTTTGAGGGTCACATTAATTGCAAGTTCAGCAAGAAAGAGAGAGGGGAAGTGTGAGAGAAGACTGAGTTGAGTGGAGGTCACAGCAAGTCAGAATGCACACACGCACACGCACACACACAAACACGCATGCATCCATAAATGAATGCAGACTCGCAGAAAAATATACACACAATGCAGTGTGGACGGCTAGCAGAGGTAGGCTACATACTACAACACAGATAAGCCTGATTGACAGTCCAACGGGAGCGTTTCCAAGAATGAGAGTCCTGGCAATGGAGCGAGCTTTTCTAGATAGAGCTGTTAGAGGCTTGATCCACAGAGTGGTGTGGAACACAGGTCTAAGGGAGGCCTTGACATGTAAATCAGCCACAAACAAAACTGTTCGCCATCCCAAAGACTTCAGAAAACAACAAGAGTGAACAAGCCTCCCGGCCTCCACACAAACGGAGCCTCTTTTTTCAGCCGTGCCTGAAGGAACGTTTCCATGGTGATGTGAGAGAAGGCTGGGGTGCTGGGCTGAGTTCTGATCCAGGTGGTACTGGTCCAGCTGGAGTGTTTAGAGACCATTTTGTTCTGGAGCAAGAGGCTGAGCTGGGCTGAGCTGAGCCCAGCGCTGGTCCCTCACAGCAAGACAGAAAAGGATAGAGGCAGCGGGGAGAAGATTTACACTATAACACCGTACAAGAGAGAGGCGATATTCCCACTTTCTACCAAACGAACACACACAGAGGATCTCCTTTTCCCTATTTGCTCTGCAGTTTTACAAGACCCGCCTGCACGCTAAACCGACCTGATATGATTTCAACCCTTAAGCAGCCCCATCCCTGTGCATCGCTCCTTGTCTGCCTCTGAGGTGGCTGTCAGGTACATTATGGTTGATGATCTCAAGCCTGGGCAACAGGAGCCAGTGTATTTTCACAGCCTTGGACATGCAGGCTAGAGATGAGTATATCCACACTGACAGTGAGTGACAGCTATACAACCGTATTAGCATAGCACAGCCCTTACTTTTAGTCCCTCATATGTGTGTGTGTGTGTGTGTGTGTGTGTGTGTGTGTGTGTGTGTGTGTGTGTGTGTGTGTGTGTGTGTGTGTGTGTGTGTGTGTGTGTGTGTGTGTGTGTGTGTGCGCGTGCGTGTGCGTGTGCGTGCGTGTGCGTGCGTGCGATATATAATGTAACATTTAATAAAAAATGTAACCATATATCTCCCTATTTTGGGCATATTTTCTCTTCTTTTTTTTGTCCATTTGTAAAATCTTTGGTTTTTATTCATAAATATAGAAAATACCAGATCTACAATCTCACAACGTGTGAGCTACAAGTAGATCGGCTGTTTTCACTATTACAGCACATAGAGATTAAGTGGTTAAGAAATGCAAGGGCAGGCTTGCCTTGCACAGAGGTGTGCATGACATGAGTGAGAGGTACGAGGGCCATCCAGCACCTCTCTAATTGTTCACACTTTAATTCAATCTCAGCCCAATTTCACATATCTTTCTGAGTGAACAATGCTCACACCGTTTGGCCCACTTTCCTGGGCTGGGCTGGCCAGACAATCCAGCAGAGTAATGCTTATTTAACATCCAATTTAAATTCTATCAATGAGATCTATTAAGGCGCAACTCACTTTGCCGGGCTCCACACACAGTCGATCCCAATCGCATCAGAAAACTGGTCCGATATGCATGCACCCTGTGTGTGTGTGTGTGTGTGTGTGTGTGTGTGTGTGTGTGTGTGTGTGTGTGTGTGTGTGTGTGTGTGTGTGTGTGTGTGTGTGTGTGTGTGTGTGTGTGTGTGTGTGTGTGTGTGTGTGTGCGTGTGTTAAGGCTGCAACAACTAATCGATTAAAATCGATTACTAAATTTGTTGCTAACTAATTTGATTATCGATTTTTATCGGCAACGAATCGCAGGTGTTTTTAGTTCCTATCGCGTCGGTTTTTCCATTTAAACACTGTCTTTTTACAGCGCTAGCCGTGGCTAAGCTAAGGAGGAGTGAACCTTCTCGCTTCCCTTACAATCTGCCGACGTTGGACTGGTAAAGAAAAGGATTACCTGTAATGTATGATGGACTTTGCTTGGCATGGGAGTAAGTCTACAATTTAATGCGGGAGCATTTGAAGAGTAGGCACGTTGCATTATGCAGTAGATCGCCTCGTTATGGCCTCTTTAGCTTGTTAGCTCGCTAGCCGTCAGAGTCAGAACTCATAACGGAAGCGGAAAACGTTGAGTGCGTGATGACCGGATACAGTAGGCGGAATCCGAACACTGAGGACATAAAGGTAGCTCCCCACCGCACCGACGTCAACAGCGGTAAATAGACACCCCTTAAACTACTGTATTATACAGGATCTGCAAACTGCAATGTGAATTGAACCTAGTCTCTACATTAACATTAAAGCCAATTATGTATACCTGCTGCATGCAGGATTATATGATCAAAAACAAATATGGTTTATTTTTTTAAATGATACATTTGAATTTAAAAGAGTACTGTTACCCTTTAGCCCGACAAATAAGTTGATGTTTTTTTAATCAAATCATGCAGTCAGAACAAGAAAAAAGGTACCATAGGTGGCTTTTATTTATTTTGATTTGTATTTATGTATTTTATGAGTAGTAGCCTAATCAGCAGCTGAGCAAAATTGTATAACATGTACTTTTTAATTATTTTTTAATTTTAAATGTAATCTTTATTGTCTTTATTGTTAGCTAGAACATACCTAAAACAAACTAAAATTCTAATTATAGGTAATTGCTAACTTATTGGCAATAATCCGATCAATCGATTAATTGTTTGGTATGGTAATAATCGTTAGTTGCAGCCCTAGTGTGTGTGTGTGTGTGTGGGGGGGGGGGGGGGGTGAGTGAGTGAGTGAGTGAGTGAGTGAGTGAGTGAGTGAGTGAGTGAGTGAGTGAGTGAGAGAGACAGAGAGACAGAGAGACAGAGAGACAGAGAGGTAAGAGAAATGCGAAAGGGTGAGATTTTGTGTCTTCATACGTCTACGGTCCAACCAATTCTGCACAGTCAATGGCCATGTAAAAGCACAGAAAAAAAATCACATTTTCTTCCATCTGGATACACTAGCTAAAACAAAACACACAAGGAAACATGCAAAAGCAAATTATTTCCCATTCAATTACACCAGAGCTGCTTACTGCCCGCACCCCCTCCGGAATCTCTAATCTGACCTGCCAATGTGTCCACAAAGATAAATGGTTCCTGACAGCTGCATGGGTTTGTGACATTCATCTGATCAGTGATACACTGTCTCTCTCAGACAGCCCATCAGAACCACATTGTACTAGCGTTCGTATCACACGCCAGAGGGAGATGACAAATAAATTGCTTCCTTGCTGCAAATGGAAGAAGCCTGGCTTTCAGATATGGATAGTGGAGAGTTCAATGGTGCCCACCATTTTGGAGCATATATACAGATCTGATAGACCCTGGTCACATCCAGACCCAAGATCTACTCCCCCAAGAATAATGTTTTTTATTTGGTAACTTTTTGGAGCTTACCCATGAAAATACTGTTAGTTTCTTGTGCTCTGCAGCACCTCTCCAAAGCACAACTGGTAGCAACTATGGTCTTTTGCCATAGCACTCACTGGATTCAGATTTTACCTAGGCACAACTCGGACAGGGTGTGATGTCACAGGCACAGGCATTAAACATTTACGGTCGCAAATGGTGTGGCATACCACTGTCAGACACCGATGACAGCTCAAAATCAACAGAACAAAATTGAACCTTCAAACGTAAGTAAGTAAACAGCATTTATTGCAAACACTTGTGGAAAACAATGTTCTTGAACACTCCTCTGGTGACTCACAATCTACAGCTGCCAGCTCGCCAACAATACAATACAACAATAGTATTAAGGATCGAGGGGATTGAAGTCACAATGCCAAGACAGATGCCAAAACACTTTCAACTCGGAAAACTATTGATTTGATCTGAAAACAAGCAAACAAAAAGACAACTCTTTTAACACAATTCAACCTGGCGTCCCTATAAAAATGTGCAAAATAGGAGATCTACAGGCTTATGTGATGTTTTGTGAACTTGTACTGTAGATCAGTAATTTTTGCAATGTTCACTATTCAATGTTTCCATGCAACACTGTTGCACGACTAAGTATAAAATAGGGCTTAAGTGCTTAACCTGAATGCCCTGGGTTCATTGTGGTCACAGATCAGTGAGCCTCAGAGTGCATCCCTGCCTGACCCCATGATCAGAGGCCAGCATCAGCCAAAACCAAACCACCAAACTCAGTCTTTCCATCTAAAACGAAGACAGCGACTGCTCCTCAATTATAATGTAGCAAACCATGAGGGAGGAGGAGGCTTCCCCGGACAACTTGTGACTCAGAGGAGTTTAAAAAGAGTAAGACACACACACACACACACACACACACACACACACACACACACACACACACACACACACACACACACACACACACACACACACACACACACACACACACACACACACACACACACACACACACACACACACACACACGTATGGTTCTAACTTTGTGGCCAGATGTTGGTTTGTCAGATAACCATGATATCTTACATGCAGGCAGTCAGACGGGCCGAGACAGATCTCCTCTGGGAGGGGAAATGGAATTAAAAACAAACATTACCCTGCCTCTAGCAGTAATGAAATAGTCCTCTCTGAGGAAACACAATATTATCAATCATTTCACATTTCTTGCAGTTTGTGGCTTGCTTGCATGTGGGTGCATGTGACCGTGCGTGCGCGCACGTGCTGTGTGTGTGTGTGTGTGTGACTGGTAGATACGGATATGTTGAGGGTACAAGCACTATTCCTATCAGTGTTATGGAATTTTCCTGTCCAACATGTGGATGTTTGTTAGAGCAGTGATTCTCAAAGTATGGTCCTCAGGGGAGATCCAGGGGGTCCTCAGATAAATTTGTTAATATACTGTAGCATTAAAATCAGTTTAACCACTTTTATACCTGCATCGCCTATTTTCAAAATATCTGAATATTTGTGAAACATTTTAACAACTCAAATCTTGTATGTACATTTCAAGTCCAAACTCTTGAGACATTCGTTGTGTCACAGAACAGTATGGAGGCAAGCAAAGAGCTCTGCAGCTGAAGAATTTTGCTTCATCAGCCGGGGGGAGGGATGCAGCAGACGCTTTTCGGCACAAATTTAGCGCTACTTCAGCAGGCCCCGGACGATATTTCACCCCTGTTACTTCGAATAGTCCGGTCATTTATTATTTTGCCCAGCGGTTTGTTGCCCCCCTGACCTGTGCATTAAGACAGGCCTGCTTAGTGCTTACACACCCCTTGTAGCAGCTGTGACATTACAGCCGTATACTGTACTGTGTGCCACTTTCAGTTCTGAAGCTGTGCTCTCTCTACCAGTGGTGGAAGAAGTACTTAGGTTTTTTACTTGCGTAAAAGTATTAATACCACAATGAAGAAATAATAAACTGTCCTGTATTCAAAATTTTACGGGAGTAAAAGTACAAAAGTATTGGCAGCAAATGTTACTTAAAGTGCCGAAAGTAGAAGTACAAATCTTTCGTCAGAGTACACGTAAGATGATTCCTGGCCTCATATATGGGCATATCGGTTGGATTGGCGGCTCTAGACAACTGGATATCTATATGCCTATATAGATGGACATATCGGTCAGATCGGCGGTTCTGGACAACCGCATATCCAAACTCCTCGGCTGCGGGCACCACACTCCCTTGAGTCCTTGCCGATGCGTGCACCGAGTTTGAAGTCGGTCTGCCCCATATATGCACATGACCGAATCTCCATATATGCCTATATATGGGCATATCAAATTTGTTTATGGTTACGTCTGAGTCATAGTGACGTGGCCGTGGTCCTGCCTATTTATGTCTGTATCGGGTTTGTTTATGGTTACGTCTGAGTCATAGTGACGTGGCCGTGGTCCTCCCGCCCGCGTGCCCGCCTGCCCCCTCCCATTAGCCAATTTTAATATAGGATCATACAAATCTACAGTAACTAGTCACTAACGTTTTCAAGTAATTGTAGTGGAAGCAAGCAGTGCTGCTGGAGCTGACAGTCCCGTGGGAAGATCGCTTGGAAGAAGCCTTTGAGAGGAGGAAGCTCTCCAAGTACGCAGGACTGGTCAGCGACTGTCAGCAGGCTAGTTGGAGAGCAAGGTGTTTCCCTGTGGAAGCTGGATGCAGAGGATTTACAGCCCGTTCCTTGGTCAGAGCCTTCAGTAGTTTAGGCATCGAGGGAGAGAGAAAGAGGAGAGCCATCCGCAGTACCACCGATGCGGCAGAGAGGGCCTCAAGATGGCTGACTGTGGCTCAAAAGAGGGGAGCCATGGAGTCATGGTAGCTAGCTAGCCATCTGGACACAAGCTGGGGTCTGATCAGCCCCGGCTGGGTCACCTGGAGGAGGGCGTATGATGTTGAGAGACCCGAAACGTCCTATGATTCCAGGAACATCACTGAAGATGTGTCCAGATTAGGCATCAGTAGATGTATGTACACAGTAGTGGAGAAAATAGTACAATATTTGCCTCTGAAATGTAGAGGAGTAGAAGTATTGAAAAACGGAAATACTAGTAAGTAAAGTAAAAGTACCTCAAAGTTGTAGTACAGTACTTGAGTAAATGTAATTAGTTACTTTCCACCACTGCTCTCTGCCACACACGGAGAAGCACTTTGGTTCAAGCCGCCTCTCTCCACCCATGCGCCCTACACACACCAAATTCCTCCTCCATGTTCCTCTGAGGCTAACAGAGAGGAGCGCAGATGTGGAGATGTGGGGCTTATGTTAACTGCGAGAGAACCATACACAGAACAGAACTGTGGTGATGAAAAACAAAAACGAGGAACAGAGAAAGAGAGAGAGAGAAGGGGGGTTGGCAAGTGAGGGTGAGAGAGAGAGAGAGAGAGAGAGGGGGGGGAGAGAGAGAGAGAGAAAGAGAGAGAGAGAATGCGACAGAGAAAACGACAGAGAAGGAAGGAGAACTGTAAAAGTGGATCGTCACACTAAGATAGAACACAGGCTAGAGGTCAAGCTTCATAGACAGAAAAGAGAGAAAACAGGGCTCACCATGTAAAATTCTGACTGATACTTTAATTCAGTGGTTCCCATGAGGAATTGGTTCCCATTCGTACACAATCCAAGTGTGAGTTCAACACTGAGCACTTAACTGTGTAGAAACAAGAGAGTGAATCCCATCACTCACTTTAACAGTCACACATAATAACAAACATTATAAACCGTTTTTTCTTTTAAAACACCCTTGCATAAGGCTAAGCGCAGAAAGTGACAACACGTAAATAAGGCATTTTACATGACATTTACTTGAGTACTGTACTTAAACGACCACTTCAGCCATTTTCAACCTATCTTCATATAATTGGTCCTCACTAATGCTCATTTGTCGGCATTTTCGATTTTGTCATGACTTGAGCGTATCTCACGTCTGGTCTCAGGTCATGTAGGCTTAGGCTACACCCGTTTGCTCCATCGTAGACATTAGCATTGTCTGGCAATCTGACAGGCATTTAAACATTATGCCATGCTGCATAAAATGATGTAACCGAACATCTTAAGTAAGTATCCCTAACAAAAATAGGTAGTTGTAATTACGAGGTTAACAGGTAACATAATTACAAGCATTTAAAAGCAAGGTATTAAAAACCATCTATTAGGTTGGATGCTTAATCATTCACCCACTTAAACATCTACTTAAACAGTCATTCAGATTGCAGATCTGGCTCAGATCTAGGCTATACGAGCGCTTGCATGCGAGAGCATTTTCAGGAGTCGGGAGTCGGGGCCGACGCCACTGCAATCTTTTAATGGAGAGTGAGGTTTCCAAACGTATACGTCCTCTGGAAGTTATGTGTAAGCAGGGTTAAGGATAGAAACCCGACGCTCCAAACCTGTGCCCAGTGCAGGTGATCTTCACACTGTGGGTTGGGCCACCGGGACCTCAACGGGAGATCGGAGATAGGTAACCATCCCACCACACTCCAGCCATTTCATTAATCACTCCATAAACGTTCAGATTATGACTGCCTTGCCTGGCTATCTATCATAAACGTGGTGTCACGGCGGCCCGTGTCTCACAGGGGATACATGACTGCTTTATTTTGTAAAACAGCAGTAGCGCGCACTGCTCGGTAATGGGTGTGTGTGATGCGGAAATGACAGGCGGTGAGGCGGGGGAAACTTTCCACGTCTGAGAAGTTGCTTTTTTTTGTCATTTTCATTCATGTCGTAAAATCGAGGCGTTTCAAGCATATCTAAGGGTGTGTTATTTAAATGACGATCGGTTTCAGCCGCCAGATTTATCAACACGCCGCCCATTCTCACGCTATGAATGGCAGGATACGACCCTTTGATAAATCACACGTAAGCCCCGTTATAAGATGATTTCTTGCCTCGAATTTCAGCTGGTTTCTACGTTCCATTGATAAATAAGGGCCAGTATGATTACCCTTAGGTATCCCAAAGATGCCGTGTTGCCAAGCACACTTATTAAAAGAGACTTTGGGCTTGTTTTTCTGCAAAGTCGCTGTTTTGAAAATAGCTCATACTGTATATATAGGGTTAAAGTGGTGAAATTGTTGATTCACAAATTTATCTGGGGCCCCCCGTGTGTGATCATGCAGCCTAGTCGCTTCTTTTGGGCTTGTTTTCGTAGACCTGTCCGCTTGTTTCTCTCACAAAATCTGGGAACACTGGAAACATATGCCCAGAGGACACAACATCACAGCATCGCTTTCGGGTGGGAACAAAAACTTTTCAGGAACGGATCCAATGTAGTTATTTAGTCACTAACACTTGTTAATACTTTATAATGCACACAGACATTCTTACTGTAACCACTTTCAACCTTGTGTCCCTATTATGGGCATGTTATAATAGGCAACAATTTTCAAAACTTTTCAGAAATAGCAAAAATAGCAGATCTACTGTACAAGCTCACAACGGGTTTTGATGAGCTTGTAGAATGTAGATCGTCTATTTTCGCTACATGTGTGTCACACTGTCATACAGCTAAGTAAGCATAGAATAGGAAATTCATTTATGAATAAAACATAAAAAGAATAAACACAGGGAAAAAAGGTTTCTGCCCAAAAGCAATGGCAGTTGATTACTGTCACTCAGCTATGGAGAGTAAAAAGGTAATGAATAGTTTATGAAGCCGGGTCTGTATGAAACAGGGATAAGATATATTAAATTCTTGGAATATAAACAGGCTGGGGGTGGGGATGTAATAAAACAGATCAAGAACAACACACGTGGATTTGATATACAGTATATCGTTGCTAGCGGGTAGAAACCGTAAATCTCCATATTTAAACTTTTTATGTTTTTTAAATGAAAGGCCTACTGAAGAATGTACGCCACACGATGCTGAGCTTGAAGATCTGCTATTTTTGCTATAAAAACACAATTGAAAGTGGATTTGGTAACGTGGGTTCAAATTCGTCACGCACGTCGCTGAGGACTCGAGGGAGTGTTACGTGTATGCTTATAGCATGCACTGTGTTGTCTGTGTTTCTCTCCCCCTCTTCCTTCTTTCCTCAAACCCAGGTCCAGCTCATCAGTGAATAATCAACCCTCAACCAACCAATTATCTCCATTCAATTCCAATAAATATATCTGTGCACTTGGGAATCAGTCCCTTTATACCTTCCACCATGCTCAGACAGAGTCTGTTTGTGTTCAGAGTGACCTACAGTCTTGTCTCTTGTGTCAAACTCAGGCATGTTTCGTGTGCCTTCAGTCAGTGTATTGTTTCTATCAGGGAAACAATAGGTAAGATTTGGGGTACCCTGTACATTTTCATCACATAGCTATTTTCTGTTAAACACATTAGGTAAGGTGTGAGTGCCACCCTCTGTATTTCTGATTGTTAGTAGTATTTAATTTCCATTGTTAAGTCGTTAGTAGGGTTTTGGTTTTAGGGTATTTTGATTTGGCACTCACCAGTCCTTTTCCCTGTCTTTGTTCGGACACTTGTTAATAAAACACTGTATTCATTTTATCCATCAGTTTACTCCATTCTTTTCACTGGATATATCTTATTGTCCCTTAATCCCCTAGACCACCTATTAGGGACGTATCAGTGCATGTCTCTTTCTTCCTAGCTTTGTATCTCACTCTTCACACATTCACACACACACACACACACACACACACACACACACACACACACACACACACACACACACACACACACACACACACTCACACTCACACTCACACTCACACTCACACTCACACTCACACGGGCGCACGCAAGCGCGTGCACAGCACACCCACACACTGGCACCCTTTTAACACTCTCCCTTTTAACCTATTTTTTTAAATATGTGACCTCTCTGGTTCAAATGGGTTTTGTTGATGTAGTTTTGAAAAGTTTCAAATCGGCTCTTGGTTTATTTTGTTTATACATATTTCATGAGTAATATAGTTGTTTGTCATTTTAATTGCCATTAGTAAATAAAAATAAACGTTTGCAGATTCTGTCTGGTGACATCTAAATTCATTGAATGAGCTCAAACTGGGTGGAAACGATTAGGAAATCTACAACATCACATCGCACAACCAATGCAAAGACTTTAGGGCCGTCATTCATTTTGGGAGGTATCAGAATTGGTTTTCAAAGCAGTGGGCGTAAAGCTGTTAGGGCTGGTTGTCATGGGTTGAATTACATTAGATTCATGAACAAGTGAATGCACGTCCACTCTAAAGTGCCAGGTGCAGAACAGAAGTCAAAATGCAAGAAAAATAGAGTATGCACATTAGACTAGATTATGCTCCAAATGTTTTAACAAGTATTTTTTTCCACCATCGTACGTGACGTTTCGGCTGTCTGAGGAAGAGCCACTTAGGCTAACTAACTTAACTTTTGAAACATGATCCTGTGTGCGGACTGCAGACTCAATTCTTCTTGAATTTAGATTTCTCCAGAAGAATAACAAAGTAAGTGTGTTCATTGTGTTGTTTATATTGTTACTTGAATATGGGAATGTGTAGGGGTATTATGTTGTGGGACATTATGCGTAGTGTTGTGTCATGGTGTTCATTTGGTGATGTATGTGTTTTTTGATGGCTGTTTGTTCTTATCACTCTCTCTCCCTTTTCTTCTTGCTGCGGAGTTGTGTTGTGTGGTAGTGGGGTGTCGTGTGGCCAAACTAGCTGATCTACAAGAATGTTGTGAGCTTGTCGATCGGCTGTTATACAAAGTATATAACTGAGTCAAAATGAAACTTGGGTGACTGTCATGACAAAACTATATAAAGAGAGATGGCTGCCAATATGCAGCTTGTGTCCTGTGTATTATTAGTGGTGGAACTGAAATCGTCACTTGATGATGCACTGTAGTTATGATTGGTGTATAATAGATACAGTATCACACCCCAGTGTGTTATCAAGGGATTATTTCAACCCCACCCATAAAATCATAACTCCACAATTCTGTAACATACTTTGTTTCCAGAATGTGTAAATGCTTTCAGCCATGACTTTTAAACATGTATATGTTTAGCGACAAGTCAGTTAACAGGATCTTTAAATGAACACTTTTTTAACAATGTAGGAACAAAAAGTTTTTAATACTAATTTCAGAAAAAAATATTGGGTCTTGCATAGTTTGGTTTGCTTAAAAACCGAAAGTGTATCATATAATCTGAACAAAAAATATGATTTGTGAAAACCTCATCTTGATGCTAAATCATTTGTTTATAATATTAATTTCCTCATGATGACATGTCTACCCGAGGGTTTCTTTCTGCTCTAGAAAATATGAGACCGCCCCAAAAGCCTCAGGGTCAGGCACTAGACACGTGCATGCATGCATATTTCATGTCTTCATGTTACAGTAATACATACTTGAGGACGACACAGCCGGAGCCACTAGGGGGAGCAGTCCAGAACACTTGGATCCTGGTGCGTCTGCGAGGAGTGCTCTCTGTCACAGCAGGCGGGCAATTGGTCGAATACTGAGTGTCATCCTCATCAATTATCTGTATGGCATACACACGCACGCACGCACGCACGCACGCACGCACGCACGCACGCACGCACGCACGCACGCACGCACGCACGCACGCACGCACGCACGCACGCACGCACGCACGCACGCACGCACGCACGCACGCACGCACGCACGCACGCACGCACGCACGCACGCACGCACGCACGCACGCACGCACGCACGCACACACACACACACACACACACACACACACACACACACACACACAAACATGAGCTTGTGAGCATGCAGGATGCACTTAAACACATTTTATGAACAATGGTATCAGGATTTGACTCTAAAGGTATAACATCTTTATGTTTCTTCGTGGATGGATTCATCCAATTTCAATTCCTTCTTTCAGTGTGAGTTCAAGTAAGCAAGTAATAATAGTATGTATCAAATGTCAAAACATTTGTGGCTACCAGCATCCCAAAACGTACTTTATCTGGAACTAAACACATAATTCTGTTGATGGGGAAGGGGAAAAAAGACAAGTAAAACTATGTATTTTACCGTTTATTTTTTTTGCCTGGTTTTGTGTTATGTTATGCGTTTTGTGCTGAGCAACTTGTATGGCCCTTGAGATTTCTTCAAAGTCTGTTTTATGATTACAAAACATAAACATCCTCTGAAATGCCCTTGTGGTGTAGTATCTTTTTTCATCCAACATTATCAAAGAGAGCTTTCATCCAGAAGCAGCAACATGTATTGGAGGGGGAAGTGATGGGGGTTGGGTTGTTGTAGGGGGGGGGGGGGATTATCACACTCCCCTGCCTGTGAAAAGCTGTCACTCCCATTGTGTTTGAGAAAAGGACCACAAGCCACTAGTGACCGTCCAATGCAGCACAATGCAGCAGGGTTGGGCATTTGACCTCAAACAACAAGGTGATCGACCCAGCCTAATGAAAGATGCACTGATAGTGATTTTTTTTTCATGCTATCCTCCATAGACCATATCGTCGCTGTCGGGCGGACACCTTGTGTGTCCAAAACTGTTACTTTTCAGGAAACGGTAAAAAATAACCTGTATTCCAAAGTATCCAATGTAGTTATTATTTAGTCACAAACTCTTGGGAATATTTTTCACTTGTTATAAAACCCACAGACAGACTTAAGTACTTTCACTTTATGTATTTATTTTTAAATATCAAAAAATAGCAGATGCGTTGTGAGCTGGTGGTAGATTGGCTATGTTTGCCTTTTTTATCTACAAGCTCACAACGCTTGTAGGCTATTTTAGCTATTTTTGATCTACAAGCTCACAACCCGACAGCAACGATACTGCCCCTTCCACTTAGGTGCAACCCTATAATAAACATATAATGTGTTTTATCAACCTGGTATTATATTCATATTTAAATTGAATGATATGGTTAAACCGATCATAGCAATTAGCCTGACTACACTTGCTATGTCTCTGGTCAGGTGTGGTGTAGAACACTGGTGGGCACAGAGCTGTGCAACACCTGAACTCTGTCAAGGAACAATGATGGGATCGACAGGAAGTGACATCAGTCAGCATCAGCAATAAAGAACAGCTGCTCTCTCACTCCATAAAGCTGTCAGTAGAGAATTTCCTTTATTATGTGTATGAGTTGACTCTGGAACTGGACTAAATGTCTCTGTGTGCGTGCGTGCGTCCGTGCGTCCGTGCGTCCGTGCGTGCGTGTGTGCGAGTGAGTGAGAAAGAGGGGGGGAAGAGGCAGAGGGACAGAAAATGAGAGATGGAGATGAAGATAGAGATAGATAGAATTAACCACAAATGTAGAAAGAGACAAGGAGGCACTTTCATTTGAGAGAGAGATGGGGCAGATGGGAGAGTGAAAGGGCGAAAATGAGAGGAAGAAATAGAGAAAAAGTAGGAGAGATAAAAGGGGGAGAGAGAGAGAGAGAGAGAGAGAGAGAGAGGGAGCGAGAGTCAGGCCTTGGCTGTGAATGTGTGTAGCCCCCCCCCCTCCCATGTGTGCGCGCGCGCACACACACACACACACACACTCACACTCACACACACACACACACACACACACACACACACACACACACACACACACACACACACACAACACATGTTCCCATGGTTTCTGAAAGGCATCCCTGGACCGCCCCGACTGGACTACAACATATGTTAGACAGTGACATCCCATGGGAATGCATTAAACACCATATGTGAAAAGCAGCAACCATTTTCCGGCAAACTGAACTATGACCCATTTGTTCCTCAGTGTGCCTTAGGTTTGAGTTAATGCCAAAGAGAGCAAGAAAGTGAGCAAGCGAGCGAGTGAGTCAGACTGACTTGCGTGAGAGAGGAATATGAGCAAGAGAGCCACCAGGAAAATACAATGTGGTTTTGTGTGTCTGCACAGTAAAAGCCTCAGCGTTAATTTGTCCATTTGTCATTCCAAGAGTGTACAAATGTAACCAAATGGACCCGTAACATTGAGGATTTCACTGAGTGAAGACAAATTGTGCAATAGCGCGTGCATCTGCTTGGCTGCAGCATCTGGTCAGACTCCGACAATAACATTTGACGTCAGTCTAACTGACATGACATGGGGACATTGGGGAAAGTGAAGACAAACATCACGAATCGGACAGACGATAATTGTCAGACGTCCCCATCTACAGCAAAATCACATGTCAGTCTACAGGAGACACGATGTTCAAAAACGACTTCTGCCAATGACAGCTAACGTCAAATTCTGCACTCAGTAATCGTTGCCCTCATTTCACACGCGCACACCTCCACTGGTCTTTTCACGGCCTTGAAATCCCTTTTATTGTTCTGTCATTGCACCCTGCTGGGAGGTGATGTGTGGTCAGAAGCCAGTGAACACACACACACACACACACAGTGGCAGCTGACCTCCCCGCAGAGCTCAATAAAAAGTGCTTTTCATCAAGTCAGGAGCTGTCCACAGACGGGTGAGATGGGGCACACTAGCAGATTTCCAATGAGCTGTATGTTAAATAAAGCCTGACGTTTGTGTTGCTGCTTCCTTTCCTTCTATTCTCACTCCCCTTTCTCTCTGTCTGGAGAACAGCCCACCCAAAGCTCTTTCAGAGTGGAGGAAGGGATTTGTGTGTGTGTGTGTGTGTGTGTGTGTGTGTGTGTGTGTGTGTGTGTGTGTGTGTGTGTGTGTGTGTGTGTGTGTGTGTGTGTGTGTGTGTGTGTGTGTGTGTGTGTGTGTGTGTGTGTGTGTGTGTGCGCACGCGCTCGCTCGCTCGCTCGTGCGTGCGTGTACGCGGGCATAGTGTGCGTGTGTGCGTGCGTGCATGCATGTGTGCGTGCGTGCGTGCGCAGTGTGCGTACGTGTGATTGTATAAGATACAAGATTGTGGTGGGCAGGTGGTGAGATATATCTTTTATCTCTTTGGACGTTGTGTTATTTTTAATAAACTGCTAGAAGGGGAGCCCAGATAATGAGACGGGATCCTCTAGGGTTTTTAAAGGGACTATGCCATCTCTTAAATAACGAGCCAAAAATCAAATGGAACCTTGCTATTTGATCGAAATGTGATTCTTCTCCAGTAATGCCAACTCTTTATTTTATACTGTGTGTGCTCCACAACAGATCTCAGTTCCATGGTGTGCATGATTTTACTGCGTAGGGCTGGGCGATATGGACAAAATCTTAATGTGATTATAATATTTATTTTATTTAAAATGTCCTGAAAAAAATGTAAAACAAAACATCTTTGTATGTGCGTTTGTCTGTCTGTACGTCCGTCTTTAGTTCACATATCTCGAGAACCGTCCGTCCAACCGACTTCAAACACGGTGCACGAATCGCTTAAAGGGCAAGACCACTTTGGTAGAGGTTTGGGCTGTGTAGTTACCTTGCCAGTACTCCAAAGGTGGACAAGAAATCAAAAATAATTGCTCCATTGATTAGAAATTGATAATTCAAAATATGCTCCTCATTGACTTACATTGTACGCTGAAACAGCTCTCAAAGTCACTCTTTTAGCACGTAAATGGATGCAAACAAAGTTGATTCAGACAATATAGAACCTCACCAAACCCAGTACTGTTTTTTTTTAAATAAAAATGTTAGCTTCCTGTTGATTTTGCTATTTTTATTTAGAAGAAAACCCGGACTGGATCTGTGGATCCGGATCCGGATCTTCAAATAGTAAAATCAACAGGAAGTTGACATTTTTATTAAAAAAACAAACAGTACTGGGTTTGGTGATGTTCTATATTCTCTGAATCAGCTTTGTTTGTGTTTGTTTGTGTGCTAAAAGAGTGACTTTGAGAGCTGTTTCACCGTACAATGTAAGTCAATGAGGAGCATATTTTGAATTATCAATTTCTAATGGAGCAATGGAGCAAATATTTTTTATTTCTTGTCCACCTTTGGAGTTACACCATGGCAAGGTAAATACACAACCCAAACCTCTACCAAAGTGGTCTTGCCCTTTAAGTGATTATAACCAGATGAAGACAACACTTACGCCACATTACAATATTACGATATCCAAAGTCCCAAACGAAAAATTGCCCAGCGTTCACCCTGAGTCTTTGAATGTGACTGAGTGATGCAGTATTTCCCTGTCTCCCTAGCCCTGCTATGACGTGTAGCCTGCCTTGTCACACCACGCCGTGCTCTGCGATACGCCTTCTGTGCACAAGGCCGGCACTAAAGAACAACACCGTGAAATCAATTATACAACATAAAAACATTGGGCTGTAACCAGAGGTAATGAGATGTGATACGCAGAGGAAAAGAATAAATCAAATGTTACAAAATGTTTTACACAATGCCTTCCCATACTCAAGGCTCAGGTCAGGTTTGCTCAAAGCGCCACAGCACAGCAGTAACTATGATCAATGGCCCAGTGTGCTAACCTCTCCTTGTATTGCACCACAGGTGCTGTAAAAGGCAGGGTTTTATGTGGAAAGGGATTGAACCCAGCAGGTTCATGAGATTAGGACGAACAGAATTGCAGCTTTCATGGCTACTTCTAAGCTTGCCCTTAAAACCAACATAACAGCTTCTTCTTAATAAGGTCTGGTGAGAAACGTCTGAGAAAACATCATGGATGACTGCAGCACCTTACAGCGGTTGGGCAGGGCTGGAATTGGAAATTTGGCTACATGAACAGTGAAGGTTCAGAATGCATTCTAGGCAGTAAGAGAGCACATTTACATAGCGCTGCAACAATATTTATTTTATTAATTTTTTTACAATATTTATTGTGTTATGTATTTTAGTACTTTAAACTTGGTATACTACCTTTGACTGGGCTTCACATTGAAACTGTGGTGATATAAATTATATATTACTGACAGTGAGAGCATTCTGTGCCTAGAAGTAGGAAGTACAGTATAAGAGGACCAGTAATGAGATATCATATGTATTAAAGAACACAAACAAATACATAAACTAGAAAAGTGCACTCCTTGGAGCGCAGGTCTCTGCCAGGCCGTGTTGCCTGCCCAGGGCCCACAAATTTGGAAGGCAATTATAGCCAACTGGAATGGAATAAGAAAGATCTGAGTGATACGTCTTGATCACATGACTTCAGAGATAATGTGTATGGATTTGTGTGAGTTTTAGACAAACTATGTAGGAGTTGTAGCAGAAAGTGTTTCGAAGAAAACGTATCACAAATGGCAGGTGTCTATATGAGGAGTTGAATGCAGGGGAGGAGATTTTGATTGCGCAACCTTCGGTTCAAGAGTTATAGGCCAAAACACAAAGTGGGCTGTTATAGCGCCACCATGAGGCCGATTTAAAAAATTGGCCTACTGGGAGTGTGCATGCACAGATTCATCCAGCGGTGCTGAAGACTAGCTGTTCACAGACGGACATACACACACACACACACACACACAAGAACGTGAGGAGTGAAAAGTTTTAAGCATAGTCTCCGGCCTTCGGCTGTCCGGCCTCGCGAAGATAATAAATAAATCTCAACCGTCGATCAACCATTGATTGGCGATAACCTCCCCCTGGTTGATCCTGAACTACTCCCTGCATCCAAATGTGTTGAATTTGCTCTTTTTCAGTATTACTTTTTTATTTACTTTAAAATAACAACACACTCAAACCTCTACCCTGACAAAGTTATTGACCAGAAATATACATAATGTCAGTACTTCTTAAAGAATATGTTATATGTAATTTAGATTTATGATATTTTGTGTTTTAACCATGGAGGCAGGATAAATATGCAGTTGGTAGAGGTAGAGGTTTACTATAGGTTGTGTAGTTACTTTGCTATATTGATGAGATATCCTCAGTAGTTGCTTCTCAGATGAATGTATAATGCAAAATTGATACCTCATTGACTTACCATGCACTGTGAAACAGGTCTCAAAGTCACACTTTTAACACATTTTTTGAATATATTGGATCATCAATTTTTTATCTATTGAGCAATTACCGTATTGAAGATATCTCTAAATTGTTGGAGTTACATCAAGGCAAGGTAACTACACAACCCAAACCTCTACCACAGTTTAATTGGACTCTACTTCTTCTGAGCATAATATAACCTGCAGGATCATAATCAATTCTCTACCTGTCTATAACAAATTACTTTTCTACTCAGCGGCAGCACATGGCCATGAAATTTAATGATGGCAGATATGTCAAACCCCTATGGTCATCTGAAATCTATCTCTACTCCAACGTATAATGATTAGAAGTACTGTTTACCACTTCTCTGGCAATTATAACATGTAGCTAGTAAGAATGGCCCCATCCTTACTCACTCTCTTTCATACTTTATCACTCTTACGCTCTCTCTTGCTCTCCTTGCTGCGTAGACGAGCTGGATCAAGCTGTGTAAATTGGGAATCAGCCATTTAATCTTGCCAACTGTACGCTTCCTTCATAAATGTATGTTTGCATTGTGCATGCAGACTTCTGCAAATTTCACACACCATTGCTTTCACGACTGGCAAAACACGGACCACAAGGAATATGTATGTTCCTCTCATAACCTGTGTCTCCAACTCGCTCAAGTAAACACACTGTATTGTAACAGCTACCTTGGGGTGTCTCATAAATAAGGCTATTAGAGGAGGAGGGGTGAGAATAGTCACACTTTCTTCGACATCGTGCTGAAATAAATAAATGTTGCCATGCAAGGGAAATCTATTCCCTGTCTGACTCTCACACAATCTCTCAGAGCATATGGTGTTGATATACTTTTAAGTGTTGAACCAGGTGTGTCTAACTGTGTTGGCTTGCTGTGCTGTGGGAGACAGGGGGTGTCTGTACACCTGGCCATCACATGACTACATGGCTATGACTCTTCCATGTAACAAGCCACTGTTGTAGCTCAGGTTGCCGCCAGTTTGAAATGAATTATACATACTATCCATATTAAAATCTGTATTCAATACTTAAGTTGTCTTAACAGCCAGAGTGATTGATGGTGGACGCAACTGTTGTTAATTATTTACGACATGATAAAGTACACTCATAATAGAAACATGACTATGCAAATTAGTTCCTGTCGCATTTTATACCCTTACCTGGAAATTTCCAATATAGTCCTCGTCCTTGTCACCTATCCCCCCTTCCCTCAGGGCAATAAGGGTGAACCCTCTGAAATAGGAGGGGCTGGATGCAAACAGAGTCACTGTATAAACAAGAGTCAGAGCATCAGTCAAGAGAGAAGCATTTAAAGCTGGACAGAATTGAATCACAAAGACCCACACAGACAAGGTGGATTCCGTTAGTCACTATTAATGCAGAAGTAGTATTTAGTGGGTACAAGTTCTTGTGACATAGTTGTAATAGCCTATGATCTGGTGAATAATGTTCACATTTAGCCTACCCACAATATGGGAATTCAAGTTGGAACTAGAAAGCCAAAGTGTAATTTAATTTCACATAATACCATGACAGACCCATAATACCTGACAGAACCATAATACCTAGGACCCCAATGGAAACAAGACCGCAAGGACTTTTTTGGTGTTATCCTTTTAGACAAAGTGTTTGACTGTACTCGTGCTGTTTTACAATTCTGTCTAATAAAACATTCAATCAATCAATCAAAAACAGACAAGATCGCAGTACTTGGCAGACATAGATATATATAGTAATATGTTGTAGAGGAAATGCAATCCAAAGGAAAAGCCCACATTGCCAACTTTGTTAGATTTTCAGCATTCTCACATTTGATTGAACCTGTAGGCTTTATAGACCTATGTAGAATACTGCACAATTTGTTCAAAAATATTTCCCATTTTGGCTATTTTGAAACAGCAACAAATGGCAAAATAGGCAACATGTGTGATAGGCTATAGCATTACATTACATCGTGATGCTTATGACATGCAGCGCACTATCTCTGACAGCTACAAGGCTACATTAGAACAACTTAACATATAGCATTGCTTCTCAAAGTGGGGTCCGGGGACCCCCAGGGGTCCTTAGGGGGGTTCCAGGGGGTCCCCAGCAAAAGTTTTTATCATCACAATCATTTTAACCCCTTTATCCATATACTGTAGTAAACATTGGATATTCAAAAATAGCAGATCTACAAGCTCACAGTGTGTCAATTCGTGAGTTCGTGCAGCCCTGCGAGCTTGTAAATCTGCTATTTCTGAACATCTTTGAAAAAGTCTTTGACTTTTTTTTATATAATTTTGCTTTTTTTTTCTCCAGAAATCTTCCCTGCTTGGAGTCCCTGGCACAAAACATTGTCAGATGGGGGTCCGCGGCCAAATAGGCTATATATCAATTTAGGGGTCCGTGGGTCCGTGGCACAAAACAAGTTTGAGAACCACTGTTTTATGGGACTATTACCCATCATCAATAGAAGTGTGAAAAGTAAACCAAGGCTTCATCATTTACTAAAATAAATGTACGGGTGCCTCTTCGGCCATGGCATAAAACACACGCGTAAAACGCTGCTCAGAGTCAGCAGTAGGTACCAACCTCTGTAAGTGCTGCCTGGCTGGTAGCTCTCCGGGTCTCCTTCCACTCGGAGCCTGAACTCCACGTAGCCCTCCTTCCTGGTGCCCGTAGCCCGCAGGATCCTGCTGCAATACCCGTCCGACTTCCCGACCGTGTCGGGCTCGTCGGTGAAAGCAGCGAATGTGTTGCACATCGCGGTAGAGACGAAACAGTGCAACAATAGCACAATGCGTGAATATAGCAAAGCTCCTGTCATCATGCACAGTGGCGGATACTTAGGCTACTTTAGTTGATGCAAGAAGAGGGAAACTAAACCTAGGGAATAATCATAAAACGCTCGCCCCAAAACACAGTCGCCCCGGGGCAAATCCGGCGACCTCGGAACGGTCGCCACCTGGTATTCCTAAACGTAACCTCAGTAAACTAAGCCTAACCCTAAACCTTAACGTAACCTCAGTAAAACAGTGCCAAAACCCTAACCTTATTTCTAAATGTAACCTCTGTAAAATGTTAAAGCTATGTTTCGCACCCCAAAACTTCACACGTGAACCAAACTTGCCAACTGGTTATGAGGACCTGCGCTCTGTGCCTCTGCCTCTGCTAGGAGGGTAGATCCATTCTGATGGGAATGGAAGCGACGGAGGAGGAATATGATGTTCTGTGTGCACTCACTCGCTCTCTCTCTGCTCTCGGAGAAATGCACACTGCGAAGTAACAGCCTAATGTTGATTTGACTGAGCAGCGAGATAGCCTGCAACAAGGGGGTCCGGGGCAGGCTCGTCATTTGGGGTCTCAGGGGATGGCAATTGCCACACCGAATATAGCGTGCTCACATTTTGTTATTTTATGCATATTTGTTCCAACCCTTTGCAGATTTAGATTGGCAGCAGTGCCAGTGAGTGCAATCAGTGCATCTTAATTCACACTGACTCTCTCCATCTGTGACACATGTTATAGACACAGACATACGTCTGCAATACATTCATTAACAACTTTCAACCTGACATCCCTATGTTGGCCATGTCATTATAATATAGGCTATCTCTGGTCCATAGAAGAGAACCTCTTCTAACGCCATGGACCACAGTTAATTATAAGCAAAAATGTAAAAACATTACACCCCCCCCCCCCCTAATTAAAACAGACGATTTGTCTCTTTTCTTTTCTGCCACCCCCTAGTTTTTAGTGAAATGACGCCTCTGGTCCGGGGTAATTCGCCAAGCGAGGAATGAATGAGCGTTGTGCGTGTGCGCGGCTGTCTCCAAGGCACCAGTTACAAGCCTCCTGCAAGCTGAATGCCCTGAACCAACAGACAGAACACAAAGCCAGACATTCCTACCAATGACTGCTGTGCTAAGAGCAACGCGTTTGACATTCTTGGACCACCGAACGAACCCTTCACTACTGGGTCCTGTTCTGTTCCTGTGTGTTTATTCAGCCGCGCACACGCAGCTGTGCCCGTTTAGTAGACCGCACAGACACACAGATGCACACATCGCAATTAATAATGCATGCTAAACGGCTGTCGTCCCCCCAGCAGTGTCTCCCCCTCCCTCTGTCCCCCCCTCTCTCCCTCTCTCTCTCTCTCTCTCTCTCTCTCTCTATCTCTCTCTCTCTCTCTCTCTCTCTCTCTCTCTCTCTCCCCCCTTCTCTCTCTCTCTCTCTCTCTCTCTCTCTCTCTCTCTCTCTCTGGGGGGGGGGCACACCTACTGCATGCATCTTGAATGTTTGTAATCAAGCTACTTATCTTGACTTGTTTGCTGACAATTTATGGACAAATTGAGGGTTGCCTATTAATGCCTAATTGATGTATAGGGCAGGCTAAGACATGCAATTTGAAGAACCAATGCATCTGTTATCTGCAACTTGTGATGATGATGATCACGATGATGATGATGATGATGATGGTGGTGGTGGTGGTGGTGATGAACATGGCAACTGCAAAATCCACCTGTCCCTTCGTTGGTCAAATTCTACAACCTGATGACCTGCTGGTCCACCTCAACCAGGAGCATAATCAAATTGCGGCATCACCTGATGAAATAGTTGTCCATGTATACTGTACCAGTTTTACTTTTAAAGCCAATAAGCTGAGAATAGTGACATAATAGTGACACCTGTCACTGCTATTATTTTGAATTCAAGACCCTCTTAGTAAGTAGCTCTATTATTGTTTTAAGTGCTAATGCTTTCTTGCTGAGATAGAAAGGCCCCTGCAATATTTAAACATCAGTTACTAAAAATGTCAATATGGACTGGCCACACTGATGAAAGCTATATCTATTTTAGCTTAGGCTTTGAAAACTTTTCTGAACTAGAGTTCATCCATAAGCTGAATGCAGCACATAACATAACCAGCATTTCTTTGCCTTTCTGATATGTTAGTAAACATTAATGAATGTTTTTTTGTAATTGAAAACAATGGGCTGAGTTATCAAACCAGCCTCATTCTCCAACTATGCAGTTTCAAGATAGGCATGGGGAACCTGAGTAGTTAAAGGGATATTTCACTTTCAAAAAAACATTTGGTCATTTTATCGTCTACTCAGGCCTTTGTGATTCCCCCAGACAGTTTTTAAGTTGCTCGATTCTATTTAGACATTTGATATTCATTTTATGAGACACGCCCCCTTCCTATACAAACCCATTGTAACTTCAAACTCCATTTTAACCATGTTAGATTCATCAAAAACACCCGTCCTTGGTTCTGGTGACTCACCCTGCCCCCCTAATACGCGAGGGGGCCGTGTTTTTTCAATTGCTTTTTTCATTTATTTTAAATATTTTTTTTGAAAATTGAAAAAATAAAATACAATAAAAAAATAAAATAAAATAAATGAAAAAAATAATCGGAAAAACACGGCCCCCTCACGCATTAGGAGGGAAGGGTGAGTCACCAGAACCAAGGACGGGTGTTTTCGACGAATCTAACATGGTTAAAATGGAGTTTGAAGTTACAATGGGTTTGTATAGGAAGGGGGCGTGTCTGATAAAATAAATATCAAATGTATAAATACTGAATCGAGCAACTTAAAAACTGTCTCGGGGGCTCACAAAGGCCTGAGTAGATGATAAAATGACCAAAAGTTTTTTTGAAAGTGAAATATCCCTTTAAGAAAACTGAAAACGTGTCACTGCCCAGCCCAAATATATTTTGAGGTGATTGGAGCTTTTGAGCCCCACTGAACATTTATGGGATAGTTGAAAATGGAGTCCTATAGGATATTGCTTTCCACTGTCAAAACATGGTGTACTGTAGGCTACAGCATTCATAATAATAGCCATAGAGCTGCACAAAACCTGGAGAGTGAATTTAATTCTGAAAGTGTAAAAATGTACCCTTATCCGTTCTCTCTCTTTCCTGTAATCTCTTCTCTTTCTCATCCTTTCCTGCCATTTTCTACTCACTGTCACCGCTCGGGTATTTTCGCCAAGACTTCTCCAGTAGGACTGTTAAGGCCCAAGAATACGTTGTTGGGGGCAAAGTGCCAACACATTCACAAGCATTCAAGTCATTTCATTTTTTCCTACTTAATCTCGCCCAGGAGGTAGTCTCCATTGTATTGTGTATTTATTTCTTCCCCCAGAGATGCCGTCTAACAACTCCTCCACAGTTTATTTCAGTCTACAGAAGGATAAGCAGGCCTGGAGTGAGAACGTTACAAGTTCCGCTGGAGCCTGACGAATGAGGAACCAGCAAAGTTCTGTACATTGTTACTGTACATCTACCGCTGGGTTGATGGATGGATGGCAGGGGAGGAAAGGAACAGAGCCTACACAGCAGAATGCTACACCAGCAGGTGTCATGAAAGCATTCTAACAGCTCTGTTGGAATAAGCCTTCTCTAAACCGTCATTCCTCAGGCTACCTACCTCATGCCTCCTCACAGCATAACATAGTTGAGCAATAGCCCCGGCCTCAAAGCCAGATGCAACTTTTAAAGATAGTAGTATGAAGAAGTGGGGGAAATTATTTTGTACAAGCTTCCTGACTGTAGTTGTTAATTAGAAATACAGATAAAACAGTTAAGAACTTACACAACTCTCTTCTCTTCTCAAATAAATGCTAAGAAATATATGATTTACCCGTTTTATGATAATAACAGTAGTGTCCTGTGTGGCATTTCCAGATGTTAAATTAGGAATGTTTTAGTTCCTTTAATAGATAAATGTATGATAATACACAGCCGTATCGCAGTTCTGTAGTCAAACAGCTTAGGGCTTTTTCAGAAACATTACAAAAATCTAAATAATGCATGTTGATATTTTCCTTTCCTCTGTATTAGACCTTGTGCAGAATTGATGTTAATAATGTTGTTGTTAAGTGTTAATAGCATCACTTGTTATGAGGCCTTTGATTATGTGCAAAAGAAATCATGTCAATTTGAACAATCTTCATTCAGCACCACCCTCAGCTGCGACATGATTGAATTATTTACAGCCGAACAAGTGTTTCTGCTAATAATTATAGCCCATGAATTTCATCCAGGGGATTGGAACTCCTCATGCACTCTTAGATTTATCTCTAGACCACATATTGGATTTATACTATAGGCTATATGGCTGTTGTAAAAAGGAGGCTGAATTACACTGACCATGACAAAGCTTGTGTAAGTAACATTAGCTATACTGACACTGTATATTCATAGGCCTACAGGCAACATTAAAGGTAAACGTAAGCCGAGGGCTGACAGTTTAGACAAATGATGATGATGTGTCAAGTGAGATGGATATACTGTGTGTATGTACAGAAGCCAGTTGAAAAGGGAATGGAGAAGAAGCAAAATAAGTTTACTTGTAAGTGTCAGGGTAGAAAAAGTAATCAAAGTAGTTGCTGTGTTCAAAGTCAGGATAACATACCCTCTCTCCAATGACATCATCTGAGCATGTGGTCTCTGGATGTGGTGGTATCAGCACGCGAGGTTGTTGCCGGCGGTCTAGACACCCGCTGTGTGTTTTCCTCCATGGTGACGCCACGGTCCCTTGGCTGCTTATGAAGTGGTCTCCTCGGCTGCATCAAGGAGATCAGCTAATGACAGGGCTTACTTTAGTCTGGGGCACTGAAGAAAAAAAAACATGTACGCAAATACCGATTTTTAATCCCACTCCCTTTTTATTTTTGCAAGGCCATCAATGGACTTTAGTCGTGGAATTTAGTCCAAACCAAACCACATTTAGTTACATGGTTATACATACAGTGAAATATATAGCTGGGATCGAACCCGGAGCGCCAACTCACCAGTCCGGCACGCAATAGGCAACGCTGAGGAGCAAGTTACAGCCTGGCCACTTCTGTTGGGTCGCTACTACCCCCCTGGTTCAAATCGTAGCGCGTCCTCGTGCAATGCCACACCCTGAGCCAGAGGCGCGAGGAGAGGTGTTCCACTTTAGCCACCAAATGTAGTGGTCTGAGCTGGGATATATATACTGTATATATAGGCTATATATATAGGCTATATATATATATATATATATATATATATATATATATATATATATATATATATATATATATATATATATTCAGAGGGTGAGAGAGAGAGAGGACAGTGTGTGTAGCAGTATTAGTATATAATAGGTGAAGTTAGACTACAACAGTGTTCCTGAATGTACATTATGGGTCTCTGTTTATGTGTGTGATCAGCATGACCTGCTGATATTCAGTAGTATATGCTTTCCTTCCATCTGTGCAAACATTTACAGCAGGCCAACATAGGTTATCCCTTATGTATCCATGTCTCTCGCCATTTCTGAATGTCTCTACTCTTTCAGAAGCCTTTGAAAAATCCCAAGGCTTTGTTGTTTTCTGGGAGGAATAGAGGTCAAGAGAGAAAATCAAATTAGACTCTCATTTGATCACGACGGAGCAGGAGAGCTCGCTCATTAAACAGGCGAGCCCCCCGCTGCCAAGTCATTAAGGCCATATTTACCGTGCTCTAGTGGAGGACCTGAGGAGAGCTGCCACATTTCCACCTCATTTAAAGGGGAGCACCAGACAGTTAGAAGAGACAAAGAGGAAAGCAGAGGAGAAATGGTGACTCCCGACACATACAGTATTTTAGCCCTTGAATGTCTCAATTAAAAGTCTTTACACTATTTGGACCAGTAAAATTCATGTTCATTCTTTGCTTTAAAAAAAAAAATCACTGATGCTATCATGGTGATAACACATTTCCAGAAAGGCAGACTCAGTCTTAAGTCTTAATGATGTTTAGGTTGCAGGTATGCTGTTGTTGAACCACTTAAGCTGTCTGCATCAATAGCCCTGTACTGTAGTATATACGTTGATATAATAGGTCCTGATTTTTGCCACTATGGGCTGTTCACGTTCCTAGAGCACAGTTAAAATGTCTTTATTTCCACCGTGACTTCATGCACTCAGACCCCCTTCTAGCGCTTTGGAGGTAATGCGTTTTGATGTCCGTCTTAAAAGCCTGAGTGAAATGTATGCTGTTGGGAGGCTGGCTAGCGTACGGGGCCCATCAGAAGTGATTACAGTCAGCCAGGCGGTGACGTGATCGCCAGGTGCCGGGGCCTGCTGAAGCATCACTCATTGGGTCCTGCCTTCACCTCAAGAGGGACTGAGGCCGTATCCAAA
>NC_137603.1:45213833-45261333 GCF_963280865.1 Gymnoscopelus braueri
ACTTTGTATGCGCACTCCCAACAGGTCAAGGAAAAACCTTTGACCTGCATTTTTCACATCTGCCTTTTATAGCGACACCAGGAGGCCGACTTACATAATTTAATAATATAATTTAACATAAATCGTTACACATGATCTCTATAGTCATGTAATCAAGACGGATCTGTTTGATTTTTCATATTCCATCCTGATTGGCTACGATTGACATCTAAAGTTTGCAGGAATGGCCCCTATTGAACTAATCATGAACGCAGTGTCCGATTGCCGTGAAACTTTGCACGCACATTACACTACGTTGAGGAACAAATGCCACCCTTTCAACATTGCCCTATTATAGCGCCACCAGGAGGCCGACTTTTACAAAACTTGATTCATCACGCAAACCGGTACACATTTTCTCTATAGTCAAGTGATCAAGACGGATCCGTCCGATTTTTCACATTCCATCCTGATTGGCGAATTCAGAACATTGCTGGTCCACACACCTACTGTACCTGACCTGGCGGAGACCTGTGCTCCGAGGAGCACTTTTTCTAGTTTAAAATAAGATCCCCGTGAACTCAAATCATGATGACATTTAAGAAGACATACAAATATACAATACTATGCAGAACGTCATACAATCAGCTTACAGGTTACTGGTATGAAAAACAAGAAATATGTACAATAGACAATTTTAGGAGGAGGGTAGGGGGGGGGGGTAGGTTAAGACTTTGACAGGGGCCAGTTTGGAATTGCAGCCTCCTGAAGGTGATTCTTTAGGGCAGTAGGGTTTTACACTCCTTTACTCCTTTGGGTAGGGCATTCCACACCTGAACAAACACTATATAACGATGATTACTATCAGAATATAGAGCTTATTTTAACAAAAGAAAATCACTTACTGGAACTTTAAAATAAAACTACAGTACAGCACAAGAATCAAAAACAAAAACAAAAAAGAGAAAAGTATTAATTTAAAGGAACTGAGAGTCCTGCCGTTTTCTGGGAGTTTGTTAGATGTGGTGCATAAAAAGTAAAAACAGAACTCTGCTTCTCCACTTTGTTGACTGTGGGGACATAAAGCTGACTGTCCAGATGACCTGAGAGGTCTGGATAGTTCATAATATAGTATAAGATCGGACATGTATTTTGGCCCTTAACCTTCTAGTGTTTTATAGTGCAGCAGTAGTATTTTCACAAGGAACCAGAGTAAAAATGAGAACTGGAGTATTAGTATTAGTTGGGAGTACTTGGTATTAGTAAGGACTTGAGCAGCAGCATTCTGAATTAACTGCAGCTGATAAATAAAAGATAAATGCAAGGACCAGTTCTTACAAATCCTGCGAGACATAAGTTATTTAATCCTTGACATAATATTCTTAAGGTGATATTAGGCTGACTTTTAATTGTCTTAATGTAGCTGTTTAAATTTAGGTCTGAGCCTTGACCACACCAAGCTTTCTGGCTTGGGTTGTAGTTTTAAACATTACATGTGAAGCTGAGCTCTGACATTTAAACGTTCTTCCTTAATTGGCTCCGAAACAATTAGCCTACTTCAGTTTTGTTTTTGTTTAATTGAAGAACATTCTGGCACATCCTATCCAATAGTAAATGTATCAGTTTATTTACTCAGTGCTTGTATTGAACCAAAATAATTGTTTAATTTGCATTGTAATTGTCAAAAATACACTACAGTATACTATGTAAAGGTCCCATGGTCAAAATGCATGTTTTCTGTGTTTTACCTTTCAAAAATGTGCATTCTCTTACCTGTGCCATTTCTTACAGTTCACATGCACAACAAAATCCTCAGTTTGAAAATATACTCAGAACATCAATATGACCAATCATTGTTGAGCTAGCTGCCCAGGAATGAGATTAATAGAAACACTGTTATAGGTGTGCCACTGCAAGTTAGAACTCACTTAAAATTGGAGCAGTCACTCTGTTGAATAAAGCTTGGAGTCCAATAATTTGATTGCCTGCAGTGTTGCTACTTGTTGTATTGTGTGTACGAGACAATAAACAACTTGAACTTGCAACTCCACTGTTGTTGTTGTTGTTGTTGTTGTTGTTTTTAAAGGGATTGTACCATTGTTCCAAGACCCTGCCACCAAGCATGGAATCAACAAGAAACTCTTAAAGGTCAATATTTGACTAATATTGGGATAAATGAGTTTTTAGCTAATTGCTGCTACTGTAGCCTGCTTTTGTCTGAACAAGAGGTTGTGTGTGTCAGAGAGAGAGAGAGAGAGAGAGAGAGAGAGAGAGAGAGAGAGAGAGAGTGTGAGTGTGAGTGTGAGTGTGAGTGTGAGTGTGTGTGTGTGTGTGTGTGTGTGTGTGTGTGTGTGTGTGTGTGTGCGCGTGCGCGTGCGCGTGCGCGTGCGCGTGCGCGTGCGCGTGCGCGTGCGTGTGTGTGTGTGTGTGTGTGTGTGAGTTGTGTGTTAAATACAACTAATATATCATCCAATGATGGTCAGCAAATGGATATTAATGACTAATAGGGCATAGCAGTGGTGGCCATTTTGTGATGCCAATCACCAGGAGCCTGGATGGCTTGGTTCCAGGCTTAAAATAATTTACATAAATAGTTTTGGAAATCTCTATGCGAAAAATTAATGGGTTTTCTATCTGTGACACCACAAAATGGCCGCCACTGCTATGCCCTTTAACATATACAAATCTTGAAGGTCCACTAATAAGCAAATTATAATACTTCTATTTAAAATGTAAAACATGACATTGCGTGAGATCAAGCTTTTACAATTATTTTGACATCTTTAGTTACTATAGTCACTTAATGTAGATTTAATTATTGATACAAAACATACATTAATTAAGTATTTTATTCTATTTTATATTTTGGCTATTTGAAAATGGCAGATCTACATGCTCACAACACATCAGATTGCGACACGTTGCAAGCTTATAGATTGGCTATTTCCGAAATGAAAGATTTGAGTAGTTCTACTTTGGTACTGTAAGTAGGTAGGCTACTTTATGTACTTATGTATGTAGACTCAAGTCAAATTTGGAATACAGGCCTTTTACTTGTAACAGAGTATTTTTCATATTGTGGCATTGTTACTTTTACTTAAGTAAAAAAATAAAAAATCAGAGTTCTTCCACCACTGCTGTTTATTGCGGACAAATGTCACATTAACATCTCTGTAATGTGTACCATCAGGTCCTTGACATTCTCTGACATCCACTGGCATACCAACAGTGACCATTACTGACATATGGCCACAGGCCTATCAACGTGCTGCCTTTTGGCAAAATGTGTCACACACACACACACACACACACACACACACACACACACACACACACACACACACACACACACACACACACACACACACACACACACACACACACACACACACACACACACACACACACACACACACACACACACACACACACACACACACTCTCTCTCTCTCTCTCTCTCTCTCTCTCTCTCTCTCTCTCTCTTCTCTCTCTCTCTCTCTCTCTCTCTCTCTCTCTCTCTCTCTCTCTCTCTCTCTCTCTCTCTCTGTTATGAAGCGACTGTTTTCTCCAAGTCTGATTTTTATTCACAGATATTCCAATGTTGGAATCATATGTGGATCTCTTATCAGTGGGGGAGGCAGTGTCTCAAGAGGTAGAGCAGCCCTCTAGGAACCAGAAGGTTCCTGGATTCCATCCCTGCACTGTGTGGCTTTGTGTTGACGTGTCCTTCCACAAGAAACTGAACCCCTAACTGCTCCCGAAGAGCAGTTTGGTCCCTTGCATGGTTGCCTCCCTCCCCATCAGTGTGTGAATGGTTGAATGTAACACACATTAATGCGCTTTGGACAAAGGCCCTACATGGTACAAAAGGTTATCCATGACTATATTCTTTATACTGTAGCCCTACAGTAATCGCCCACACAGATAATAGAATAAAAATAAATGTGTCATGGCAACTGTGACAATCTGTAATAAATAAAATAATAAAAGAAAAAGAAAAAGAAAAAGAAAGAAGCAAGTTTATATTGACAATGTTTTGGGATGGTCTGTAAATAGTTTTAATTTAATTACTGTTGGTTGTCATGATAACAGATCTCACTTCTAGTTTGTGTGTACGCTTGTACCCATAATGGACTCCTAAAGGTCAATTTTACACTGAGTTCAAACATAGCAACATTTATCATGTTATTTCATAAAACCAGTTTTAAGCCTTGAGCCCTTACAAGTCGAAGATCCTGCTGCAGTCCTGATGCATAATCCCTTGTTTATGAGGGACACCATTTTGTTTTACCAGCCATCTCAAAGAGGCTCTGACCTTTCCTAGGGCTCAGCACTCCACTTGCTGCTGACCTTTAGCTAGGAAAGTGTATGTGTCGGCTGAAGACACACTTTTCGAATGTCATGCCTGGAGGCGCAGTCATCTACAGGCATCCACTTTATTGCCACTCAAGCCATATTAAACACTCACTAAAAAGCCTCAGAGACAAAAAAAAAACGACCTGACACAATGAGGTCATGTCAGACAAAAGTGAGAGGCATATTGCTTTGTGCAGAGTTTTCTTTGGACTAATCAAAGTCGCTTTTGTTCTTCTTCACAAACACTCCTGCGCACAGACACAAACCATGTGGTGCAGTTTGATTTGAGTGCAGACACTTAGACGTATATTGATCTGTTTAGCGATAAAATGAAATAGTTGCCAGATGAATGACAAGTCATCCAGCAGCTTTTTCCCTCCATCTCTCCACGAGAAAACGCATACGGTTTATCTACTCTGCATGATGTGCACCTTTATCACCCTGAAAAGAAACACTGAGAACAAAGAGAATTGTTCCATCCTGCACACAGTAATAGTATGACAAATACAGTATATTTACCTAGGTTAACTAGTAAAATCATTGCCATGACAATTGTTGGCTTTAAAGCCAGTGCAAATTGTAATACCCTCTGTATACCCATCTCAAACCCCATTAATGTATTTGGTTTATATTTGACATCATGTGCATGTGTAAGAGTGGAACACATTGGTCAGTCACGCCATTCTGTGGTCTGTTATTTCCTGATAGGAGACGAAGCTATGTAAAGAAAGATTCTGATACGCCATGTTCTGTGACCTTAACTGCATTGAGAGCCAAACTGGATGTTTGATGGTATGAAGTCAGTGACAGACAGGTGGACAAGCACCAAATAATCGGTTCAGGAGAATAGAACAAAACACATTGCATGGTGTTTCCTGATCTCTTGTTTGTTCGATGTGCACAGTATAGGCCTACTGTATTTGTATTGAGGTATCTAAAAAGCACAGAGTACTTTTCTGACTGGGCATATGGGCTGTCGGCGTGAGACTGTCAATTAGTGACAGTCTGTCAACAGTCTGACAGTTTCGTGATGACAGCCCATACCACCCCACTCAGAAAAGTGTCGTGTGCTCTTTAGATACAGTGGCCCTCATTTATCAATGGAGTGTACAAACCAGCTTATATTTGAGCCCAGGAATCACCTTTACACCCACGTCCATGCAAGATTTATCAAGCAATCATATACAGCCAATCCTAGCGTACAAATCGTTTGTCCTTGTCCTTTGATAAATGTGACGGCTGAATCCGACCATCATTTAAATAACACGCCCATAAATATTCTCGAAACGCCCCAATTTTACGACATGAACAACCAGAATACGACCAAACAAAGTATGGAAAGCTACAAGAAAGAGTTTCCCACGCCTGCCCCGCTGCCTGTCATGTCCGCGTCCAACTACACACACACACACACACACATACACACACACACACACACACACACACACACACACACACACACACACACACACACACACACACACACACACACACACACACACACACACACACACACAAACACACACACACACACACACACACACACACACACACACACACACACACACACACACCTACTTGCAAGCCCAACTGCGTGTGTATTTTGGAACACTGTGGAAACAGCAGTCTTTGCCAGTGGGATTACCATGTATTCCGTGACAGTACAATCTTTGTCAAGTAGTACATGAATGACACCAATCACATCGTCATGAATGGAATACGTTTATTGCGAATGCGGAAGGAGGCGCGGCGAAGCCGCGCCTCCGACCAAGTGGAGCTTACTATGTAATTGTGCTTGGGTTGTGTGTGTGTGTCTCTGTCCGTGTGTGTCTCGATGTGTGTCTCTGTGTTCACGCTCTCATTGGCTCGCGCCCCCATGTGACTCACGCTCTCATTGCCTCGCGCCCCCATGTGACTCACGTGCGTGCACTGTCTATTTGCAGCCGCCAGAGTGCGCCAGAGTGCAGGAATTTAGACAATGCTCTGCACACACACACGCACACACAAACACACACACACACACACACACACACACACACACACACACACACACACACTCACACACACACACACACACACACACACACACACAATGTCAATGTTCTCTCCCCATCACGGTGAAATAACACGGATTACAAGTCTGTAAATACACAATATTTTCGAGCTGCGTTCGCTTCCAGCGTTCGCGCGTCTTACTTGTATATTAATGTATCCCATTGCCGAGCGCGAGCGCAGTGCTAGTGCGCGTTCTAGTTACACTAAAATAATAGCCTGGTTCCAAACCATAGACCCCGCCCACTCTCTAAGTGGACTGCCTCTTGGTCTGGTGTTGAAATGTTAGCCTAGGATATCTTCGATACCCCCCAGTACCGTCCAATGAGAGTCGGAGGTGGGGGTGGGTCTAACGACAAACCAATCAGCGAATATCTGCTAAAACAAGCTGTGCGATGACGTCGTATGTAGGCGGATCCGTGGATCTCTTGTGATTGGTTTAGGAAAATTCGAATCCCCTCCCCCTTGCAATCGCCGACACTGCAGCCAATTACAGACTGAAGCTCCACGCAGCTTCAGGCTGATAATCAGGCTACTAAAAGAAAGCAATCATGTATTCAACGGGTCCGCATCGCGACACGTTGTGAGCTTGCAGATCTGCTATTTTCAAATAGCCAATGCTGCCAGATCTGCAATCTTCGCTTGGAAATAAAATAGGCGTGCATGTCCATGATGTATGCCTTTATAAAATGTAATATTTTCACAGGGATTATTTATTAGTGTGTTAGATATACATTTTAGAGTGGATACATGTGCCCAGATGCCTGTCAGATGGTCAGACAATGCTGCTCCGCATGTCTACGATGGGGCAAACGGGTGTAGACAAAGCCTACTCATCCTCAGACTAGACGTGAGATTTGAGCGGGCCGTACGTCAAAGTTAAAGTCACGATAGAATGATAAATGCCGACAATTGCGGTGATCTCGCCGTACGCCCGTTTTTTGGTCTCCTCTACACCACTTTGATAAATGAGGGCCAGAACCTCTATAAAATTATAAAGTGTGAACATCAAAAGAGAAGAGATCAGAAATAATATGTGATACTGTATGTTTTCTTTTAATTAACTGAACCAATTTATTTGACACATTTCTCAATAATTCAAAAAGCATTGTTTATTCATAAACTTGTCCACCCGGCTCTCATTAACTTCAATGCATTCAATCAATCTTCTGGCTCCAGTGTACCTCAAGTCCTAGAATGTGTTCTGTGTGACCCCTCCTTGTTCATATACTCCTTGATAGCAGAAGGCTGTACTCAATAACAGACAACTGCATCTGCACTCCATAACATTTATGTCCTACCCAGGATTCAAACCCCAGTCTCCTGCAAGATGAATGCCTGCTTGTCCAGGGGAGATATTGTACTTTGAGCTTCAAGCAATACAACTTGACAACCAGTAGTCATCCTACCTAAACACAGGGTCTAATCTCTAAATAGAAGAGTAGGGGGACCACCTTCAACCAGTGCAGATGTGAAAGTTATATTGTATTAACATACTCTACCATACAGCTTGGTTAAAATACAATATAAAAATATAGCTGCAAGCAGCGATAAGCGGGGCCAGGGAATAGAGAGAGAGAGAGAGAGAGAGAGAGAGAGAGAGAGAGAGAGAGAGAGAGAGAGAGAGAGAGAGAGAGGAGGGAGAGAGAGGAGAGAGAGAGAGAGAGAGAGAGAGAGAGAGAGAGAGAGAGAGAGAGAGAGAGAGATGAGAGAGAGAGAGAGAGAGGAGAGAGAGAGAGAGAGAGAGAGATGAGAGAGAGAGAGAGAGAGAGACGGAATAGATTGAAGAGAGAGAGAGAGACGGAATAGATTGAAGAGAGGGAGAGATAAACGGAATAGATTGAAGAGAAAGAGAGAGAGAGAGAAACGGAATAGATTGAAGAGAAAGAGAGAGAGAGAAACGGAATAGATTGAAGAGAAAGAGAGAGAGAGAGAGAAACGGAATAGATTGAAGAGAGAGAGAGAGAGAGAGAAACTGAATAGATTGAAGAGAAAGAGAGAGAGAGACTTGGAAAAGGAATAGATTGAAGAGAGAGAGAGAGACATGGAAACGGAATAGATTGAAGAGAGAGAGAGCGAGAGAGACATGGAAACGGAATAGATTGAAGAGAGAGAGAGAGACATGGAAACATAATAGACTGAAGAGAGAGAGAGAGGGAAGCAGAACGGATTGAATGGACATCTCAACCTATTGCCATTAACAGGAATCGAACCCTCAACCTTTGGATAACAGGCTGCAACAATACCTATAGTGCTATAGCTTTGTACAGATTGAGGTTGTCTGTTGAAGATAAAAGTGAACCAGTGAAAGCAGCCGACCTACAAGCTCAGAAACACGTTGCTATCTGAAAAGTTGTGAGATTGTAGATCGGAGAGAGAGAGAGAGAGAGACATGGAAACGGAATAGATAAGGATAATTCCTTTAACAGGTCCGTTCATGAAAGTCCTTGCGGTCTTGTTTCCAATGAGGGCCTGTGAGCAATTAGGGGTTAAGAGTCTTGCTCAGGGACAAATTTCATTTGCTGCCTGGCCTGGAATCGTACCTGGGCAACTAGGGCCTCTGGCTCCCTAGGCTGGCTCACTAACCACTCAGCTATGGCCGCCCCTCAAAAGAGAGAGAGAGAGAGAGAGACATGGAAACGGAATAGATTGAAGAGGGAGACATGGAAACGGAATAGATTGAAGAGAGAGAGAGAGAGAGACATGGAAACAGAATAGATTGAAGAGAGAGAGAGAGACATGGAAACATAATAGATTGAAGAGGGAGAGAGAGATGGAAGCAGAATGGATTGATTGGACATCTCAACCTATTGCCATTAACAGGAATCGAACCCTCAACCTTCGGATTGACAGGCTGCAACACTACCTATAGTGCTATAGCTTTGTCCAGGCTAAGGTTGTCTGTTGAAGATAAAAGTGAACCAGTGAAAGCAGTCGATCTACAAGCTCAGAAACACGTTGCTATCTGAAAAGTTTTGAGATTGTAGATCGGCTATTTTCAGAATGAAGTATGTCATACATTGCAAAAACATATCTTCTCAGATAAGCATTTCATGTTATCTTTATCAATTGCATATGTATTCATTAATACAGTCTTGTTGTTTGCAATGCACTTTAAATGAAGTCTCCACCAAGTGAGGCTTGAACCGGCAACCTTGCTGTTGTGAAACATTCACTTAAGTGGGAAGCCATTGGACCAACAGACCTGATCCAGTGAAAACGGAGGTCAAACAGATGATATCATTTCACGCAAATAACTGAAAAATCCTGGGTTTAAGTGTTTTTCAAACTGCTCAAAATTGCGGACAATCTAAGGGCGGAGAGAGAGACATGAAAAGGAATAGATTGAAGAGAGAGAGACATGGAAACATAATAGATTGAAGAGAGAGAAAGATGGAAGCAGAATGGATTGATTGGACGTCTCAACCTTTTGCCATTAACAGGAATCGATCCCTCAACCTTCGGATTGACAGGCTTTAACACTACCTATAGTGGTGGAAGCGAACGCAGATTGACTGAGGCTGCTATATTTCAACCACACTGTAGTAGTGCACTCTGCCGCACTCTGCCGGCTGTATACAGGCAGTGCAGCTGCTGCATTTCAGCACGGAGTTTCGAGTCACATGGGGGCGCGAGCCAATGAGAGCGTGAACACACGCTGTATACAGGCAGTGCAGCTGCTGGCATTTCAGCACGGAGTTTCGAGTCACATGGGGGCGCGAGCCAATGAGAGCGTGAACACACACGGAAAGACCATAAATAAGGGACAGACACACACACACACAACCACGGTGATATAGTAAGCTCCACTTGGTCGGAGGCCTCCTTCCGCGTTCGCAACAATCATGTTGTGTGCAATGCAACTTAAATGAAGTCTGCATCAAGTGAGGCTTGAACTGGCAACCTTGAGGTTTTAAGGCACACACTTAAGCGAGAAGCCATTGGAACAACAGACCTGACCTGGTGAATGAGAGAGAGAGAGAGAGAGAGAGAGAGAGAGAGAGAGAGAGAGAGAGAGAGAGAGAGAGAGAGAGAGAGAGAGAGAGAGAGAGAGAGAGAGAGAGAGAGAGAGAGATGGAAACGGAATAGATTGAAGAGAGAGAGAGGAGAGAGAGAGAGAGAGCGCCATGGAAACGGAATAGATTGAAGAGAGAGAGAGAGAGAGACATGGAAACGGAATAGATTGAAGAGAGAGAGACACGGAAACATAATAGATTGAAGAGAGAGAGAGATGGAAGCAGAATGGATTGATTGGACATCTCAACCTATTGCCATTAACAGGAATCGAACCATCAACCTTCGAATTGACAGGCTGCACACATACCTATAGTGCTATAGCTTTGTCCAGGCTGAGGTTGTCTGTTGAAGATAAAAGTGAACCAGTGAAAGCAGCCGATCTACAAGCTCAGAAAGAACGTTGCTATCTCAAAGGTTTTGAGATTGTAGATCGGCTATTTTCAGAATGAAGTATGTCATACATACTTCATACCCTCTCAAATAAGCATTTCAGGTTATCTTTATCAATTGCATATGTATTAATTGACACAATTACTGGTAGTGTCTGTTGATATTTATAAGTATTTCCGTCCATTATGACCAAGCCTCTGTGTCCCCGAACTACTCTAGATCACTGGTTCACAAACCATTTACCAATAAAGGCATTTTTGTGTCTCCTCGGAACGAAAACTAGTGAAAGTAGCCGATCTACAAGCTCAGAAACACTTGCTATCTGAAAAGTTTTGAGATTGTAGATCGGCTATTTTCAGAATGAAGTATGTCATACATTGCAAAAACATACCTTCTCAGATAAGCATTTAATGTTATCTTTATCAATTGCATATGTATTCATTAATACAGTCTTGTTGTTTGCAATGCACTTTAAATGAAGTCTCCACCAAGTGAGGCTTGAACCGGCAACCTTGATGTTATGAAACATTCATTTAAGCGGGAAGCCATTGGACCAACAGACCTGATCCAGTGAAAACGGAGGTCAGACAGATGATACCATTTCACGCAAATAACTGAAAAATCCTGGGTTTAAGTGTTTTTCAAACTGCTCAAAATTGCGGACAATCTAAGGGCGGAGAGAGAGACATGGAAACGGAATAGATTGAAGAGAGAGAGACATGGAAACAATAGATTGAAGAGAGAGAAAGATGGAAGCAGAATGGATTGATTGGACGTGTCAACCTATTGCCATTAACAGGAATCGAACCCTCAACCTTCGGATTGACGGGCTGCAACATTACCTATAGTGCTATAGCTTTGACCAGGCTGAGGTTGTCTGTTGAAGATAAAAGTGAACCAGTGAAAGCAGCCGATCTACAAACTCAGAAACACGTTGCTATCTGCAAAGTTTTGAGATCGTAGATCGGCTATTTTCAGAATGAAGTATGTCATACATTGCAAAAACATACCCTCTCAAATAAGTATTTCAGGTTATGTTTAACAATTGCACATGTATTAATTGACACAATCATGTTGTGTGCAACTTTAATGAAGTCCGCATCAAGTGAGGCTTGAACTGGCAACCTTCAGGTTGTGAGGCACACGTTTAAGGGAGAAGCCATTGAACCAACAGACAAGAACCTGTGAAAAAGGAGATCACACAGATGATACAGTTTCACGCAAATAGCTGAAAAATCCTGGGTTTAAGTGTTTTTCAAACTGCTCAAAATTGCGGACAATCTAAGGGGGGAGCTTACTGGTCAACGTGATACATGTGTTCCTCATGAGTCACTAAGCAGGTTTAATGGCTGTCGGCCAAACGAGGCATGACTTTTGCCTGTTTAAAGTTTGCACTTTCAAAAAATTGCTATAGCGCCCCCCTTTGACCAATTGGAATAAGATTGGTTTCAGTAATATTTGGAATGACCCTCAACATTAACGCAAAGTTTCAAAGAAATGTGAGTCTGCATGTATGTGTTAGGGGCAGATGAATAATTGTCATAAAACTGCAATATTCATTGGCTCATTAAAGCTTCATTTTTTCACTTATGGAAAATCTTTTGCACAGGTTTGTCGGCATAGGTCCAAAGTTCATGTGTAAAACGTTTCGTGCAGATTGCTCAAAAATCCCAGGAGGAGATAGATTTTAGCTGCTTTTCATATCATTCAAAATGGTGGGAGATCTAAAGGTCAGAGGTCAAAAGTCAGAGGGTTAAAGTTGTTCATCATGAGTAGACGCATGTGTGTATTGAAGTTTTATGGCTGTAGGTCAAACAGGGCATGAGTTGTACCTGTTCAAAGTTGGCATTTTCAATTGAGTGCTATAGCGCCACCTTTTGACGAAAGATTGTGAGATTTATTTCTTGATAGTTTTTCATGACCATCTACCATATGGCCGAGTTTCGTAAAAAGCGACAGCACGGTTCAGCCAGAACTGCGAAAAGTGGCAGAAACAGAATACGTACAATAATAAGACAGGTCCAGAGCTGAGCTCTGGCCCCGTAAATACAATTTAAAATACAATACATTCCAGATTTCCACTTTAATAGAGTAATTATAGTTCATAAGTAGCTGTGTTATAAGCATTGGAATAAGCTTTGTGTCAGGCCAGTTTCAGTTGAATTTGAAATATATACACAAGGCAAGAAAAGCCCCAAAATGTGACTTAGTGAATTTGATGCAGAAACAGATCTAAATCAAGTACACTTAACTATTTACATGTGTGCAAAGTGTGAGTAAAAAACAAACAAACAAAAAACATAGATTAACAAATGAATGCAGCTTATGGTTTTATTTTATTTCCTGGTATTTCCATGCCTGTGTTCAGGACTCTGACAGCCACAGGGGAAAGCTCTTCCTAAGCCTTGAGCCCTGGGCTGTGAAACACCTCGAGGACTTACCAATCCACATCATCATGGACAGTCCTCTTTGCCCTACCAAAGCAGCACCTATTGTCATATACGTCTTGAGACGGGAGCGATCTCCTTCTGATGTGCTCGGCCAACCGCACCATCTCACAGAACTCACAGATTCGTGGAGCAGCTATTTCCATACCATTATGTGCAGTGATGGCACCTATCAGGATGGTCTGGGTGGTAGCGGAGTTCAAGGCTCTCAGTATCTTCTCTGAGAACTTGAAATGAGGCAATGTCTCGGCTTCTTTGCCACAGTCTCTCTGTGAATTGTCCGAGTCAGGTCCTCTGTGAGGTGCACCCCTTGGTACTTGAAGCTGTTCATTCTCCTCACTGATTCCTCGTTGATCTGGAGGGGCATGTAAGAACTGTTTTCCTGGCACCACTGCGACAGGCTACAGTTGCAGGGGAAAATGCTACAGTGTTTACGATGCTATGCATGCAGTTCCAGTTTTTTTACAGAAGCAATGAAATCCTTTTCAAATCAATAAAATCATTTTGTTGATATATTTAGTGACAAGTTATTGATTTCTCTCGTAAGTAGCCATGTAATAAGCAGGATAATGAATGACAAGCCGGTCATTATTGAGAAATAAACCCCTTCAGGATGATTCAAAATGACTGGCTGATCATAATCCATTGCATAATATGTACCATGGATTAACTTAATCTAGACAATTACATGGACATTTGATTAGCATTTATCAGACCTTTCCTTTGAGGTTATCCTTCTTGTGATAATCACCATGACACAAGTCTTGCAAGCCAAACCAAGTCTTGCAAGCCAAACCTCAATTACTGTAAAGTCCTCTTGAGGAAAGTGGGATTTGATATTATTTTGTCAAATTGCATTCAATGTCAGATGTCACACTTACCCAAATAATTTTACTCTAGCTATTATTCCAAGCAGTACTGTGAATGACACCTCGACATACCTCCCTCTGAGAGCAAAGCTTTCATAGGCCACCAAGAAAAAGGGATTCGGCCTTTGTAAAAACTACACTTTAACAAATAAAAAATGTGTTTGACATTTCCATGGTCGACTAAAAGTCAATGTCACTCATCAACACAGCAACTTCCACTAATGTTTTAGCTTAAGGTACAGTAAAACAAACAATCAGCTTATATCATTACCATGGAAACAGGCTCATGGGGTGTGTTTTCATCCTTGAGTGAGATCCCATTATGTGAGGGTGTGTGTGGAGGAGGGAAAGCTTCACTCTTGAGCTCACCTGAGTAATATGCTTAATATGCAGGGAGTTAATGTAGAGAAACTGACAGAAAGCATATCGTGAAACTGTGTGGGGACCAAGTTAAATATCTTTGAGTATTTCAAGCATGGTTTATTCATTTACTGTAGTCATGTTTATCAGGAAAAACTGAGAGGGGGACATTTTCTTGACCACTTAGCCCTACATACAGTACTTCTTCGTATGACACATAGCTAAAATTGCCAAACTACAAGCTCGCATTGCGTTGCAACGCAACGTGAGCTTGTAGAACGGCTATATTCATTCATTATCTTTTTCTAAAAAGGAAATACAGTACATTATTTAACACATTTTGGCAAACATGCCGAAAACAGGAATGCCAGCGTTAATGTGGTTAAACCAACTTTTTTCTTTTATTTCATCATGTGCTCTTATCTCCACCATAAGAACGTTATGGTGAAGATCTGCTGCAGTGTTGAGAATTGTCTGCCGTGTAAGGAGAGAAAAGGGGCGTTAAATGATTTCTTGTGTCTTAGTGAAGTGTCTTTGAAATGGGCTGACTGCTGACTAGAACAGAGTCCCTGGAGGCCCAGAGTGTTCCATTAATCACACATATAGCCTGCATACACGCATCACATTATAGCTGACACACAGGAGAGGAGGAGAAAATATTTAGAGGAGAGACTAAATGAAAGAAGGGGAACAAGGAGGAAATGACCCAAGCTTTGGAGAATAAGCTTATGATACAGAAGACAAATAACGGGGATGAGCATATACTGTAGGATACATGACAGAAATGTCCCTTTTCATCAAAGTAAGTTGCAGATGTAATGACAGATGCCATATTAAACCAATTAGGACAATAGCAATTTTTAAATACTGGTGAGGCCATATTGTTATCTTGAAAATCCAGAAAATCCTATTGTTATTATGCATTTACTATTTTTCATTAGATATTTTTTTGCTTTCCCATCTCTGTTCTTCCTATGCATTCTCCGTATCGCATCTTCCCATGATGACCATCCCTGCCCTCTCTTCCCACCCCTCTCCTCCTTTCTGGAACAGCTTTAGAACTATGATGAATGGCTGGTTTCTGTGTTGGCTGCCTAGGGAGGTGTTCATGGGTAAATATTTCAGGGCCTGGGCCACTGTGAGGCATTACCGTCTGCTAGCTTGGTGCCCAGGGAACATATAGCATGATTAGCCAAGGATGGAACCATTGCTCCGTTATGGGCCAATTGTGACTGATAACTGTGATACAGGTAGCTGTGAGTTATGGGCTCAGTGCTGGCCAGCAGCATGGAATGTTAAATCTACTGCATGCATAGTCATGTCCACACTATTAGTAAAGTATATTGGGGGCACTTCCCATGTATACAGTGTACACTGCATGCTACATTATGCAGTAGCAAACAGTTTTAACTGCCAAGCAGGAGTCATGAACAGTGTACCATTACAAGACGTACACTGTTCATTTTAAGTTGATGCAGCCCTTAAACCTAGTGATATATTAATCATCATAGACCTGCATTAGCTATGTCTACATGATCACTATTATGCCTACATTTAGGCATATCCCATTTATGTGCTGCATGGTTTACGTAAATATAAGCAGTAATACGTTTGTAATAAGCTTACTACGTTATAAGCTTAGAACTGGTGTTGCTGGGGTTTATTGCCCAGACAATGCATCAATTCACACTGTCAATCAGTGTGTTCAGGTTACGGCACTCAGCAATGGCCAGGTTACTGTGTTATTGCTATAGGCTGACTCTCTTCCTCTTTCTCCTTCCCTCCAACTCTCCCTCCCCCTCTCAGACCCTTTTCCCCTGACTCTCTCCCTCTCCCTCATTGTGTATGATCAACTGGAATGCAGTATAATATTCTGATATCAGCCCACAAACACGTCATCCTATACTGTTGAGCATTGTGGTTGTGTTGTGTTCATATTGCATACACGAGCATCACACCTCTAGACACTGTTCTAAACTACTGTCCTTGGTTCAAAGACTGCTAACAGCAGAAATAGTTAACAGCAGGAAAGATTGTAAAACTAATTTAAAGGTACTTAAAGTAACATATGACACAAAGACAATTTATTAATGAAAATCTTTCTTTAAATAATGTCCTGTACCATAATATGCCTGATAGAGCCTGTTTGTGTTTACATGCAACTTAACATTTCCTTCCTCTAGTTACAGTATTGTACAATACTAACACACAGTACAGTGTACTGTACCTTTAATTACCAAATGGATCAAGAAAATTATCAGTTGCTTTAAGTAGTAGGCTAGAGTAAAACGTTCTGTTTTAACTACTTTAATGTTGCATTGCTGGTTAACTGGAGAGCAAAGATAGGCAGAAAATGGAGACACAAAAATCTTAATATTATAACTAAAGATGTGAAGAACGTTTTCCAAACACTAACTCTGACAGTTGATTAAAGGGCCCAGCGGAAAATTAAGTACCGTAGTCACAAAGCTTACATTTGTGTGCCTCTAGTGGTCATATGAAGAAGAACAACATAATGTGTGGATGGACACAATTTACCTGTGTACACTGGAAATTAAATGTCATTTTAACTAAAATCCCTCTATCTCTCTCTTTTGGAAAATTGTCTGGGTGATCACTTTGGGCATAATTAAATCCATGGACATTCTCCGTCTGGCCCAATAGGCCAAGAAAGAAAGATAGGCTTATAGCCAGAGCTCTTTCTTGAAGTTGTAACCGAGACAGACAGAGTGAGATATAATGAGTCCTGCAGGGTTTTCTTCATGTAGTGATATATAAAGAACATGGATCAGCACTAGTCCAACTCCCTGGAGCGGATAAAGGGAGATGGTTTGGTCTCTTTTCTCTCCCTGGTCTTAGCATGGAAAAGAGTGTGACTGTATTCATTGCCCAGTCAACTAGGACAGACAAGCCAGCAGCAGTCAGGGCAGCAGACCAATTGTGTATTATAAAGGCTTGGTGGAGCTTACAGACCATACAGTGTATTATCACACATTTCCTTGCACAAATAAACAAATCTGTATACAACCAAATGTGACGACTCAACCCGACCCCTGGCCTCATAAGCCCGTAGGACAGAGGTGCTGCATACATTTTATATACTGTAAATGCTACTCCTTAGCTTTATTGTCACAGTGCAATGGAGTAATTACAATATTCTCCAATTTCCAACCGCATGCTACTTTTGAAATGGTATCAGTAGCTGTGTTTACATGGAGCCTCTTATAAAACGAACAAGCTGAACATTAGCCTGATCCAAAGAAAAAAAGCTTCCGAAAACCACCATGGACAAAAACTGTCCCAATCCAAACAAAATGTCATCCTGTTTGAAAGGGGCAGTATAAACCTTTACAATCCATTCAACAGATAAAAACGTACCGTGTAAACACAATTTTGGGATACTGTGCTGCAGTGGATGCCACACTAGTTAGAGACAACTCAGCACAACTCTCTAGTTTGTACAAGTAGGCTGTGACTGACTTGCATGAGTAATGGAAGATGCACAACATGAAAAGGCGCTTCAAAGGGTGACCCAGGACAAGGGTTCGATTTGTGAAAAAACAAACAGAAAGAGGACATTTCCTTCCACTTAAGCCCTATACTTCTTTGACAAAATCATAAAATAGCCAATCTACAAGCTCACGCGTTTCAATGCAACACGTAGTGAGCTTATACATCATGTTTTTTTGTTGCCATTTTGGATTTTTTTTTTTTTTTTAAATGACAACTTGGATACATTTAGAAAATGTGCCTAAAATAGGGACGGCAGGTTTTATAGTGGTCAAAGTCATACTGTAAAGATTCATTTTAGTAGTCTTTTTTTGGCAACACCAACTAGTTTGCCTACTGTACATGGAAGGGGCACTCAAACATTTATGCTGCAGTATTTATTAACAACAAAATACATAAATAAATGTCTGGTACATTTCTGGTATTTTTGGCATGAGTGTCGGACACTCACAAATCAAAATAGTGTGTAATAGACAGTGTTTAGAGAAGTTGTCAAAACACATTTCACTAGTAAGAGACCACACCTAGGCTCTACTTAAGTTTAACAGTTTATTGAAACGAAATGAGATGAATGTGGAACGGGATGAGGAACCCAAGGTTAGGGCGAGACTCAGGGTGGGGGCGTAGTCTCAGGAGCTGACGGCCATCGTTGCTCTACTCGGGGAGCGGCCGTCGTCTCTGCTCCGTCACTGCCCCACCTGGATTCCTAGAGAATAGAAAAAGAAACGGAAGGAAGGAGAGCGAGAATCGAGAAGGAAGGAGGAGGTTGGGGTGGAGGTGGATGACAAGTTGAAAGCAATGAAATGCAGAAATAGCCGATCTACAAGCGCAATACTCACAACCCATGTTTGGTCTGCTGTGAAGCAGAGCAAGCTTGTCAAGAGATGGCAGGTGTATTTATACTGTGGTGATTGCAACAAGGATTGGCTGTGGTGAGTGGAGGCAGGTGTAGTCAGAGCCTTCTATTAGAGAGTTGCGCCAATGAGGGGTCAGAAACAGCGTCGGTCACATGGTTCATGTAGCTGGAAATAGTGACAAGGAGCCGTCAACTTCAATGCATTCCATGAACTTCCGGTTTAGGGATTTGTCACTATTCGCCAATGTATGTGTATGTAGAAGACCTGGCCCGAAGAAGTGAACGGAGTTGGCGTAACTCTCTAATAGATGGCACTGGGTGTAGTGGATGCAGTTGATCGTGAATGGGAGTGGCTAATGAGTGAAGGCAAGTGTGGTAGATAGGGAAGTGATTGAGAACAGGGAGTGGCCGTGATAAGCAGAGGGTGGTCTCTACTCCTGAACCTACGTTGTCAGATAACTACATTTATGTGAAAAAGTTATTGTGAAAAATATGCCAGTGAAAGACGATATCAAAAATAAGGAAAATTCATCACCAGAGGGGGATATCAAAAGCAGAGACATGGATTTCTGTTCTGAATTGAACCCTGCCTATGACAATCCCCTAGAACAGGCGTTCCCAAACCTTTTCCGCTTGAGACCCAAAAGAGAAATTCATCATCACCCTGGGACCAAAATTTACAAAAAAATGATTATGAATCTATTATGAAATACATCTACTTATAAAGAATACTACAAACCAAGAATTAAACTGCACAGTGTATGAAATGTATTTAATATCAAAGTACATCACAGCAATAATCAGATTTGAGTGTAATCTCTAAAACTCATAGCATGTAAATGATTTTAAATGAACACGTTCTAGTAGTCTCCTTTCTCAGCTCTTCATACCCCCTCTCTCCATCCCTCAATGAACAGGGACAGCCTGTATAGAACATTTTTGTGTGAAGTTTCGTCTCCCATTCACAGGCAGCTATTGTGGCAAAAACTGTCACCAAATAACAGACAAACAATAAAAAATGAAATGCCACACAAACAATTTTCTAATTTTCTGGTGTCAAAACGCTGTCTCTCAAAAGTCTCTCCTTTGCACAGGACATTTTATTTTGATGTGCCCTGCTGCTGAGAATGCAGGAGATTTCTGTCTATTTTGTTTATTTTTCATCATCACTGAGCACGTCCCCACATTGAGGTATTTCCTCCTCATTTTGATTAGCTGTGGTGACGCCAAATTTAATAAACTCATATCTTGTATTTTTGTTTTGAGGAAATCAGAGGAGTAACACCATGTGTAGTTCATATTCAATATTACCTCTGCCAGAGAGTGAATATTGTGCAAAGGTTTGAGAGAATAGGAGGTTAGAGGTAAACAGCCCCACACACAGTTGAGCTTACCAGACCAGTGTAGTAAAAGAGTAGCCTGGTAAACCCTCCCTCCGGAAATCTCATTTGTAATTTATTTCAGGAGTGAGTCTGGCATGATTGCCCATTCGGCAATTTGGCTGTGGGTTGGAGTTGGGCGGGAGTAATACCGTTGACTGACAACCCCTTCAGCCAATCAGCAGTGTTCCCCTTCAGCCAGTGCATTTTTACCACCTCCAGACTAATGTGACACAACGGGACTTTTGAGACGGCCATGCCCAAAATAGGTTGCCTTATTCGGATACATGCGTGTCACTGCCCGCCCCTGCCGGTTCTCTGAATTTTCATTTTTAAATAGGCTCTGTCATGATTAATTGACCACATATATGAAGTTAAACAACTAAATTCTATCCAAACGATATCTTAAAAGAAGTTTAAAAGAGAGTAGAAAACACTGCGGTCAAAAAAGATGGCTGCCGTTCGTTTTTGTTCGGCTGCACTCAGGCTGCACTCGTTTCCATTCGGGCTCACTCGAACTCGCCACCTGATTGGCCAACTTTCGCTGTCAATCACAGAACGATGAGCGACGACGCTGATAGGCTCGTCCATTTGGTGAACGGGCTAGAAACGCCCAGACAAGCCTTCAGGCCAGACTCCTTCCTGAAATCAAATGCAAATGAGATTTACGGAGGGAGGGGGGTTTACCAGGCTTGTAAAAGAGACCAATTGGGTAAATTAACTCACATTCTATAGAATTGCTATGCATTTTCTCTGTCTCTGCAACCCAATAAAAACGGGTCTGTGATCAATTTTTGATTGCGATCCTAAAGGCTGCAGCATACTCCAAATTATGTTTTTTGAACCCAAGAAAGTTTGGTGAGGATGATAGTGTTTGCCAGACCCAAGGGGTCGGGCTTACATGAGGCTTTGTATCTGTTTCGTCCATACATGGGCAGGGGTCATTTGTCCTCCGGCCCCAGCCAAAAAAGTCTGTCCCCCTTTCGTCCATACATGGGTATCTGTTTCGTCCATACATGGGCAGGGGTCATTTGTCCTCCGGCCCCAGCCAAAAAAAGTCTGTCCCCCTTTCGTCCATACATGGGTATACACAGGCTGACACGTCATGTGAAGTCCGGCTTAGCCGTGACGTAGTGCATGTTTTGTACCTGTTTCCTCTATGTATGGAGGCTTTGTACCTGTTTCGTCCATACATGGGCAGGGGCCATTTGTCCTCCGGCCCCAGCCAAAAAAAAGTTTGTGACGTCCCCTTTCGTCACGAACTATTCATGACATCATGAACTTCAGTTATAAAGTGGTTTGTAGGTGTGTTACATACTAGGACTTCATTTTGGGTCTGGCAGAACCAGGTTTCCTGGTCTTGTTTATACTATTTGCTGCATTGAATTGGGTGCTGAGCATAGACGAAGGGAGCCCCATTGGTTTCTATAGACCCGTTTTGAAGACACTTTTTCTTCGAATTCAAATCAAATTGGAACTTCCGGTCCCGAAAAGCAACCAAAAACTAATACTATTGGCTGGAAGGGCAGCGAGGGCGGGTCTTCACTCGGTAGAACCAGTAGAAGCCCTATAGAAGCATACCCTACTTTATCATTTATTATTTAAAAATGAATGGGACCATAATTTATTAAATGCATATCATGATAATTGAAAATGACTATTTATGAAAATGTTTACTAAGGTAATAAAATCAAGTGTAAAGTCCGGACAAAACCTTGTTCACTTGAATGAAGTGTTAGCGACATCTGCTGGGCTATTAATGAGAACTGCAGGGGAAACTGCTCATCCTTATTGGCCTCATTTAAAAAAACGGCTGTTTTCCGCATGGTTCTGAGCCATAGACCCGCACACTGGTGATTGTACCGCAGATCTTTGTTGTTTGTTTATATCAACCTCCGACGTGCTTTGATTTCATTTGTCTTGGATATTTCAAAAGTTCTGGCAACAGACACAGTGGACATAGCGTGTGATATCTCTTTCCATTAATCAAGCTGTCAGGTTGTGTTTGTAGTCGCTCAGAGAGGAATTATCCTCAGTCAACCATTCTTCAAAACTGTCATTAGTACATTGCTGACAGTTGCAGAACTAAAGCAATAAATATCCTATATTAAAATAGGCTTAAGGGAGGCCGGCCGGCGGGTGGACCAACTCACCTCATGTCACTATCTCACCATGACTCAGCCATAACCAAATAAGGAGTTCCCAATGCAGCTACGCCCAAATATGGAGTGTGTTGTCTAACCTCAATGTGTCGTCATGGCATCAGGCGCAAATAAATCACTCAGCTCCATATATGAGCACTAATTTGGTTCTTTAAAATGTTTAACATAGAGTCCATAACAGCAGTGAATAGGCTGAATGAAATGTCTCCTCTTAAACAAGAGAGAAGTGACGGAAATCATTGATCAGGACAAAGTTAGGCCATCTGATATATTTGCCAGGGTAAAATGTAGAAAAACAAGACCAGGAGACCTGGTTCTGCCAGACCCAGAATAAATTCCTAGTACTTTATAAGGACTTCGTATGACGGACTTCGTATGACGTGTCAGCCTGTGTCCCTTTTATGCCCATGTATGGAGAAGAAAGGGTCCCTTTTATACAGCCGGTCTTTTTCGCCCATGTATGGATGAAAGGGGGCAGAGCCTCATGTAGGCCGACCCTCTGGGTCTGGCAAATATTTTATTGCAGTGATTTGTAAAAGTTTTTGATATTTCCAATTTTGACACTGTATAGGCCTACGCCAAATTTCAGCTACTTCCATTGTTGCCGTTTTTAATGTGGCTATCAGCACAATTGTCATATTGTACTGTCAATATTTTCTACTGTAAGATCACTCTGCTCATATTTACAATTTTACCTGGACTATCATGGTTAGATTGAGCATAATAACCGGGTTGAGTTATCTTGGGTTTTTAAAACTTCTTATCTGTAAGTACTTAAAAAATGATTTGATGGGATATTATATTTCTTGCAAAATCCTTCAAAAGACAGAAGCACATCATCTTCAGACATTTATCTGAGATCTTGGCAACACCCCTGTCTGACCATGGTTTAAACCCCCTGTCATGACTCCCGGGTTTAAAATTCTGTTATCCCACAGGGGGGAAAACTTGAGAGTTTAGTATCTGAACCAAAGTATTTCTGTGTTTTAAACCAAATTGTGTTCTTAAGAAAAAAAAGGTTTTTCTTTTTAAATTCTTAAGGGAGTCAGAATATAAATAAAGGTTAAGGGAGTTGTGTTGCGCTCTATCTGCACCCAAGATGTACATGTTTTTTTATCAGGAAACCAGAACATTGCTGCTCTTATTTGAGCTGCCATATAATACCAGTAGAGATTGGGAAGCTTTAACCCCCCCTCTCTGAAAAAAAATAAGGGACAATCGTAATCTGGGTTTCTTTTCTTTCCAAATAAAGTTAGTAATGAGTTTTTTCATTTTTAGTAAAAAACTAGGGGGGTAATTGCTGCAGTTCTAATAAAAGCCAATGTTTGCTGGTAGATCATTTTACATTGTCTGTACCATCCCAGCTCCTGGAAATGAATTAAGTCATCTCAGATAATCATTGTCCATTTGAGTCTATTAAATCAACTATTGGGGATGATGCACTAGTTTAAAAGCATTCAGATTGTTCTTGTGGAAAAAGTGGCTCAGATGTTGGCAACTTTAAGCATGATCCGTGACTAAACGCAAAAATGTGTTGGTCAGTCACAAGAGCATGGCATGGCATGGCTGGACAGTCTTCAGGGAAACATGACGAAAGGCAAAATGTGATTTCTCCTTTATGTAGATTCTATGAAGGAGTTCAACCCCATAGAATGGCCTTTTTCTGGTCAGTGCTTGGAGCGATGGGCTTCGGTACCCCTTTCATTGATATGATAATGGGTACCAACCGCTGTGGTGCTCTTGGGCAAGGATTTCTCTCTTTCTGCTCAAAGGTTCAAGGCAGGATTGTCCTGAAAGGAAAATAAAAATACATTTATTTCAGTAAGTAGCCTGCCATTTTATTTTTGATAGAACAAATTACGTTCAAATACCTTTCATCATGTAAGAATGTCATGAATATAGCCTCCTGGTATTCTTAATCTGTCTCTGTAGCTACAGTAATCAATATCCAAATGGTAAAAATGACCTGAGAATGAGCATGTGAATACAGTATGTCAAGATATCACAGATGTGTCTTTGAAGTTTGACATGAGGGGATATTAGGCTACAGGACGAAGACGTTAATTTTGAACAGCATCTCGGCATCTGGTCCAACCGTTTCAATCAAAAGCCATCTGAATTCAACACAATAATACTAATTTTCAACACGGTAGATGCCATTTATGAGGGACTCTGCATTAAGGTAAAAAAAAAAAAACAATGATCTGGGCCAGATTATCAATATATTGCATTAGAGTGCCCGTTTTCTCTCCACAGTGATCAGAGGGATTAAAATAGATGCATTTATTTAAATTAGTTGTAGTCTAGGCTACACTTTATTACTATAGAAATAGCCAGGACTCATAGCGTTCTGGCTTTCTTTATCTGTCCTGCACAATTAATGGACAGCAGTTGACAGTCGTCAATATCCGTAGAGCTCTGACACAAGGACGCACGTCTTTGTCATGTTTTAATTAGTGGTTTAATTAGAGAATAACATAACTGAGAATGATGCAAGTCGGGAACACATACCCACCCGTTGGGCAATACTCCTTTTATTAGATGTACTCATACCCATTGTCAGCATTTTGCTTTACACCGCCGCTTTAGTTTGCTTCCTTCACCCATGACCACAGCTCTTGTACTTTCTGTTACATTGCACACGCTGTTACTTATATTGGCGTTGCAGCAGAAACATGACACATTGCCACGAAGCTCGGCTAATCAGTTAAGATGACCGGTTTGGGTTGGCCAATCAGGGAAGTTGATGCATACATCTCCCGTAAACAAATGGTGTGTCCTCCACAGAATCGGTGCATCCTCCACAAACTTTCAAGACGAATGGATTTTTTATGATTTTATCTATTTTGTCTGCTTTTTGTTTTTGTTTTTTTGGTTCTTCTTTTTTGTTACCATTATTTTCTTCACACTTCGTGAGGTTATTATTTGTTGTAAGATAATAAAGAAACACATCTTCATTTCTCTAAACTCTTGTTTCTTTTCTGCCTCCACCTCCACCATCAGAATAAAGCCCAAAAATATATTTAAGCAAGGACTTTTCTGGCTAGACCAAGTGCTCGACCTTAGGAGTGACACCAATACAAGATCATGCAAAATCTCAGTGGAGAAGTGCAGCAGGAGTTCCAGAATTGTGAGGGCGGGATTGCTGTTGTGTCTACTGACAAACCTACTGTATATTGAAGTTCACAAATGTTTGTAAATAGGAGGCCTGTAAGGTTGGAGGGGTCAAGTATAGACTTATGGTCACAATGTGGTGTGGCTCCACTGGCTATAATTGTGGCTTAAACACATGTTTGTGAATATTTTTCAAAAATATCCGCAAGCTCACAACGAATGGTGCAACGCATTGTGAGTTTGTGGATCGTCTATTTTCAAAATAATTTAGAACATTTTTGTGGTTAAGTGGTTACGTGGTGTTAATACCCTCAAATGTCACACACCTCTCACCCAACCTGCGTCTGTCACAAGCTTACATATCCATGATAATGAGCCCCACTCAGCCTAATGAGGTATGTGTTGCTTTCAACTTCTAACAAAGAGCTATACGCTGCTGAAATCAGCAGGATCTCCTTTGGGGTAGCTCTGGTCAAAATTCTGAGCTGACAGATTGTCTTCCTTCCCGCCCCCCTGCCTTCATGCTGCATTTATTTCTGCTGCTCACATCGCTGCCTCCTACCTCTCTCCCTTCCTCCTGCCATGAGATGATACTGTAAGAGTAAGCAAAGGTACTGTAAGCTTGAAGTGCATGTTTGCTCAGACATGGGCAGCAATATGGCTTTATTTATATCCTATCCCCCATCTGGAATTTGTAAGTCTGCCAACGTCCCTCTAGTTCATCCTCTTCCATCCAGTTCTAATGTCATTCTCACCACATTTGACATGCTGCAAGTCAACATGAATAACTTAAGAACATCTATTTGTTTTGCAATTGTTTATACTAGATATACTAGATAATAATATTATTTATTATTTTCAATTGTTGGACACTATAGATAAACATGCTGTCTTTCTAGGGGGGGCAATTTTATGCCTTACTTAAGGTTTTATAGGTTATTTATTTTATTGTTTTAATAATCCCTACAGAGCCTTCACAGACACCAGTCAATAACCAATATAATATACAGTATGTTATTATAGATAAAGCTATACGGAAATGCAGTCAGTGTACGCACGCACGCACATGCAAACGCACATGCACACGCGCACACGCGCACACACACACACACACACACACACACACACACACACACACACACACACACACACACACACACACACACACACACACACACACACACACACACACACACACACACACACACCTCCAGGCAATAAAACCGATCTCTTTCTAACATGTAAGTACTCTTATCCTTGGGGATAGTGTGTCCCACAGAACCATCAGAACAGCACAGCCCGACCCTCCACTGTATCATCAGTGCACCATCCGCTTTTCCTGTAGCCCTTTTGCCTCCACCTCCCCTTAATCTCCATCTCCCCTCTCCACCTCCTGCTGTAATCGTTGCTTGAGGCATTACTCTCATCTCTGCCAGGCGTGTTGGGAGGTGTGATTCTAGAACACAGGGACAATAGGAATACTGTATGATTTTGTGTGTGACAGTAATATTGATAGTGAGGCACACAGAAGCAAGAGGAGTACAGCTTATAAGCATGTCGATGAAAGTCCAATGCTCAACAGATGCAGAAAGACTGACAGCGAGTTGATATGGCTTAAGGAGTTTCAGCACCTACTAACAGCAGGGGGGCATACATTTTTTTTTTTTAAAACATGAAATATTCCTTTAAAATCAATCAGAAGAACCCTAACAATGTGAACCTTACAAAGAAACAAAACTCATGAAATATTCCTTAATAATCAATCAGAAGAAGCCTTACAATGTGAACCTTCCAAATCATGTTGCATTAGCTATGCTGACATATGCGATACAGTAGCTTGCACAAAACAGGTGCATGAGAGATAGCATCCCCCACCACCACCTCCACGATAAAGACAAACAAGACAGTTTGTCTTATTCATCTTCCGAGATAAGCCTGACTTTCTTTCAGGCAGGGAAACAACAGGCGCATAAAATAAACTGCCCTCACTGCCCACAATCTGTCAGAGGAGGAATGTGCAGTTTACAGTGTGTAGTTCTGTTCTGTATGCTGTAGATGACTTGGCTCATGAAGAGAGAAAGTTGCACATCTTTATTTTGTAAAGCTACAGTATGTCAACGTACTGTACTGTGGTTAGCCAAGAAAGAGACGGACGGACGGACTGAAAGAAAGAAAGACCGAAAATTCATGCCTTAAAGCAAAATTACAATCCCAGATATTATTGAATTGAAAAGATTACAAGCGAGATAGAGAGCAATAGAGAATGAAAGCAGGACCAACACACGCACGCACGCGCGCGCGCACGCACGCGCGCGCGCACGCACGCGCGCACGCACGCACACACACACACACACACACACACACATTCTCTGGGATGGCTGCAGATGTTATAGCATGTCATAGATGTCATGTCTTTTACTGAAGATGTATGTGTTAATACATTGCAAGCCTACTCAACATTCTGCCAACACACAGGCATTGTAACAGGGACAGTGGAACATGGGTTGAAGAAAAATGACACACAATAATACTAGGAATGAAAACTTAATGAGGTCAGGATCAGGAAATGGAGGAATTGAGAGAGAGAGAGAGAGAGAGAGAGAGGAGAGAGAGAGAGAGAGAGAGAGAGAGAGAGAGAGAGAGAGAGAGAGAGAGAGAGAGAGAGAGATATGTGTTTGTGGACTTTGGCCATATTGCTGTAAACCAGGTTTGATTTCCTACTTTGTCATTGTGACCTCATCTTCTTACAGTCCCTCGAGAGGAAGACCTGTCTGCACTTGCTGAGAGTTCCTGGTTAAGGCTGCAGCATACTTTGCAGAAACAGAAAGGTCTTAAGAACAAAACTATATCATCGCAGAGGAAATTAACAAATGCATTGCCTTGCCAAAGCTCCTTTTGGCGGTTCTTGCACTTCTACGTTTTTCTATCTAACCGAAAATCAGCAATCCAAACATTGAGTGAAATTGGTCAGAAATTCAAGATATTAAATTTATTGTCTCCGCCAGGCCGAAGGCATGGCGAGAGAGTATGTTTTACCCTCCGTCCGTCCGTGTGTGTGTCCTGTCCGTGTGTTACCACCAAATCTCCGGCACCGTTGGCCCGGTCGCTGCGAAACTGTGCACACACACTCCCTGGATGCCAATTCAGAACCTCTGCTTAAAATTTTTCACATGGGCCTGTTATAGCGCCACCAGGAGGCCGATTTGTGCAAAACCCATTTTTTTCACATTACTCCTACAGTTTTTAACCAAACGTCATGCAAATCGGTACACAGTATCTCTATAGTCATGTGATCAACCCTGATCTGTCCGATTTACCATATTCCATCCTCATTGGTTAAGGTTGCCATCCAAAGTTTGCAGGATTGGTCCGTTTTGAACAAACTGCCTCAACGCAGATTGCGATTTCCGTGAAATTTCACACGAACATTAGGCCGAGGAAGAAATGCCACCCTTTTCACATTGGCCTGGTATAGTGCCACCAGCAGGTATAATTTAGCAAAACACATTTTTGGAACAAAATGCCTCAAATCATGAATGCTGTGTCTGATTGCCATGAAAGACCTAAGAATAAATGGCACCCTTTTCACATTGGCCTATTATAGCGCCACCAGGAGGCCAGAATAATGTACCTGACCTGGCGGAGACCTGTGCTCCGAGGAGCACTTTTTCTAGTTTTGTTTTATTTCCACAATCAGATCCAGTTGGCAAAAACACTGTTTCAGCACTATATACAGTGGGCAGGGTCTAACTTGTTTTATGCATCAAGTATAAAACAATTTCATCCTCAGAGAACTTGTTCAATTTTGGTAAGTATGTATATCTTTGCATATCTCGAGAACTGTTCATCCAATTGACTGCACACTTGACGGGTATTGCTAAGAACCCAGTGGAGTGCAGTGTCAAGTGTGAAGTTGATCGGTTCTCCAGGACTGACCTCCCTGTAATGGGCACACGTTCCAAACAGTAGCCACTGGCTATTTACACCTAATTTCTTTACTGCTCATTCTTTTTGTTGCTGCTTTACCATCTTGCTGCTCTGCTATGCTGCTACTGCTTTGTGCTTAGCTCTGTGAAGTTATTTGCACTCCCATCACCCCAGCATCCACCTGTGGGCTCTGTTTATATGATTCTCTTAGTCTTGCTATTTCATTCCCTGTAATACCTATTATTTATTACAACATGTTCATGCTTACAGGGAAATATGATAGAAATACACATATTTATTTCAATCCAAGAGTTGTCTGACTGAACTTACGTACAGTATAGTGCAATGACTCCTGCAGTTAAATATTTCTTCGAGGTAGAAGGTTGGAGAGGGAGGGAGAGCAAGGAGTAGAAAGGGAGAGAGGGAAAGGGAGAGGGAGAGCTCGATGATTGAGAGAGAGAGCTCGATGATTGAGAGAGAGAGAGAGAGTTGGGGGAGAGAGGGAGAGCGAGAGGGGGGAGGGGGAGGGGGAGACGAAGACGGAGAGGGGAGTGAGGGAGAGAGGGAGGTAGAGGGAGTCTATTTACAATACAATACCGAAGACCTGAACATGTGGTCAGGCATTGTCAGTGCATTTACCCTGGCAATGCCAGGCAAGCTGATAATGATTATGTTTATTTCCAAAAAACACTGAACCGAGCTTTGTAATTTAATATATTGTCAGAATGCACTTTGTTTGAATTTGTTTGAGTGACCTTTGTTGAGATTTCTGGATTTCTTTTGAATCATCAATTTGAAATACGGAACTAATGAAGATCTCTTGCCAAATCTCTACCAAAGTTTAATTGTGCTTTAATTGTGCAAAATGTTAATGTGAACCATTTTTGTGTATTTTTGTTTTGTTGTCTGTGTTGTCTTGTGTTTGTAGGTCTTAGTTTTTATTTTGTACACATAACTCTACTGCTCTGAACAGATATATATAACAATATATTTAATAATATAACAATTATGAACATAACCATTACCCAATACCCACAAATAATGTTGTCCCCTGCATGGTAAGAGGGAGTTAAGTAGCACACTTAACTGGCAGATAATTTACTGGTGCATTTATAGAAAACTATGCCTTGCTGTGCATTATGTTGTATTTGGTGAAACCAATTAAATCCCTCTGCATGGTGTATTCTCAGATTGAGAAGACCCTTGCCTTGGAAAGCCTTAAAAACAATGTGACCGCTTTTGAGGAATGAATAATCATCTCTCTTGATGTGCACTGATGAGACCAGTGATGGGTTGGTAGCCCTGTCTGCACTCAAACAAAGACTTTTGTGTCTCAATGACTTTGTGTTTCAGCAATCAGCAGCACATCGGTCCCTTAAGTGGCATCGTGGGTGTTTTGGATTTTTTTCCCCCCGATTGGCTTCAACTGGTAGAAGAGCAAATCAAGCACTTGGCTTGCCTCTCTCTGAGAGAATGCACCCAGAACAAGCGGAAGGGGGGCAAGAAGATGTGTTGAGAATAGAGAATATAGGTTCCATCTCATCATACACCTGTCTTGACCTTTTCATGCAATTTTGCTCTGCTTATTTATTTTCTCAATGTGCATCCCAGTGAAGTCTGCACTAATGCGCTTTATGTACTCTGATGGCAATTCAACCATGTTTCTGTTTCTGTTATAATAAAAGAAAGTCGGAAAAATTAGAGATAGGACAATGTTAGATACTGAACTTGAAAATGTCAGAATCAGAATCAGAATCAGTTTTATTGTCACATCACAGGTTTACAAGGTAAAAAAGTGGGTGAAATTCTTTTTTGTACATCGTTCCCATCGCAACGTTAGTTTCCATAGAAAGAAGAGGGGGGGGGGAGAAGAAGAGGGTGGGGGGCAGGTGGGAAGGAGATCAAAAACAAGAGAGCAACAGAAGGCCAGACAAGTTATCTACATATTTACAAATTACCTGAGATAATAAATAAAAACTAAAAAAACTAAACTAAGGTGCCTGAGCATAGCAGCAATGTATTGTACTGTGCATGTTATACTTATACTGTGCATGATAGACAAAGGACGTTAAGGTGCTTAAGGAGCACAATAAAAGACCCAAAAAAAGTCAGTGCGTTATACAAGGGATTAAGGTGCAAAAGGTCAGTGCGTGTCCACCTAGAGTGGGCTGACCCTAGTATAATCCGCATGTAGCTCCATGAGGGAGTGCAACAAAAAGTCATTTGTACCTGGTGTAGTCCACAGGTGTGTCCGAGGGGGGGCTAAAGTCCAAGTCATTGTCCCTGGTATAATCCACAGGTGTGTTCAGGAAGAGCCAGAAAAGTCTGCGCCGCCTGCTGTCAGGCTGCTGAACTCATCCAGGCTTATGCCCCATTCAGCATTCTGACAGCGGCTGGATTGAAACTACACCAAAATCTGGTGGTGGAACTCTTGATACTGCGGTAGAGCCCCTTGCCCGGTCGCGGTCGTTGTAGGGGGTTGAACAGTCTATGACTTGGGTGGTGCTTGTCCTTGATGATGCGCTTGGCTTTGACCACGCACCGCTTTTTGTACAGTTCCTGGAGCGCTGGGAGCTCGATTCCCATTATCCGCTCTGCCGATCGCACTACTCGTTGTAGGCTGACCTTTTCTCGGGCAGTGCAGTTCCCGTACCAGGCCGTGACACAGCCTGTTAGGATGCCTTCGACAGAACTGTTGTAGTACAGCCTGAGGATGCGACGTCCTACTCCGAGCTTCTTCAGGCGGCGGAGCCAGTACAGTCGCTGCTGAGCCTTTTTCCTCACGTGTGTGGAGTGCGTCTCCCATTTGAGGTCCTCCTCGATGTGTACTCCGAGGAACTTGAACTCGCTGACCCTTTCCACTGCAGCACCGTCGATGAGGATGGGCGCATGGTCTCTCCGCGGCCTCCTGAAGTCCACGATCAGTTCTTTGGTCTTGTCGACGTTAAGAGAGAGGTTGTTCTCACGGCACCAGTGTGCCAGTGATTTGATCTCCTCTCTGTAGTCAGACTCGTCGTTGTTGACGATTCGGCCTATCACTGTCGTGTCGTCCGCGTACTTTATGATGGTGTTGGAGACATGTGTGGCTATGCAGTCATACGTGTACAGGGAGTAGAGGAGAGGGCTCAGCACGCATCCCTGGGGTGCTCCGGTGTTGAGGGTCAGGGGGTCGGATGTGATGCTGCCCATTCTCACCACCTGATGTCGGTTGGACAAGAAGTCCTGTATCCAGTCGCACATGCTTGGGTGTAGCCCTAGGTGTCTGAGCTTTTTGTCAAGTATTGCTGGGACAATGGTGTTGAATGCTGAGCTGTAGTCCACGAACAGCATACGTACATATTTGTCCTTCAGCAGCTTGTTGTCCATGTGCGAGAGGACGGTGTGGAGAGCCATGGCAATAGCGTCGTCGGTGGATCTGTTTTTGCGGTATGCATACTGCCACGGATCCAGCGAGGCAGGTAGCGTGGAGCTGATGTATTCCCTCACCAGTTTCTCGAAACACTTGCTGACGATCGGGGTGAGAGCAACAGGTCTCCAGTCGTTCAGGCATGTCACTTTGGCCTTTTTGGGAATGGGCACAATGGTTGACATTTTGAACCCTGCAGGGACCACAGCCAGGGAGAGGGAGAGGTTAAAGATGTCAGCGAAGACACCCGCCAGCTGGTCTGCACATGTCTTAAGGACCCGGCCTGGAATCCCATCAGGTCCGGCTGCCTTGTGGATGTTGACCCGTGTGAAGGCTGTACGCACTTCTCTCTCCGAGATGGTTAGAGGAGGGTTCTCCTCTGCTGGTGCTGCTGATGGCCCCGCTTGGCTGCCGCGGTTGGAGCTGATCTCAAACCGGCCGTAGAAAGTGTTCAGTTCGTTGGGGAGGGAGGCAGGCGGGTTCACCTCGCTTCTGGTTCTTGTTTTGCAGTCTGTCAAGGTGTGTACTGCCTGCCATGTGCTCCTGATGTCGCCACTGCTGAGTTTGTCTTGCATCTTTTTTGTGTAGGCCTTTTTCGCCTTCCTGATGGCGCTGTTTAGGGCCGCGCGCGTCGTGTTGCGCGTTTCCACGTCGCCAGATTTGAAACCAGCGTCCCGTTCATGCAGATGTGCACGTACTCCGCTGTCCATCCATGGTTTCTGATTGGGATAGATCCGAACTGTCTTTTTTGGGACTATGTCAACTATGCACTTGCTGATAAAGCCAGTGACTGAGTCTGAGAGTTCGTTGATGTTATTCCCAGCGGCGTTCTTAAACATCCCCCAGTCAGTCTGGTAGAAGCAGGATTGTAGCATAGCGTCTGTGTCCTCAGACCAGATTCGGATTTCCTTCTCAACGACCGGCTCCCTTTTTAGCCTCTGTTTGTAGGCAGGTAGCAGCTGGATGGCGTCGTGGTCAGAGCTTCCTAGCGGTGGGCGGCGGAGAGCTTTGTATCCATCCTTGAAGGGCGTGTAGCAGTGGTCAAGAATATTGTCACCACGGGTACTGCAGGCGACATGCTGGTGGAATTTGGGAAAGACCTTTTTTAAGTCTGTCCGGTTGAAGTCGCCTAGGCAGATGACTGCGCAGTCCGGGTGGCGATTTTCTTGTGCACTGATCGCCTGGTGTAATTCCCTCATAGCTGTGTCCTTATTAGCTCCAGGATGAATGTAAACAACGGCTACAATCACGATGCTGAAGTCGCGTGGTAGGTAGAAAGGACGGCAGGCTATGATTAAAAGTTCAAGGTCTGGTGAGCAGTGACTGTCTAGGATTTTAACATCTTTGCACCAGTTGTTGTTGATCAAGGCACAAACTCCCCCCCCACGTTGCTTACCGCTCAGTACAGGGTCTCTGTCTTTCCTATACGCGGTGAAGCCAGGAGGAGTGATAGAAGAATCAGATGCTAACTCCGTTAGCCACGTCTCTGTTAGCACAACAATACAGGTCCTCCTCGTCTCTGCGTTGTATTTAACGCGCGCCAGTAAGTCGTCCATAGTGGTCACTGTTCTTGATTCACACAGAGATCTAACGTTCGCTAGCAGGATTGAAGGCAGTGCAGGTTTATATCCACGTTTTGTTGTTCTTACGAGAAGACCCGCTCTAGTGCCTCGCCGCCACGGTCTTTTTCGACGGGGGTATGTTGTTGATCCGGTCGGAACAAAGGGGGCCCCACCCCCCACCCAGCCGAGCGGGAGGTTTTCGGCAAAAAAGTCCGGAATTCTGTGTGTAATCGCTGTGCTGATGTCCATAAGTGCTTGTCTGTCATAACTCCTTAGACACGCGACGGTGTAGGGAAAAAAGAGAAGGCTAAAAAATACTAAAAAGATGGAAAAACGTTGCGATGCTACGGAGCTCGTACGAATGCGGCCGTCTTTCATGGCGCTTCCTGTGTGTATGTGAGGTGTTTGGTTGATCCCCCCTGGAGGCATAGGACTCTTTTAGCTGAAGACAGACAAAAATGAAGGCTGAAGTTCTCTCCAGAAGGAGGCCAATTAAAGGCTCCGGATCTCCTCTAAGGGTCTAGCCCTTAAATAGAGCATACACTGCAAATCTGCCAATCTGATGTGAAAAGACTCACCTGACTTCTAATCCCCTAATTCCTGATGCCTTCCATGCTCCCCCCCTAAATGCACCTCACTGTGACCTGTAGTGAATATACAGTTTAGGATAACATCAGTTAATAGTGGCTCCACTCTTATGGCCCTTTAAAGACCCAACAGGATTTGCATTGAGCTCACAGCTAGGTAAAGCACAATGTTCAGGGGAGTCCCAGAGCACAGAGCAAAACTTCTACTGGTGCTACGTCATTACATCACTATGCCTCTACTATACAGTATGTAATAATTAAATATTACATACTAGCCGATCTACATCGACACGTTGTGAGCTTGTAGATTGGCCATTTCAACTATTTGATTTTTTTTTTTTAATAGTAAAAAATGGCAAAGAAGTTTAGGGATAATGGGTAAGGCACTAGCGAAAATAGGGCCCCTGGTCTTCTCTCCACGTGCTGCTAGATCATTTTCACAGTCTCTGTGCGGTAACGCTTCTAGATTATTATTGCCAGACCCAGAGGGTCGGCCTACATGAGGCTCTGCCCCCTTTCGTCCATACATGGGCGAAAAAGACCGGCTGTATAAAAGGGACCCTTTCTTCTCCATACATGGGCATAAAAGGGACACAGGCTGACACGTCATACGAAGTCCGTCATACGAAGTCCTTATAAAGTACTAGGAATTTATTCTGGGTCTGGCAGAACCAGGTATCCTGGTCTTGTTTCTAGTGGTTTAGACTTTTTGACTTACTCCTTTCTCCTCTGCTTCAGTTGCTTACCTGCCCACCTGTTTTGGCCTCAACCTCAGCCTGCCTACCACCTCCACTACATCCGACAACCCCTACCCCCATTCCTCCATTGTTGAATAAAAACCCTTGGACTTGGTCGTGTCTGCATTTGGGTCTGCCAGTTTTGTTAAACGTGACAGTGCCAACTTCACAGAGGCGTCTTCAACATAGGATTTTCTTCTAGAGGTGTTGATATGAAAACTTGTGTCAAATAATTCAGAGAATTCAGACACCCACAATATCAGTTTTCAGTACAAAACCTACAAATCATGTTGATTAACACCAGTCAAGGATTAAACACAAAATCAATTTCCAACTCGGGTCCATCTTATCTACCATGCCTACAGCTGGATGCCTCACTTCTAGATGCTTGTATCTGTCACAGAGCTCTGCGTGTGCACTTTGATTGACGCAGCAACATGCTGCCATTGTGTGGCGCAAGCCATTGAAAAGAATGTGTTCCAGAGCACAGCAATGCTATTGTCATGTTGTGCCTGACAGCCCCATTAGTTCAGAGGCACAGTATGTTGCTGTTGTTGTTGTCAGGACATTTTTAAGAACACTTTTACTCCAAGGAAATGTTTGCTAGCGAAAAGTTGCTCGAGCAAACCTAACAGAATCTTCAGCATGCAGGACCTAACATTTTACTGTTCACAAAGAAGTAATGTTCAGAAATTAGGATGCTACGATTCTCATTAGGAGGGACAAGGATAGATAAGATGAGAAATTACTGTACATTAGAGGATCAGCCCGGGTTAGAAGGTTTGGGGATAAAACAAGAGAGGTGAGGTTGAGATGGTTTGGACAAAGGCAAAGGAGGGATGAGGGGTACATTGGGAGAAGGATGCTGAAGATGGAGCTGCTAGGAGGAGAAGAGGAAGGCCAAAGAGGTTTATGGATGAGGTGAGCGATAACATGCAAAGTGGCTGAGGAAGACACAGAAGTAGATGGAAACAGATCATCTGCTGTGGTGACCCCTGATGGGAATTAAGCGAAAGAAGAAGAAGACCAAGAAGTAACATTCAGAGAGATGGGTTTCCCTGAAGAAGAAAAGGGACAAAATCCATAATTAAAATGTAATAGATATGCTTAGTCGGTAATATCCATATCATATAGTAAGAGTTGATACAAACATTTAAAACATAATAATAATCTTAATAATAATGGCTTATATGAGACATTACCATAATGTTGATGAAACCAGAGTAGATGATACTGTAAGTCCTTCTATAATTCCCTGTCAGTCAACCTGGTGTCTGTCTCTCCCTCTCTTAGCTATTTCTTCAGAAGTACTATTATAGCTGTTTCAAGAGAGACTTTACTTCCTTAGCAAAAGGAAGCAATCGCTAGAGTCTTCAGAGCATCCACAGAGAGCAGGGAGATTGAGGCAAAGTCTTTGTAGGACTTTGGGCCTTCGGCCTTTTCTATTTCCCTTTGTTTTACACTCTCTCCACCCTAACATTCTAAGTTGGTACAATGCTTTTACTGTTGCAATACATCATGCTCTGGTTCCACCAATAAAATCATACAGATTGCATTTATAAACGAATGCACTTAAAATCACTCCCCGTTGAATAATTTCCCCCTGAGATTGAACCTGTGACTCGTTTCACAACCTCAGAGTTGTAGGTACTTTTCCATTACTGGGTAATATAACTGCATGTTTCCTGTTTTAATAGCTCTGTTAAAATGTACCCACTCTACACATTCATCACCATTTTATTTGATTAGTACATAATGAACAATACAGAGTTAAAGAATTTTCATGTATTCAAGCATTCAAGCAGTTCACTCCTTCATTTTAGATCTTTTGCGTTAACTCCAGTTTTGTTGATTTAACACATGATTAACACATGATTTAACACATGTATACACATGTATTAACACATGTATTATGAAATACAAGCAGACCAGCGTTGCCGGGGTTCTTGCGCTGACGCGGTTTTAAACGTCTGTCAGACAGACAGACAGACAGACAGACAGACAGACAGACACCACCACAATTTGAACTTTATATAGTAGATTTGTAAAGTCAAATTCAACATGTTCCTTAATAGAGAATTCCTCAGAAACATGTATTCCCTTCACATCCTCCTGCTCAGTGAACACATCTAAACTCATCCCCCTTGTGCCGTCATCCTTTAACCACATTGCTGTCTTTAACTATCATAGTTTCCCTAGCTTTCTCTGAGCTCTGTGGATCTTCCCTCTTGATTCCTAAATATCCCATAACATTCTCGTACCCATCTTTTCTGTTTTAGCTAGCAAGCTCTTTATTTCCTGTTCAGCTGTTTCCTCTTTCTGTGTGGCTACAGGCGCCCCTGTACTATAAATGTTACTGCAACTCGACGGTTTTAAAATTACATTTCCCGATCCGACCAATATACCCATATATGGAGATCTCTGTATCTGTCAGTCCATGTCCTTTTTATGCCCATATATGGAGATCTCTGATGTCATTAGAATATGCACAAATATGGGCATGCCCCCTTTTGTGCCCATATATGGAGATGACTGATTTGTTTGCGCCTGATGCCATGACAATACGTCAAGGTTAGACAACACACTTCACATTTGGACGTAGCTGCATCGGGAACTCCTTATATGGTATATGGTTATATGGCTGAGTCATAGTGACATGAGCGTGATGACGTGGTCGGTCCGCCCGCCCACCAATCCTCCCTGAAGCCAATTTTTGCCAGACCCAGGGGGTCAGGCCTACATGTGGCTTTGTCGGTCCCCTTTTGCTATCGTTTTCGTCCACATATGGACGAAAACGTTTTCTTACATGTCCCTCTTTTTGATTGGCCAAGCTTAGCGTGACGTAGTTTAGAAACCATTCAGACTTCCGGCCATTCAGATTTCAACCACTAGGGGTCTGGCAGTACCAAGTCCCCTGGTTCCCTTGTTATATAAGATAATTTATTAAGTGAAATATGTTCATGATTTGTTATTAGTATTATTCATGTAGACTATAGACTAGTCACTAGAGGATTAGCCTCGGAAACCCATGCTTTTTTTTTTGTTACAAAAGAAAAAAAGCCTGGGGGAGCCATGCAGGAACGACGGTCTTGAGCCTTGTTATCTCCTAACCAATCAGAGTGCAGAGGGGCGTCGCTCTAAATTTGGTGACGTCAGCGTGCTCCGTGCACAGGCCGGGGGGGGGAGGGGAGGGGAGGCGGGGACATAGATTGGTGAAGCAATAGGAAGCCCCGCACGAATCCGGGCGGCTGTGTTTGGATCCGCCCTTCAAGACCATCGATTGAGCTCGTTGCCTCAGGCTACTAGAGGATACATCTGGTTGGGTCATATGCTTATATATTCATATACTGGTATTGTATTGTAATTTTCTAAATAAAGCCTTATGTATTGGACAGTATACTGAATGTACAGTAGGCTACCTGGAATCATGTTTTTGTCTCTCCCCATTCACTCTCTTTTTTATGATGAAACAGCTTTCAAAATCACACTTGCACATGTAAACGTAAATGAAGAAAAGAAAAAAACAATCAGGGTACTTCTTTTTGGAAAGTTAAATATCTCTTTATTGAAAAACATCACATGGAGGCACCTGGGACGTATCATCAGTGTTGTAGCCTGGGGTCGACGGGTGTTTCGGGTCTCGCAACATACACCCTCGCTCCCGGTGACCCAGCCGGGGTTGATCAAGCCCCCGACTTACGTCCCAGGAGCTACCCACGGTCTTAGGGCAAGACAGGGCCACTCAATCCGCTTCTCCGTAACTACTCTGCCAGGACTGGGGGAGAGCGGAGGCATGTGGAGGGACTAGGCTCTGAGGATGGCCTCCTGGCCGGGCTCCCCCTTCGTCTCACCAGGTCCAGGACCTGAGCGTTGCACCAGACTCCCCCGCTCCAAACATTTCATTCTGGCGTGATACTCTTGTTACGTTATCATTTAAAATTGAGGGAGGATCTTTTGGACCACAGAAATGTATAGGTCACCAATGTTGGTGTAACGTGAGTGACAAACACAACGTACATTTACCAAAGAACAGGGACTTGTTATTTTATATTGGCCAAAAAACAACAACTGAAGGCAATATTTAACATACACGCTAACGTATATTGGCTAAGTGGCGCAAACCAATGGAAGTGATGCATATGTTACAGGGAGATTGAAGAACCAGGGCGATTGAAGAAAGCGCGCTCGTTTGCAGAATTGGTGCGTTTTACGCAGATCCAGGGACAGACAGATACAGATATTTGTTGATTTTCGGTTCTTGGAAACCATAGGTCAGATCGAATTGCCACTTGACATTGCACATCCACGGGTCATATGGGTCACACGCCAAGTTTGAGGCTGTTTGGTTGGACAATTCCCGGGTTATGCCTGGGACAGTCATACACACATTGTGAATTAATAGGAAATTGGACAACATTGGAAAACATTGGAAGGCCTACAACAGTGCCATGCTATTGTTTACCTCCCTATAAAACCCTCAATTTCATATCTGCAACTGATGATTGAAACGCAAATACACATGGACACGATTCCAATTTAGTCAACACTTTTTGCTGTTCTGGATCATAAGAAATGCCTGGATGTTGTTGCCAGCATGTCTATAGGTAGCTTCCTGTCCTTGTCCTGTTTGTTTAGCCAATCCCCCCCCCCCCGTCTGCCATAAAACAAGTCAAATAATGGCTGATATATGGGCCAGACCAATCGAGCTGATCATTCCACAGTTCAGACGTATGATAAAGCATGAAATTGTGTTTCTCCATGACACTGGCCAATGTCTTGGTGCATACTGCCTGCAAGGTGTTGTTTGCAAAGTCATTATTCTCAATAGTATAGTTCTTCTACAATTCTCAATTAACCAGGTAATTATATAGCTTGTAATAAATCAGATAATGGACTCCTCCTTGGCTGTGGAAATTGCAAAACGCCAGTTGCTTTGACTCTCAGCCAATCTATCCGTTAAGATTAATTGTTTGCCAATTTTGACAAATTCATATTTCAGGCCTCAGGCTATTACTGTAACATGTTTACATCTATTTAGTATGCAGCCAAGGTCCTTGCTCAGGGGAAAATAGAAATAAGATTGTCATTGCTGGAGGTAGCAGAAGTTCTACTGAGCTATAGGATTCATTTATCAGCTCTTGGTCTGTTCAGTCTATCATGCACTCTGCATGAATACAGAATGAAGCCTGCCATATTAGACTGAGACATATTCATTCGCGCCCAAGTGTATGCATGCACTTATATTGTCAAGTTGCTTCATTATCTGTATAGAGGACAATGGCCTACTTTTATAACAAAAGGCAAGGAGGCAATAGAGGCAATATGCATGCTGTATGTGACAACTGGATGTTTAATATTTAATGTAGGCCTATATATATCATGCACTTTATATAATATATTTCACACTGCTCATATTGAAATCTATACTCTGCAGCAGTTATGTGGAATGGGTTACTAGCAAGTTGATGGAGCTTGGCAAAGAATTTCACCCACTGTTTTGCACCTGTAAACCATGTGACAATTAAGTTGAGTTGAGTTGAGTTGAGTTGAGTTCAAGTGTTCTCATATATACTGTATACCATATACTCAGTCCTGCATCAGCTTCTATACTGCTGCCACTTTTCTAAATCTTGTCTGTTCACACAAACATTTTAAGGGGCATATATTCAGAGAAAAAGACTATATCCACAACGCAAATTAATTTCAGAGAACAGAAAACCACAGATGAAAGGAATCTATAGTTGTATTTTCAAACACAATGTATAGGAAGCAGCATGAGAGTACACAAAGCAGTTGTCTGATCCATTTCCAAATAAAAAAAATTTAAAGGGCTTTTCTGCCTTTATTCGATAGTACAGTATAGAGAGAGACAGGAAACAGGGAGAGATTCAGGGAGTGAACCCGGCAATGAATCCACAGGAATCGAACCCGGGACACGCTTTGCAGGCATCAAAGCCTATGTGGTATGAGCCTTAAAGGTTTCATGACATTCAGTTTTACAACACATTAAAAGTCTTGGTCATGGTCCTTCAACGTGTATAAAAAGTTTTAACAAAAAAATCCACTTGAGTGATCAATGGCAGGTGTTTTTCTCTCACATTTCTAAAGCCTTTTCAACTGCAATGAAAAAATACATCTTTGCCTGCGGGTGTCACTGTTGAGGGATGTCAATCATCGCCTCTGCTCCGCCCCCCCCCCCCCCCCCCAAAGGAAAGGATAGGGGAGGGGAGGGGCGAGGAGGAGAGTGGGCGGGATTAATGGCCTGTGACTTCACTGCCCAAGGGCCAAGCTCAGATTACTTTTCAGCCTAATTATTCAGAAAACCCCAGACCACAGAATCCACTGAATGTTCAAAGTTCAGATTTTTTGGGTGTAATTGAGGTCATAAAACCCCCCAAAAAAGATAAAAAACTAGAAAATGTGCTCCTCGGAGCACAAGTCTCCGCCCGTGCTATTAAAATAGCACGGGTCGTCTTGGTAGAAGGGGTCGTCTTGGTAGAATGCGCGTGGTTTTTGGTGTTCTGCAGGGGCGACTGAATATGTAGTGTTTGCATCTAAAGAATGTTCTTCTTGAAGCAATGTGTCATATGGGAGTCGTCGTAATTGACTGGTTTGTTCAAATACTTGTCTGTCTTCTTCATCTTCATTGTCTTGAACAGTTTCAGCAGTTGATTGGTGTGTTTGATCTATGTCAGTTTTCTCTAGTGCTACATAATGTATTTGATCAAGGTGGCCAATTGTTATAGTATTAAGACTTCGGCCTTGTTGTGGGATCAATTCAACTCTATAGTCCTCTTCTGTGTTACTGTTGTAGATGAGTATGCTTTCTAATTAGCTTTGGCCTTCTGCGCCTTTGCTTGACCAATGTTAGGTGTTCTCAGAGGGACACACACACGCACTGGACTGGAAGGTACTGTTCCAATCAAGACTGATTGATCCTGTCTTACCTCACTTCAATAAACGTAAACGGCTTTTTGAAGTGACACACCTATTTATAGGATTTTATTTCGTCATGCGTCCCTCTAGCCAATCAAAGGCATTGGTGTCAACATATTGACACGTGTCACGTGGAGCTTGACCAATGTTAGCTTGGCTAGGGGCCATGCTCACACACGGCGGGACGAAGCGAAAACATACTCTCCACCTACGGCGGAGACAATTAAAAAAGTGAAAATGAATGTCATAGAACCTTTAACGACTTGGCCATCAGCACCCCCGATCCATTTCCAATTAAAGCAGACACACAGACAGATTTGTAGACAGCTTGCCTCCTACAAGTTATTTTCTTTTTCTTTTGTTGAAATAGTTAACTTTAATTAATTTTTTTAAGTCAATGGGATGGATCAGGCTGAAACCTTGCTTAAATATGGAGACATATGTCACAGATATGCCATATAGATCATTGGTTCTCAAAGTTGGGTCCGGGGACCTCCAGGGGTCCTTGGGGGGATTCCAGTGGGTCCAATCATTTTAACCACTTTATCCATTTATATGATGACTATTCAAAAACAGCCGATCTACAAGCTCACACGCGTCACTTAGATTTTTTAAAAACATTGAAAAATATCGAAAATGTTTGGAACATTTATTTTTTTATTTTTTTACAGGGGGTTTGTGCCAGGGGGTCCCTGGCACAAACATTTTCAGATTGGGGTTCACGGCGCCAAATACAAATACCGGTACATGAAAACGTTTGAGAACCACATACAGTAGATGACTGACCAGACTGGCCACGTGAAGTCTGAGATCCACATGGGAGCCACGGAGCTAATAGACCCTGTCCTGATGAATGATGAGATATCATATTTCCTCTTCATTTTGGTCTGGAGGTATCAAATGGAATATATTGTTTTGCTACTGTAACTATAACTGTGAATGTGGCAGTCAACTCATTGCCATAAGATTCACACTCTCCTTTACCAATATTATATTTTCGCACGTTTGGAAACCACTTCAGCAACACACCACTACAGCGCGTCTACTTTTGGCGAAGAGATTTGGTGTAGAGGGAAAAAATTAGATGACCAAGTACAGAGCCAAAAGTCAGAGCCAAAAGTATTGAGGGTTTAAGTGGTTAAATGTCTGAAAATATACATTAACAAAAACATACATTTACACAACACTGATGATAGTGCTGTCTTGATTAACAACTTTCAGTAAACCCACTCTGCTGCCAACTCATCCTACTATTCTAAAGCAACAGTCCTCTTCTCGAGTCAGCCACCTACTGTACTCCCTGCACCCTTTACCTACAGTAGCACCTATACATCTAAAGACAAATTAAAACATGTTTAAGAAGTCAGTAACAATTCCTTATGTAAAGGTAATTGTTAAGATAGTTTATGTAAGCTTTAATTATATAGAACATTATGAAAGAGTTCTTCAAAATATTGAAATACACAAAGATTATATATAACCAAACAAACGTCAAAAGTAGAATAAGAACTATCATTGCAACACCCCAAAACTGTGAGGGCTCCTAAATTAAACAGGCCAGCTCTAGTGTTATATTATGAGCTTAGACAGACAGTTCTGTAGACCCCCGGGCAGAGGTATCCCTCAATCCCTCAAAGTGTGACATGATGAAAATTGTATCCAGTCGAGTCACAAACAGGATTTTCCACAGAGTTTCGTTACAGGTATCAGTGTAGTTCAGTTAAAAGTTCTGTAACACTCAAATGTGGTCTTCCTTGCTTTGTCTGAATTCTACAGCTTGGAAAAAAGAAAAAGAAACGCACGCACGCACGCACGCACGCACGCACGCACGCACGCACGCACGCACGCACGCACACACACACACACACACACACACACACACACACACACACACACACACACACACTCATACATAAATCTCCATAATATTTGCATGCTCTGCTGAAATCTCAAGGTCATGAGGGCAGTGAACACTATGCTCTCTCAGAACACACGCCCCTGCCCTGTTCACAGTGCCCGCACCTGATAGGTTCTGCTGCATAATTTAAGGTGAAACTAATTACTTTAAACAAACTCACAGGAGGTTACCATTCAAATCATTTAAGGACTCTAATGAGTTTCTAGGCATGCATTACAAAGCTATTTATCAAGTCAAGGAAACTTGGCTTGGCAGCACTGCTTTGTTACTGTCACCAGTTTGACTGCACTGAGATTTATGATATCTGGCCCTCCTTTATCCGGTTGAGAAGAAAAGTTAAAAAGCACAGTGTTGAGGGGAGTGTATCTTGAGATACCAAGGATAGATGACAGAATACACCTGAAAATATAATTTTCAGGTGAAAAATAACATTTTTTTGTCAACTGTTCAATGCTTAGGTCAAAATGTGCATGAAAATGTGGTTCTAGGGTATGTGTGCTGCAGGTGTAAAGTGTTGGGCCACCACTGTGGAGACTGTGGTGGGGTTAGAATAGTGCCTATGGCTTGGCTGGACACTCCAGTGAACAAAAATGAGAGGTGTTTTCGGGTGGGAAGCTGGCCAGGGTTGCTGCACTAGCAAATCCTACACATTGGTCGGGCGCCTGCCTTCAGCAGGGATTAAGCAGAACTGGGAGGAATAGCGTGTTCCTCTGCATGTGTTACACCCTCCCGGTGAAAACATGGAAAAAGGGTATGGAAATAAAGTCGTCGTTCCCCCCCGATTGTAGAATGGCAAAATAATCACCATCAGCCATGAAACTACACTCACCCACCACTTTATAGGTAGATTAGGTACACCTTGCTAGTACCGGGTTGGACCCCCTTTTGCCTTTAGAACTGCCTTAAGCCTTCACGGCATATAAATTTAACAAGCTCAATTGGTACCAAAGTGTGGCGAGAAAATATACATTACACCTCCACAGCCATTGATACAAGGCAGGATGGATCCATTCTTTCAAGTTGTAGACACCAAATTCTGACCCTATCACCCGAATGTCGCAGCAGAAATCGGGACTTATAAGACCAAGCAATGTTTTTCCAATCTTCTGTTTTTCCAATCTTCCATTCTGGGGAACCTGTGCAAATTGTAGCCTCAGTGTGCTGTTCTCGGCTGACAGGAGTGGCACCCCGGTGGGTCTTCTGCTGCTGTAGCCCGTCTACCCCAAGTTTTGATGTGTTGTGCATTCAAAGATGCTCTCCTGCATACCTCGGTTGTAACGAGTGGTTATTTGAGTTACTGCTGTCTCTCTATCAGCTCGTACCAGTCTGGCCATTCTCCTCTGACCTCTGGCATCAACAAGGCATATAAATAACTAACAAGACCTGTGTACAATCATCAATACATGTCATTCCTCTGGGCTGTATACTGAGTGAGCAGGGTTAGGTGAACAACAGCCAGGGGCAGCAATTTATTGAATGCTGCTACATTATGAGATATTGTACAGTGTCAATCATGGACATTCCCCCAAGTACTGCAGACATCTATGTAAATGTAGTAAAGCAAAATCAGTAACCTGTAAAGCTAAACTTTGAACCAGCTATTGAAAAAGACAATTTTCAACTAATTTTACAAAACAATTCCACTTGGGAATGTGACATTTATAGTTTAGCAAACATGCTGGAAAATTGGGACTAGGATAGTCCCAGCTATAAAAATTTCAGATACTCCTACCTACCTAACGTACTGTCTGTCATTTTGGTGGGAGCTTGTTTCATTTATGTATAAACTTACTGTGGTAAAAAATATAAGCTAAGATGCTACAATCCCACACAAAAACATAGCCTGTTGCTGGTGTTGTTTGACCCTGCCCTAGCGTTCATAAAGCTGCTGGATTAATTCTGCAATCAAATCAGGGCAATATTATTGATGACTAGAAAATGAAGAAAGCTTCAGTGTAATTCCAACCATAATAAGAACATTCTTCACAAAGGAGAGGTAGTTTTGAGGGCAGAGGAGATATGCCCACTGCCCACTTGCTGCAGGGCATTTAAAGCATACATTTACAAGCTTTCATGAGACTGAAGTAGAAGTCCCTATGATTGTATTCTTGTATGAGGGATTTGAGTGGTTCGCTGATCTTGAGACAGGCCTAATCATGGCTTTTACCAGCATAAAAGCCTGGCCTTCAAGCTGCGGCAGGATAGCTACTTTTGACAAACTGCACAAAATGGATGTTTTAAAAAAAGGAAAAAAGATGTGTGGATCCCTACGATGCCTTGCCTTTCCAATGCCTTTAGGCCGGTGCTGTCATGAGGGGGCCTTTGTGGACAAAAGTCAGGATGACAAAAGTCAGGATGGGTAAAGCTTTCAAATGCAGGGTTAATGGCGTACAGTACATTAGGTGCAACAATGCCAGATGCCTTTCAATGACATGGTAAGGAAGAAGCAGGGAGAAGTAGAAATAGTGAAAAGATGATGAATTTGGTTGATAAAAGATCCAAGTGTGTCTCTATCATGTGGTGTTACATTATCAATACAAGCTCATTCTGGGCATGTCATAATAGGTGAATATATGAAAGACATATGCAGACATTCTGTGACAATCGCAGACCTTACAAGCTCACAGCATGTTGCAATTCAACGCAGTGAGAGCTTGTGGATTGGCTATTTTCGGATATATCACAAGTATCCAATATGTTAATTCTCATTGCATCTTGCCAGTGATAGTGAAAAAAAGACATGCAAAGAAGGAGGAAGAGAGCACTTGGCCATGTCTCTTATCCCTGTAGGAACCACGTGTCTTTTGGGTCACCTTAGTTAATTTGAAAGCCTTTGTCTTCAAAGGCACTTGCCTAACACTTGAGGTGGGCAGTAGTGTGAGAAATTACAGGGCTTCAATTAGTTTCTACCCCTTTTTCCTCTGAACCGTGACACC
>NC_137603.1:45263833-45316333 GCF_963280865.1 Gymnoscopelus braueri
TGTGTGTTTTATACTATATTAAAATTGGCTAATGGGTCGGAGGGCTGGCCGGCGGACCACCCCGTCACTATGACTCAGACATAGATATATAAAGTTCACCATGACTCAGACACAACCATAGATTTCCAATCAGACATCAGACCAGTGTTAATTTAGACTGCACATTTGCTTTAGTTTAAGTCTTTTGAATAAAATCTGAAATGTTTTAGTCTCAGTCTAGTTTCAGTTGACTAAATATCATAAGTTTTGAGTCAACTAAATCTACAGTTGATTTAGTCGACTAAAATGTATTTTGGTGGGCCATGATGGCGTCGTAATGCATGATTTATACTTTAGCTGCATATTATCTAGCCAATCTACAAGGTCACAACGTCAACGCCTCACAGCGCAACGCGTTGTGAGCTTGTAGATTGGCTATTTTCAGAGTGAGACACATGCACACAACCAAGCATAAAATGACTTGTCTTAGTTCTACTGGATCTCTTCTCCAGTAGTACCTCAACATTTTCATCAATTTTTATTTGTTGAAAAAATGTTCAATATATTCAGTTATAGTTTTAGTCAGACTCAGCATAGCTTAGTTAAGGGTTCGAGGCCTATCAGGCTCGAAGCCTTATTGCATTCCTTGGCTTTCTTGTTCTTCCGCCGTTTTTGCAGTTCTGGCCTAACCGTGCATACGCTTTTTACGAAACTCGGCAATATGGTAGAGGGCTATGCCAAACGGCCAAGGCCCCCAAAACCATTGGCCAAAGGGTGGCGCTATGGCAATCAATTTAAAATGCCAAATTTGAACAGGTAAAACTCATGCCCTGTTTGACCTACAGCCATGAAACTTCGATACACACATGCGTCTCCTCATGCCTAACAACTTTCACACTTTGACCTCTGACCTTTAGATCTCCCACCATTTTGAATTATATGAAAAACAGTAAAAATCTATCTCCTCCTGGGATCTTTGAGCAATCTGCACAACACTTTTTACACATGAACTTTGGACCTATGCCGACAAACTGGGGAAACGGATTTTCCATAAGTGAAAAAATTAAGCTTTTATGAGCCAATGAATATTGCAGTTTTATGAAAATTATTCGTCTGCCCCAACACATACATGCAGACTCACATTTGTTTGAAACTTTGCAGTAATGTAGAGGGTCATTCCAAGTATCACTGAAACCAATCTTACTCCAATTGGTCAAAGGGGGGTGCTATAGCAATTTTTTTTAAATGCAAATTTTAAACAGGCAAAAGTCATGCCTCGTTTGGCCGACAGCCGTGAAACTTGCTTACACATGTGCCTTGACTCATGAGGAACACATCTATCAATTTGACCAGTAAGCTCCGCCCTTAGATTTTACGCCATATTGAGCAGTTTGAAAAACATTTAAACCCAGGATTTCTGAGCAATTTGCGTGAAACTGTGTCATTTGTGTGAACTCCTTTTTCACCAGTTCAGGTCTGTTGGTCCAATGGCTGATTGGTAAACCATGTGCCTTGTAACCACAGGGACGCCGGTTCGGGTCCCACCTCATGCAGACTTCATCTCATTTGCATTGCACACAACATGACTGTATCAATAAATAAATGTTAATTGTAACATGAAACGCTTATTTGAGAGTAGTTATTTTCAATGTATGATGTACTTCATTTCCCCTTTTGTTTTGTTTTGTTGAATTCTTATTTTTCACTGATCAAGGCTGTGGATTGAATAGCTCGATCAGTAAAGTGTTAGCCTCATGTTCCAAAGGTCCCCGGTTCAAACCCCACTCATTGAAGTTTACATTTAAATTGCATTGTACAAAACATGACCCTGTTAATTCAGACATGTGCAATTTTTAAAAAATGACATGAAATGCTTTTTTGAGAGTAGTTTTTTATGTATGACATACTTTCTTGTGAAAATAGCCGATCGACAATCTCACAACTTTTCAGATAGCAACGCGTTGTGAGCTTGTAGATCGACTATTTTCACTAGTTTCCATTCCGAGGAGACAAAAAAAAACCTTTATTGGTAAATGTTTTGTGAACCAGTGATCTAGAGTAGTTAGCGAAACAAAGGCTTGGTTCATAACGGACGGAAAAACCTATAGATATCAACAGACACCATCAGGGAGGCCACTTCTCTAGCTCAATGAGAAGAGAGGCAGCCTGTGAATCCATAGGTCACTGGTTCGATCCCTGTCCCCAACAATGTGTTGCGGTGATCATCATTTGGAATTCTTAGTTTTACAAATAGTGTTTCTTGGGGTTAGGTCGTTGTTTTACTGAGGTTAAGGTTAGTGAGGGTGGGTGTAGAAAAGAGTCATCTAGTCAGCAACCTTCCCCCTATTCTCATGGATTGGATCCACCCCTCTCACCTGCTCTCACTCATCACCAATCACACCTGTCACAACTCATTAGTGGCCTGGTGGCTTTTTCTTTGAAATAATGTGTAGTCTTTCAAATATTTAACTTTAAGCGCCCAATGTCACGTTATTGGCCATGGCCATTTAAAGGCTAGCAACATTAACAAACACATGTTATACCTGTAACAATGTTCTATACAACAGGGAACCAGATTACTCATATGCTGTGTTGCTTTTGCCAGAACTCGATTCCATGACCTTGCGGTTGAGAGTAACTACAGTATGTACATTTACTCAAGTACCAATACAAATGCTTACAATGCACAGTACAATTTTGAGGTACTTTTACTTTACTTTCCATTTTTGTCACTTCTACTCTACTACAATTACAGCATATGACAGCTATAGTTATTGTTACTTTGCAGATTTAATTATTAATACAACACCTACAGTAACCACATACAACCGATCTACAATGTGACGCATTATGAGCTTGTATATATGTCACAGGGAGATCGAAGAACCAGGACGATTGAAGACAGAGCGCTCGTTTTTAGGCACGGGGCTTCGGGGCGAGGCGGGGCTTTGATGCGACGCGGACCTGTCTGTTGTTGTTCCCCCCCACGTAGCAACCAGGAAGCTACGCTAGGGGAACGCTGAACATGCGTTCACACGCACGTGATAATAGTTATTGTCCATGACGGAGGCGCGCCGACTCAGCAGAGCTTGAGGCCGAGGAGGCGCGCCCTCGCGCCTCCAGGCGGGGAGTGCCCGCGCTGACCGGCCGATGCTCTGATGAGTCGAATCAGCGCCATCCGAGTTGTGAACCGATAGGGACAGAATAGTTATTTTCATGGATCACTGTGTATGTGTGTGTGTGTGTGTGTGTGTGCGTGTGTGTGTGCGTGTGTGTGCGTGTGTGTGTGTGTGTGTGTGTGTGTCAGGGTGAAACTAAAACAAAAGCCAGAACACAATAAAAGTATCTTAACAGTCATGCTTTCAATAAACCAAATTGAAGAAAAAATCCTGGCTTGCGCGTGTGTGTGTGTGTGTGTGTGTGTGTGTGTGTGTGTGTGTGTGTGTGTGTGTGTGTGTGTGTGTGTGTGTGTGTGTGTGTGTGTGTGTGTGTGTGTGTGGACTGTGTGTGTGTGTGTGTGTGTGTGTGTGTGTGTGTGTGTGTGTGTGTGTGTGTGTGTGTGTGTGTGTGTGTGTGTGTGTGTGTGTGTATGTGTGTGTGTGTGTGTGTGTGTGTGTGTGTGTGTGTGTGTGTGTGTGTGTGCACTTTAGTTGGGACGCCTGGCTCGTGGCTCCCTCTAGTGTTGTTTCTAAATTGAACGCATGAGCGCGTGCGCGTGTGCGTGTGCGTGTGTGCGTGCGTGTGTGTGTGTGTGTGTGTGGTTGCGGCCATATATGTGTGTGCACTTTAGTTGGAAAGCCTGGCTCGTGGCTCCCTCTAGTGCTTTTTCTACAGAATTGCTGGTTGGGTGGTAAAAACGAGCACGCTTTCTTCAATCGTCCTGGTTCTTCAATCTCCCTGTAACATATATATAATAAGCAATCCATGCTGTATGATAACTTACCACACATGAAATCCAATTTTGTCTATCCAATGGCTCAGTCAGTACACTGTCTACCTGCCAGTCTGTAGGTCCCTGGTTCAAACCCCAATTTAACCAGTCCAAATAATTTACTGAACAAAAATCATGACTTTGTTAATTAATGCATGTTCACTTTTCCTCTCTCTCTCTCTCTCTGCCTGCCTCTCTTTCTCTCTCTCTCTCTCTCTCTCTCTCTCTCTCTCTCTCTCTCTCTCTCTCTCTCTCTCACTGCCTCTCTCTCTCTCTCTCTCTCTCTCTCTCTCTCTCTCTCTCTCTCTCTCTCTCTCTCACTGCCTCTCTCTCTCTCTCTCTCTCTCGCTCTCTCTCTCTCTCTCTCTCTCTCTCTCTCTCTCTCTCTCTCTCTCTCTCTGTCTTTCTCTCTCTCTCTGTCTCTCTCTTCCTGCCTCTGCCTTATCCCTCGAACCCGCTTATTGCTGCTTGCAGCTATATTTTCTATTTAGTTTTGTCAATGAAAAGGTAAGGGGAAATGGTAGTCGACCTGTTTTCGTCATAGTTTTAGTCAACAACATTAACATTGCATTTGTGGTTGTCCAGAACTGCCGATACGACCGATATGTCCATACTGTATGCAGGAAAGGCATAATGGAAAGCAGTCCAGAACCGCCAATCCATCCGATATGACCATATATGGACATGCCCATATATGGGCATAATGATGACATCAGGGAACTCCATATATGGGCATTAAAGGGACATGGACTGACAGATACAGAGATAACCATATATGGGCATACTCATATATGGGCATACTGATGACATCAGGGTGCTCCACATATGGGCATATCGGTCGGCTCATCTGTGGTGCGACGTAGGTGTGAGGGCGCATATAGAGGCCCAAACTCTAGATGTGAGGCCCAAACCTCCATACAGTATATAATAAGTTTGTCTAAGAGCTGTCAAACAGAGTATGACGGGATGTCAGTCAGACCCATGCCTTGTCAATCAGCAAAGGAGAGTGAAGGTGGGCTTCTGTCAGCACTGGGGAATGGAACAGTGATGAATAGACATGGCCAGAGAAGGAGGGAGGACTCTGTGTCAATGAAGTGTCACTATGCCGTGTCTCATTAACAGTAGTTTCACACGCACGCACGCACGCACGCACGCACGCACGCACGCACGCACGCACGCACGCACGCACGCACGCACGCACGCACGCACGCACGCACGCACGCACGCACGCACGCACGCACGCACGCACGCACGCACGCACACACACACACACACACACACACACACACACACACACACACACACACACACACACACACACACACACACACACACACAAAAGCACAATCTCTCAATATAGAATATGAAGGATCGTAAAACCGGACAAAATGTATCTGGGGAAATTGTTGGTATAATTACGAAAACGATTATTTCTTTGGTTAAATTGTTTTATGTATGAATAATGAATAGATTCATGCGATGAACACCGAAGACAGAGCAATCAAAAACATCTGCTTTTCCATATTAACTACTTGGATTGTTATATCGTTGCTGTCGGGTGGAAACATTGTATGTTCAAAACTGTTACTTTTCAGAATTCTAATTCAAAAGTAGCAAACATAGCAGATCTACAAGCTTATAACGCGTCACATCGGTAATTTTTGCTACTTTTGTGTGACACTGTTGAACGAAGAAGTAGGTTATTAATTTACAAAAAAAGCAACATAAAACGTTCAAATATGAAGATGGGAGGTTTCCGCCCAACAACCACAATATTGTGGTTATCTGACAAGTCGCTCTCTTCCACACTGTGAATATACCTTAGTGCTTTGAGTTTTTTGTTCTATCTATCTGTATCTTGGCTACAGGCAAAGAACGAACGGAGTGATAACCATTAGACATAAACCACTAATATAAACAATAAAAAAAAAATGTCCCTCCAATATTTTATTATACAGAAATAAATGCAATGTACAAGTGTGTTGGACAAGGGCATGGAGCTGCACAGTTTCACCACAACTGTTGTGGGGACATATATTGAAGAATCCAGTTCTACATTGTTTGACCTTTTGGTCACGCTGTAAAAACACATCTGAAGTTGCACAACCTCTGCACCAACAGCCATTGCTAATATGCAAAACCTTGGCTGATTATTGAGTTATGAGCAATTATGTAATTTTGATGTTATGCGTTATGGCCTTTGGAACTGTAGTTTGACATTTAGGCAAAGAACGAACGGAGTGATAACCATTAGACATAAACCACTAATATAAACAATAAAAAAAAATGTCCCTCCAATATTTTATTATACAGAAATAAATGCAATCAGGGGCGTCGATATTTATAAGCTCTAATGGGTGCGCAACCGCGCACGTGCATGTGTGCCAATTTTTGCGGGTTTTGGCCGGATAATTTACTTTTTTGGGGGGGTTTTGTAACTTTATTTCGGTTAATTCGGTTTATTCAGTGGCGATCTGAACCAGGCGATCTGATTTTGAAAAAAAATATATATATATATATTATTATTATTTAATTTTTTTTGACCAGCACCCAGTGGGTGCTCCTCATTTCACCTGGGTGCTTTAGCCCCGAGGCACCCACAGTATTGGCGCCCTTGAATGCAATGTACCAGTGTGTTGGACAAGGGCATGGAGCTGCACAGTTTCACCACAACTGTTGTGGGGACATATATTGAAGAATCTAGTTCTACATTGTTTGACCTTTTGGACACCATGATGTCACTGATGGCAAAGGATTACATCACTTGATTTAATTTTCCACGATGCTTTGCACCTCCTCTTTTACGTATCCGTTACTGAGATACTGACCTTGATGGTGAACTTGACAAATAGAGCCAGCCTCTGAACAGATGTAATACATCAACAGGGATCATTGGGCTTACCAGGTTGTCATTGCACATAGTGCAATGACACTGCAATGTAGTGCAACGTACTACACACAATGCACTTACACAAAGTGCAAGCACGCACATACTGTACACACAATCACACATACACACAATCACACATACACACAAGCTTTGGATTAAGCTGGATCCTGTTCACGTACCTGATTGCATACTTGCAGCATCATGTTTGAGTGATCATTCACAAATCCCTCTGGAAGGGTGGGATGACATATAGCATATCATGGATTGCATGAATATACCTTGTAGAAAAAATCAAACCTGCCTAACGATGATGTCACTGGTAGTGTGAGCTGTCCACGGCCCTCCTCTGAGACACAGACCAAGTAGAAATGGGTGAAGTCGTCCTTTAAGAGGAAACCATGGACATTACAACCTCTGCCCGCAGGATGTTGTTATACGTTAACTATTCCACATGTGCGGACTGAGCTGGGCAAAAAAGCATTCAGATATGCTACCCCGTTTGAGTGGAACGCTTTCCAGAAAGACGTGACGCTATATTAACTGATCTCTTAATAAGCTTTCGTCAAAATTCGAAAGGACTTAAGAGCTTGAAAGTGTAGGATGCTGTCATTGTCTTTAGCATCAGCATTTGTGCCAGCCAAACCCTGTTTTTAATTTGTTTGTTTGTTTAAATTGTTGTTTAAATTGTTTTCATTTTGTATTGTATGTATGCTTGGTTATTGTGCTGCCCTCTTGGCCAGGTCTCTCTCGTAAAAGAGATTTCATATCTCAATGTGGTTTTACCTGGTTAAATAAAGGTTCAAAGAAATATCCTAGGGACAGCTGCTTTCCTCTTTTATGGAAGGTTTCAGCTCGATCCGAGCCCCATTGACTTCCATAATAAAATTAAAGTTGAATATTCAAAAAGTGAAAAATGTGTAGTCCAGCGGTTTGTGAGATTCAGACACACAGACAGACCATTTCAATTCATAGACGGCTAGACTCCTGCAAAAAGTCTCGCCATAACACAGGTTCGTGTCCATATTCTCTGTATCACTACAGGAACTTTTCCTGGACCAATCAATGCATGCTACTGTACAATATATGTATAATAATGTTAATAGGTTAACATTCTCAGACAAACATTCTCAAAGCAGAAGGGAAATTTTCCTGGTCCTTTCATCATTGTATTTCTTCAATATACAATACTAGAGGTCCGGGCGCCCGCGCACGGGGCTCTAGTGAGGGCGCGCTTATTTTGGGGTACCAAAATCGTGGAATAACAATTTCCAAAAGAAAGTTTTTTTTTTTTTTTTTTTTTTTAAATAGATGAGGGACCCCCTGGGAGTGTTGGGACCCCCGCAGACCCCCGTGAAACATGGCGGACCCCTTAGGACTGGGACTAGGACTGGTGACGTCATGTGTTGTACACTACTCTGGCACTATTGCAGGCTTCAGAGGTCTGTGATGGGTTATATTGAACCATCGGTCCAGAACCACAATTGTGTGGGCTTAGAAGCCGCCATGAAATCTGTAATATTTACGTCAAAACAAGCAGATTGCTGAGGGGGGGGAGACAGCTTGCCTATTTTCTAACTTCCCAGATGGCAATCATGCTGCATTCTCTGTGCAACTATTTGCTCACTCAGCTCCAGAGGAGAGAGGAAGAAGGAAATGAAAGAGTGTGAAAGATGAAAATAATGTGTTTGTATGGCATCTGCACTACATCCCTTTTCCTCAGTGTAGATGGAAGGGGTGAAGGAAACAGAGGGGGAGAATCAGCCATGCGTAGAATTGCTTCTTCAAAGGCAGAGGACCTCTTACATCTGAATAGCAAATAAAATGGACACATTTATATATACAGATGATACTTGGAGCAGATCATGGAACAGACCTGCCTTAAGAGCCAGCTATATTGGCTCTCAAACTCAATGATGGACCATGTGGTAGCCTTAATGTATTTATTTATGCTTTCCTGGGGTCTGTGTGTGTGTGTTTTTTCTAGTGTTCCCTGATTTAACCGGGAAAGCAACTGTGTCATTTTAGACTTTTGGGTTGGCTATTCAAAAACAGCAGATACAAGTGTTAATGGGTTAAAGCTCGATAAGTTGGACTGCCTCTGTCTCTTTGTCCTGCAATTGGGTTCTACCTTCTCTTGACACACACACACACACACACACACACACACACACACACACACACACACACACACACACACACACACACACACACACACACACACACACACACACACACACACACACACACACACACACACACACACACGACTGTATATGTAAAGGAGCTCTGCCTCTTACATACTTTGTTCTGTCTACGGCTGAACAAATCTGCAGTCCTGATCAGAAGGTCAGACTGTAGTCTGTCCTTTAGGATGCGTTTCTGTAAATAATTCTCATATAAAAGCACCATTCAAGACTAATGGCTCCGTTCATGCGTTGAGCACCAAAACCATTCAGCTATACGGGTGGGAGATTGGTAATCAAAGCTTTAAAATGAGAGGTCTGAGAGCCTAGCTCTCTTTAAGGACTCTTAAGAGGTTTGTGTTAATACGGTTTCATTCTATCTCCCCCAACACTGACAAAATGAACGGAGGGCCAAAAAGGTGGAGGGGAGATTTTAGCAGCAAATACTAAAAAACAAATGAAAAAATACAAAATGATGGAAAGTCTTGCTCTGATTTTCTACAGATTTCTAAATTGCTTTCTTGTCCAGACTCAAACACAACAATCCAAACATGCAAAGCCAAATGCACACAGATGTTATATTAACCCACAAAATGAATGCAAATGATGATGTTGCAAATATCATAGACAGGCCATATTTGCTACTTTGTTGCATAATCAAAAAGTATATTGAAAACTCTTAAAGACTGTTTTGTTCACACTGAACAAAAGTGATTCATATCTTCAGGGCATCTGTTCTTGCTTTTTACATGGTTGATTGTTGATCTTGAGGTATTTCTCTAATAGTTAGTCCTTGACCTTGACGGTGACCTTGACTTTTGAGATTTTCACCCACATGAATCATCTCTTCAGGGCAGCCTACACATATGCTCAAGTTATCTTGCTAACAAGCAAAACACACTCAAACAGACAGCAGAGATTACAATAAATACCCTGCCACATAACCAACCTCCAAAAGGAACTGATAACTGCTGGTTTCCTTTAAAGACAGCCAAACATACTGAGAGTCCAGATTTTTTTTTAATTCCTTTGTGTCTACAAATGAATGAAAAGATGAATTAGTTGGTACAACAAAATAGGCCTGTAAATTAATAAACAAAATGCTTGTCTGACTAAGGACAAAAACACATTAACACAAAAGATGTTCTCAAAGAGTATCTCTGAGGGGTAGGGGGAAAAAAATCGAGTGCCAGAAGGGCAGATAATCTTATTGTACATGCCTACTCTCTGCACAAAATCTAATTACTGGCATGACAAAAGCATCTTTCCATGGAAGAAGAATGGAGACAGCCAATACATTCACATGGTCTTTTTGTACAGTATACAGAAGTTAATTAAGGGTCAGATTGGGGGCAGGCTCATCCAGCCTCTTTCTCCAACTCCATTATCTGGTCTGTATTCAATTGGAACAATGACAGAAATGCTTCATGCCGAATTGAAGTTACACAAAACGTATGTATGCAAAGCTGCTGCAAGGTGAACTTAGAGGATCATGCCAGTGGTCTGTAACCTGATTCCGCCAGATGGGGGCGGTATTGAGTTTCACATGTCCACAATCCAGCCTCCATCTGGGATCGCTCAGAGAGTAGAGCTACCCGCACGGCCGCACCGCGGCGTGTGCGAACCAATCAGCGGCTGCTAGGGGCGGGATCTTGGTGAGACCGGATGTGACGCCATCGAGAAGCGCTTATTGCGTTGTAGTTCTTTCACGATTCATCATGGTTAATAGTACACAAAATAACTACTGCTGGCGCAGCTACTATACGTCATGTAGACACGTTAATATGATTGGTTGATAGACAGTGATAGACAGACGGCCCCATTCAATCACCTGCCAAGTAGCTTGAAAAAATTGATCGCCGTCTTGCAGCGATTCTGCTACCGGGGTCCCAGATGGAAGTTAGACTGTGAAACAAAGTGTGTGTCGCAAGCTTCTTCCATCTGGCGGAGTCAGGTTAAGTGGTCTGACATGTTTAGCCCATTGACTAGACCAGAGATGGGCAATATTTACATACCTGAAAGTGTTTAAATAACTTTTTAGTAGGGCCGGGACTTTATCGCGTTAATTTCGATCAATTCATTACAGAAAAAATATCGCGTAAAAAAATGTTACGCATTTTAATCGCACCTATTTTTGCACCGCGGAACGTTTCTCGCTGGGCGAGTTTCAGACGGACCAATCATACCAGCGCACCAACCCCAACGTGGTTCTCACACAAGCCCCCAGATTTGCTGAGAAACATTGAAGCCGCCACCCCAGTGGCCAAAGCTGGAACTGCAGGTGGGGAGGAATACATGCACGAGCAAAACATACTGAGAGATATTTATATATATAAATATAAATATGTAAACATATTATACATAAATCTATATGCATTTACATATAAATATGCATCTCGAGTGTATTTAATAAATATCTCGCGTTCATTCCTTGACACACCGGGCTGCCGTAGGACGCAAAAAGGACACTAGCACATGCTCATAACTCTATGGTGTGTCCAAAAACGATTCAATAATTCTACTTCCGGTGGACCCACACCTGCAAGCTTCCGGGTGCTTCAAAACGCCACTGAGCACATTCATTGAAATGATAGCTGGGGGCGGGGCAATCCGCCCTCTAGTTATATTATACCTCTATGTTCTCACACAACAACAAACTGCAGCCAGCACAGTGCATGAAGAAAACATGAATGAAGACGTGACCGCATAGCCTGCTTGATAATGTTGGCTGGGCAAATCAGAATCTGTAATGGATGCCCCCCCCTACGCGCGCGCCCGTTTAGGGGGGGGGGGGTGCACGATGCGATGCGGGTCACATGCGCGAGATTTTTATTTATAATTAATTAAACTACTATAAAACAACAGTAACAACACACTCAGCCTCCAGTGGTGGAAAATAGCAGATCTACAAGCTAACAACGCATTGCGCTTGTAGATCTGCTATTTTCAAATGGCCTATATAGGGTATATAGTAACCACTTATAGGGCTTAAGTGGTTACTGTGTGTTTTGTAATAATAATCAAAATCTACAAAGTAACTAGTAACTAAAGTTTTCAAATAATTGTAGTGAAGTAAAAGTACAATATTTGCATCTGAGATATAGTGGAGTAGAAGTAAAAGTATTAGAAATTGGAAATACTCGAGTCAAGTGCAAATACCTCAAAATTGTACTTAAGTACAGTTCTTGAGTACATGTACTTAAAGACATATGCCAAAATCCATTTGAAAAAAATGCTTTTCACCGTTCTCAGGTCAAATATTGATATGCGATTAAAATTCGATTAATTGCGATTAATTAATTACAAAGCCTCTAATTAATTAGATTAATTTTTTTTATCGAGTCCCAGCCCTACTTTTTAGTACTTTGAAATGTATTGTATTCGTATTTTGACAGGCCTGAAACAACTTGTAAGAATATTATTTCTGTATTTCCAAAATACACAAAACAAAAATAAAAAATAATTGCAAATTAAAATATAGCTGCAAGCAGCGATAATACTAAGCCAGTGATTACAGAGAGAAGAAAGAAAGAAGCAATGATAAGTAATATGCACAATAAGCCATAGAAACATAGAAGACTGAACTTGAGAGAAAGAAGACCATGCAATTAACACATGAGCATTTTAAACCCTTACTAACCCTAACCTCAGTAAAACTATGCCTACCCCTAACCTCAAGAAATACTAAGCGTAAGCCAACGAATGCCAAAATCATGATCGCCTCAACATATCGTCGGGGACAGGGATTAAACCAGTGACCTCTGGACTCATAGGCTGCCTTTCTTCTCATTGAGCTAGAGATATGATAGTCCTGGTAGTGTCTGTTGATATATATAACTCTTTCCGTCCCTGACGGACCAGGCCTTTGTTTTGCTAACTACTCTAGATCACTGGTTCCCTAACCATCTACCGATAGAGAAATTGTACGTCTCCTCGGAACAGAAACCAGTGAAAGTAGCCGATCTACAAGCTCACAAAATGTTGCTATCTGAAAGGTTGTGAGATTGTAGATCGGCTATTTTCACAATGAAGTATGTCGTACATTGAAAAAACATACCCTCAAAAAACATTTCATGTTATCTTTAACAATTGCACATGTATTAATTGACACATTCATGTTGTGTGAAATACAACTTAAATGAAGTCTGCATCAAGTGAGGCTTGAACCAGCAACCTTGAGGTTGTAAGGCACACGCTTAAGCGAGAAGCCATTGGACCAACAGATCAGAATCTGTGCAAAAGGAAGAAATGATACAGTTTCACGCAAATAGCTGAAAAATCCTGGGTTTCAGTGTTTTTCAAACTGCTCAAAATTGCAGAAAATCTAAGGGCGGAGCTTACTGGTCAACATGATACATGTGTTCCTCATGAGTCAAGGCACGTGTGTAAGCAGGTTTAATGGCTGTCAGCCAAACGAGGCATGACTTTTGCCTGTTTAAAGTTTGCATTTTCAAAAAATTGCTTTAGCGATTTAGCGCCCCCCTTTGGCCATTTGGTTTCAGTGATATTTGGAATGACCCTCTATATTACTGCAACGTTTCAAAGAAATGTGAGTCTGCATGTGTGTGTTAGGGGCAGATGAATAATTTTCATAAAACTGCAATAGTTAAAATCTATCTCCTCCTGGGATTTTTGAGTAATTTGCACAAAATTCTTTACACATGAACTTTGGACCTCTGCCGACAAAACGTTAGTGGCGGATTTTCCATAAGTGAAAAAATGCAGAAGTTAAGAGCCAATGACTGTTTTTCATATAATTCAAAATGGTGGGAGATCTAAAGGTCAGAGGTCAAAAGTCAGAGGGTGAAAGTTGTTCAGCATGAGGAGACGCATATGTGTATCCAAGTTTCATGGCTCTAGGTCAAACAGGGCATGAGTTGTACCTGTTCAAAGTTGGCATTTTCAATTGAGTGCTATAGCGCCACCTTTTGACGAAAGATTGTGTGAATTATTTCTTGATAGTTTTTCATGACCATCTACCATATGGCCGAGTTTCGTAAAAAGCGACAGCACGGTTCAGCCAGAACTGCGAAAAGTGGCAGAAGAATCGGAAGAATAATGCCAATCTTAAAACAGGGCCTGCTGCCATGCTGGCAGGCTGGCCCCGTAATAAGATTTTGCAACATTATTATTAAAGAACAAAGACGACCTGAGTGCTCTTGTTTAAGGGCAATACAAACTTTTCTTTGGAAAGGGAGGTGATATAACTAGAAATTGACTTAATTCTGAACTTTTGTTTGGGGGTCTTAGAACTTTTTCTCAGATTTTGTGCATCCCCTGACTCTCTTAACAAGTTTGGAAAGCCTGTCTGAAACGAAAGTTTTTTCCAACGTCGGAAGGAGCATGTCCTTTAAAGTGCATACCTTCAAGCACGCTCCTGACCGCTACAGATACACAGACACACATACAAACACACAGGTTTTGTGATTTTATAGATAGATTAACCTTCGCTTTCTATCTTAGTGCCTTCCCAGACAGAATTTACACTTTGTAACATAAATCATCTTGGGTCGTTCAGAGTCTGCTATTTTGTAATTTCTGGGGGGGTTGGGTAATTGACGCATCTGTGACATGATTTGGCTGCTACAATGCTTCTAAGGCAGATGTGACTATGCCGTAATACGACGACAAGATCAAAGGAGCCTTCATAATTTCAAGGACCACTACAGTATGGATCCTCTGAAAAAAATTTAATTCTATCATTGCTGTACTGAAAAACGGAATCTCTGAAAACAAGACGTTTGACCTTTTAAATACCCAGGGTTTAAGTAGTAGAATGAGTAGAAATGCTAAGGCAGCACTTAGCTTACTGGCCCTGATGATAGCAAGGCTGCTTTATCTTAAGACATCCCCCACCCACACGCACACAAATTAGCCCATCACTGGCACGTGTTTGGCATACTCAACTCAGCTGTTTTTATTCTCTCTGCATATCTTAATGAGGATGGGTCTACTTACTGACAGAACATAAACTATAGGGAACCAGTGGCTCTAGGGGATACAAAACTACCGTAGTCATCACAAACACTAGCAGTGAGAAGGTCCTCCACCTTATGAGAACTGCTTGTTCATATTTCTGAAAACTTTTTAGTGAATACAAACATTAAAGATTTTTTTAATTAAGCAAATTTAGCAAAAGCAATTTAATTGGATTTAATTGACTACATAGAACACAGGCCACTAGAGACTTTAATCTTTTAGGACTACTGACCACGTTTAAAACTATCGACTGTTTAGGTGTGAAATTATGTTAATCTACTGTATATCAAAGATGCACACCTGTAGTATTGAGGTGCCAGCAACAATAGTAAACAACTAGAAAAAGTGCTCCTCGGAGCACAGGTCTCCGCCAGGTCAGGTACGTAATTCTGGCTTCCTGGTGGCGCTATAATAGGCCAATGTGAAAAGTGTGCCATTTATTGTTAGGTCTTTCACGGCAATCAGACACTGAATTCATGATTTGAGGCATTTTGTTCCAAAAATGTGTTTTGCTAAATTAGACCTGCTGGTGGCGCTATAACAGGCCAATGTGAAAAGGGTGGCATTTCTTCCTCGGCATAGTGGGAATGTGCGTGTGAAATTTCACGGAAATCGCAAGCTGCGTGCATAGTTTGAGGCTTTTTGTTCAAAACGGACCAATCCTGCAAACTTTGGAAGCCAACCTTAGGCAATGAGGATGGAATATGGGAAATCGGACAGATCTGTGTTGATCACATGACTGTAGAGATACTGTGTACCGATTTGCATGACGTTTGGATAAAATCTGTAGGAGTAATATAAAGAAATGGATTTTGCACAAATCGGCCTCCTGGTGGCGACCGGGCCAACGGTGCCGGAGATTAGCTGCTAACACACAGACAGGACGGACGGACGGACGGACGGACAGGGGGTAAAACATACTCTCTCGCCATGCCTTTCGGCCTGGCGGAGACAATAAAGACATGAAAGACATAGAGAACAAACAAACCAAAAACATGGAAAAAATGGTCCTGCATGGTCATAATAAATCAAATATTAAAAAGCCAGTGGTGAAACATGGATGCTGCTACACTGCAATTACAAATATGGATTTACAGACACACTTAGACTTTGGCTGAGAGCAGACTTTGTCTACTGTCCCCAGGTTTTTCCAGGCTCAAACTGGGGCTTAGGTGATGACTTTGTGTGACAGTAACAGCAGTTATGGCTTTACTGCCACCGTCAACTTGTGCTGGGTTGAAAAAAAGGCTTAGTTGGCCTAAGCCTAATCCATTTCAATGCAGGAAAAACTGAAAAAAGTGCAAAGTCAATAACAAGCATACTTGTTGCTGCCTGCCACACAAAAACACACTACACTAAAGCACATACAGAGGCAAACAAAAAAAAATCCTCACATTGTGGAGAAATTAAGAATTAAAGAGTCATCGTTTTTCAGCTGCTGACTGTATAGTATACAGTATACAGTAGGAGCAGGCCATGGGAGTGGTGATGTAAGGTCATGTACGGTTGTGGCAGCTCAAGCATCTCACTAAATGCTAATTATCTGCATTGCTCTCTGTAGCAGGATATCCAAGTAGCCTAGCTCTGTCCATACATCATTAATGGCCACATGCTCTGCTGCCAAAGACTAATAATAATTGCAGAGCTGATCTATTTCAGATGCAGAGTAAATATCCTGCAGGGGTAGTTGGAGGAGACAGATCCAGAGGTGTAGGGGTTTGAAGGGGAGCAACGGGGAGTAAAGGATGGGGCGATTGACTGCTCCGTGTCAATAGGGCACAGTTCATTAAAGGAGCACTTCACCTGTTTTCAATATATATTTTCCTCATATAAAATGGTCCTCACCAATGCTCGTTATAAGATTGTGTCAGAGTAGCTCAGTCGGTAGAGCACTCGGGCACCGCCATATCTGCGTATGATGAGTAGCACAGCTTGGGTGCGGCAGGTCGTGTGGTAATACTGGAAGCAGATGGTCGGTGTTGCACTCCACCTCAGCAGTCCATCTCCCAGGGGTCTAGCACATTGAAACAGGGATACTGCGTTCTCGGCTGATACCGGCAATAAGACTCTCTGACCTACTGTACTTATAAGATGGCACAATTTCCATCTACTCACTCTGTGTCTATTTGGTGAGCAATGGACAGTACCAAAACCTGCTTCCCAATGATATGGGTGTACACAATCGGGATTCCAATTAAGCTTATAGAAATTACAGCCTTTCTCTTCCTGGAAAGTTAACATGCTGAAATAAAAGCCCTTGTTCTTGCGTTAATGAAAAGTAAAAAATGTCCACAGCCCTCCTCTGAGATACAGAGTGAGTAGACAAAAACATTACCATCGTATAATGAGCGTGAGGACCAAGAAAATTATACGGAATGGGTGAAGTGATCCTTTAACTAACCACTCCGCTAATGAACATTTTCAGACTGACGAACCATGAAAATCACTGCACCAAGGTTAATGAAGCATGGAGAGCCAGGTGAGGTTAAAGCGAAAAGCCTCAATAACGTATTAGAGAGAGCAGCAGACAAATAGGGTCAATATGTCAACTTTCACAAAAGAGAATGCAGGAACTAACAAACAATGTCTGACTGAATCTGACTCATTACATGAACTTCTACACTGCAGAGCTGCCATGCAATCAGACTAGCCTGTTAAATGAAAAACTGCGTATGTTAATGGTTCCATTTATACCATGCCTCACCTGGCTGTAGACTTCAGCTTAGTGTTCAACAACAGACCACCTCCACAGCAAACTTACCCAGCTGGACGTTGATGCCTCCCTCTGTTAGAGGATTATTGACTTTGTGATTGATAGGAGCAGGGCCATTTAGCGTTTAGTTTAGCGCACATTTAGAGGGGCACAGGTTATGGTCAACAAACTCTCCCTGCACACCATACAAACACCAGAATCCCATCCAAAACCTCTTTCACTGAAAGCATTGCTCCAACCAAAAGATTACCCTATTCAAAAATGCTTTATATTAACACATTGACTGCCAGGAATAAATGTATTAATTCATCCGCCACCGCCAGTGTTTTTACTAATCTTCCGATTCCACTTTTTTTTGGGCGGTGAAACCGCCCCTATAAGTGAGATTTGGAAAAATGTACATTTTCCTGCGCTGTGATCTGGGCCCAGGAAATTAGTAGAATTATCCTGCGCTGTGATTGGCCAATCACAGCCTATTCAGGACTGTGATTGGCCAGTGTCACATGACACATGTGCATAGCCCTATATAAGCAACCATAACTTGAAAAAAACCAAAATTTGGTTTTTTTCAAGTTATGGTTTTGTCCATCATAAAGAGTGTTTCAATAAATGTATTTATCCTTTGTACATGATTGATCGACTCCATTCAGTATTGTGATTAGCTAGCAAGACACCGCCCACTTCACACAGGGTGTGATTTTTTTTTTTTAGGTTATCAACTGTCTTGAAATTGCTCATACGCATTAAACATTAAACGGTGAGTGAAACAAAACAAGCGCTCGCCAACACCACCATAAATGATTCCTAGACATATCCTCAAACTGCAGGCTCTGGTACTGCAGGAACCCCCTAGTCCTTCTATCGGTCTGCAGACACATACGTCAGCAGGGCGTGAAACTGCCTGCCTGGGCCATCTATTCGCCTGGCCCATAGATCTACCTGTGCTCCAGGTCTGCACCTTCCCCCTTCGACTGGTCAGATATATTTATTTACAGTACAAACGGCTTAGTATATACTGTACATGTCCCTTGGGCAGCCAGAAACCTTAAATTAAAATGAAGTGTACCAATCCAACAATGACAGAACATTTGATTTAAATACGCTAGGCTGGGTGTGAACATGTACTACTTTATCTCTGAGATTTTAGTCTGTATCTTAATGTGTGACTATGTTCAGAGACAGACAAAATAAAAGTCGTTCTCAGTAGATTGCTGCTAGTTTAACAGAATATCAGAGAAAAGGGACAACTGCAGAATTTGAAACAATCATTTTGTAAACTGCTGTTATATAATTGTGATGCTGTTATGAACTGTATACCCGTGGTTCAGGTCCGGTGAACAAGCAAACACACATAACAGCAAACAATACATGACATGCTGTCGACTGCCTGCAACTCTCCTACGACCTCTCAGGTCGTCTGGGACAGGTCTGCTTTTTTGTCCCTAGAGTCAAAACTAAAGATAGAAACTGTATTCATCCCGAGGGAAATTGCAGTTGTTTCAGCAGAAAACCCAGTAGTAAAAACATAGGACAAACTAAACTAAACAGGTCACTGTGCAAAAAAACGAAACATCTTACGAAAAAACATCATCCCGTATATCATGAATGCAACATCCAATCATCCATAAATTGGAATCACATGTTGAGGGGCCACTATAGAGCGTACCTCCAAAAGCGCATTCACTTCTGCCCATTGGGGGAGCCATAAGCGCTACAAGTTTAACTGTCTCTCCTACAACCTCTAATTCCCCCGCAACTTCCTCGTGTCCTGATGGCTGCACCGCACGACTGACACAGCCCTGGGTATAGGCAACCCGGCCTGGTGGAGATCTGCGCTTAGAGGGGTGCCGTTCTCTATAGTTACACCATGTTGTGTGAGGACGAACAGATACAGGATGCCTTTCATCCTGCCTATTTGTCTGTAGCCACTGCAAGAACATCAGTTCCAACTATAGGCCTCTCTGTGACCGCCACAAGTCATGAAAGGTCTCTATCCAAACTATAATAACATATTTGAGAAATACTGAACATACATCTTAAATCTTAAATCCAGAAACACACAATGAAAAATACATTTTGTAATATGATACAAATGAATAGTTTGTAATGTATCAGCTTTCACAACAACAGGGAGTATTGGGTATCCATGTCCACAGTTCAGCTTGTGCTCCCCTAAGCCCTAAACAAACTACTTTAATATTTAGGACTGTTTTGGATTGGAATCTAAATTTTTGGTTAAAAAGTCAAGTTTATGTAAAATGAATACTTTGGGACTGATAATAAATCCATTCCATTATCGAAGGAGCACACACTTCAGCTGTAGTCTCCGCCAGGCCAAAGGCGTGGACAAGACTATGTTTTGCCCCCTGTCCGTCCGTCCGTCCGTCCGTCCGTCTGTCCTCCGAGATGGTTAAAGGGCTGGTCTCCTCTGCTGGTGCTGTCACTGGCTGGTTGATTGTCCCGGTTGGCTGCCGCAGGTAGAACTGGTCTCGAACCGGCCGTAGTAGATGTACATTTCGTTGGAGAGGGAGGCAGGCGGGTTCCCTTCACTTCTGGTTTTTGCTTTGCCGTCCGTCAAGGTGTGTACCGCCTACTGCTGTTGAATTGGTCTTCCATCTTTGCAGTGAATGCCTTCTTCGCCCTCCTGATGGCGCTGTTTAGGACGGCGCGCGTAGACCACACATTGCCAGATCTGAAACCAACTCATGTTGTTTTACACGTACCTTTTATGCTTTATTTAGCGTGACAGTAATCCAAGTGCTGAGAAAGAGGAGACATGAGACAATATAGGGGTCGGATTCGTGTGTGCGCAAATAGGCATTCATTGCAAAACTTGGCTTCCACCGGGAGCTCTAGGTGCCATCGGTTGTTGCTATGTGTGCCAGTAGAAAACTCACTCTTATATTAACCATAAGGGGACCCACTCTACAAACATCTTGGTTATTTGCAATTCACACGAGATTAATTAATGATTCCTTTATACTTCCCAGCCCTGTCATTCCTGTAGTCTTTCGGAGGCATCCTGCCCCAGAGCAGTGACTGTCAATGGGCCATATTCGCTAAGCCCATATTTTGTACTTATCGCCATTTACACAAATTCCCATGTTAAGAGTCTGATTCATCAACCTTTTTTTGTCCGTGAATTTTGACGGATGTCTGCTCGAACTCACGTCTACTCAGAAGCAGACTTACATGGGACCAAAGCTGGTGTATGTCATTAGAATGCCTTATTCTTCATGCAAAATCAATTACAACAGTGCCAAACCTCAAATGAAATATGTAATTTATGTGCCCAACATTTGTCAAGTTTGTCAACACATTTTTTTTTAAATATGTCAATTGATCTATTGCTTGTATGCTTATTATAGACATGATCCAAATTCAACCGATTTTTGGGCCACCATGATGGCCTCAAACCTTTGTCTTGATGACTGAATATTCAACAAGAGTTTGAAAACTGCCATTATAAGCAACATGATAAAGACATGCATTCTAATATATACAATCCCTCAGAACTTCTCTCAGCTGTATCCAATGCTCATTTATTAACTGCATGGGCTGCTTTCTCTAAAGTTCAATCTATTCTGTTTCTATAGCTTATTATGCGTATTGCATGTTGTGTTTTCCATATTGCCTATTGCATTCCTTGGCCCCCGTATTGCTGCTTGCAGCTATATTTCTAGTTGTATCTGTTATTTTTACTTCTTAATTTGTTTTATGCATCCTAAATTAATTATTATCCCAAATAAGTAAAGGAAACAATTATACAATGACATTAGGATTCCCAATGTCATGGTATAATTATTTCCTTTGCTTGATGTTTTGTGTAAAACACATTGAATTGTCTTGTTGTTGAAATGTGCTATACAAATGAAATTGCCATGCCATGCCATGCCTCTCTGCCCTCAGTTTCCTGTTTCTCTACGCTCTCCTATTAAAACAACAAAAAACTGCATAACATTATAACAATTTTAGTTTTATTATCTCCACCAGGCCGGGAGGTGTGGATTATGTTTTTGCTCCTGTCTCTCTCTCTGTGTGTGTGTGTGTGTGTGTGTGTGTGTGTGTGTGTGTGTGTGTGTGTGTGTGTGTGTGTGTGTGTGTGTGTGTGTGTGTGTGTGTGTGTGTGTGTGTGTGTGTGTGTGTGTGTGTGTGTGTGTGTTAAACTGCCCCGTTGTAACAACCATCGTCAATGTAGTAGGTGCAGTGGATGCATTTGCAACTTCTGTGGACAATGTAGCTTGCATACAAGAAGGCACTACTCACCGTGGAATCGACTAACAGCCGACGCTATACCTAACGGCCAGGTGGGACTTCCAGGCCCATGAGAAAAACAACAGAGAGCGCTTTAACACCAAGCAGCAGTGCAAGACTAAGAACTTTGTTTCCTCTGGTGATCCAGCCTAGGACTATACCCACGGACTGGTTGTTGGAGGGTTTCGACAACTTGGGATGCCCAAAGACGAGGCAGAAAGGCTGGCACAAGTATTGTGCTGTCTCTGCTGCCATGTATGGCAGCGCCGCCGCTACTTGTGCCCATGGAGTGCTGAGTTTCACGCGTGTTGTATCATGAGGACATATATCCATGATTTTGTGAATGTAACCTCTAGCTGCACCTAAAATATTTGTGTCCCTGTATGCTTTCCCTGTGTGTGGACATAAATAAATTGTTAAACTGTGGGTGTGTGCGTGTGTGTCTGTCCGTGAACAGCTAATCTCAGACAAAGCTGGATCAATCGGCACCAAACAGATTTTTGTTTTCACTACATTAGGTACAAATGATCTTGTGCGTCATGTGACAATGTCTGACTGTCAGGCAGGGATTTGATATTCCACATGGTTAGCCTGTAATTGGCTTCAAGAATTTGTGGGAGGGGCCTATATCTTACAAATAAATGCCATTACAGTATATCCTGAACGCAACGTCCAATCAACCCCAAATTTGAATCACAAATGGGCTGTGGCCACGCCACACCGCCACCCCCAGGCGCTGCAACCCCTCGAGGTCCCACCACCAGGAGGTTGAGAATGAACGAATATCTATACAAAATAAATATGTCACGTTATTCATATGAATAGCAATGGGACTCGGTTAGGTGAATAATAGAAAATAAGCTGTGTCTATGTTCTGATGGGCTGCCATGTGTCAATATTGTTATATTTATGTGACACAACGATGCATGATGTCCCCGTTCTCATAACATTGTTAATTGATTGTTAATTCCTTGTGTCAATTGTGTTATTAGTCAATCAAAGGTTACGGTTTTAAATACGTGTTTTGCTTTTCGCTGCCTACAGAGAGAGAGGGAGAGAGAGAATCATGTGCCGTTATTGTATTGTGTTTTGTGACAGCATCGCTGTCCATGGTGCTGAAGGGTGTCAATCGTTTTTCTCTGCTCCGACTTACACTAGCCATGGCTGTGTAAGACGTGGAAGCCACCCTGCAGATTCCATGACTTACACAGCCATGGCTAGTTGCTACAACTGATGGAGTTCAGGAGTTGTAATGGTTGGACACATTGCTATCTAGGAAGTGTGAGAAAAGTCAGAGGGTAATTTCACCATAGATACATTTGGTCTAAAAGTCCAGTATATGATTGCGATTTATTATAAGCCATCTAACTAGCCAAATTGCAGTTGGACATCCCTCCAAGGCACTTGCGCCATGCACTTTAGAGTTTAGACCATGGCCACCTTGTGCCATATTTCGTCTAAATAGGGCCCTTATAGTCTCTCATTACCCATTCATGTTTCCATTACTTTAAATCAGTTGCAGAAAATATAATCACTGAATAATAAATGACTTAACATCGTGATGAATGAACAGAGAAGGGATATGACATTCTGTAGGAAAGGTCAAAACAATGTGATATTTCTGCTCAGGCTGTGAAGTTCAAAGCATTCAAGAGTAAGGGGGTCATTATAGTAGTTGCCCTGCCAGCCAGGTTTGAACTTTTGGTGACTTTGCTTAGAGTCAGGTATTAATGCTACTCCCACAGAGCTGAGTAAGTGCTACATTTATCTGGATAGGCAAAGAGGCAAAGGAGAGAGAGAGAAAGAGAGAGAGAGAGAGAGAGAGAGAGAGAGAGAGAGAGAGAGAGAGAGAGAGAGAGATAGTGCTGGTTTTGCAGTTCTATATGAACCCATAGGCCCTTAGACTAGAGAGGGATGGCTGGAAGTAGAGGGAAAGAAAATAGAGAGGAGGGACAGGAGTCCTGCCTCCACCCGGTGGACGGAGTGGTACTGTACGTCTTGTTGTGTGTACTGTGATTTACGGAGCCATGGGAGAGATCCATTAGCAATGAAACAACATAGCCTGCAACCAGCAAGTGATTTATGTATTCAATAAGCATCTCTGGCTTTCATTCCCTTATTTCCCTCCTTTCACTTCCTTATTCTCGACAGCTGCAGTAAGAAGAACCACAGCATGAAAAGTGCGACCTGCCGTGCAAGGTGTACCATGTAGGTGAGTTCACAATTGTGCTGTGCATTCCGTACTATCAGTTTGTATTGATAGCACTTACTCTCCCCAGCAAAGTATGTTCAGAATGGGACTGAAAAATGCCTTTTTCTCAGCCAGTATTGCATGTACAGTAATCAAAATGTATTTGCATTGATAAATAGGCTTAATGTCACACCCTGTTGACCGAATAAGTGTGAAAATTGTTGAATCCGGTTTTATTCTTCCTAAAGTTTGACAGAGAAAGTCGTTTTTATCATTTAATAAATATGGCAAGGACTTATAGCACTTATAGCACATATAAATACCAGCTGCTGAAGCTAAAAAGAAAAAGCCACTGGGGGCTTGCAATGTGTTAAATCAGTAGAAAAGAGGGAGAATAATGCAACATGGGAAAATTACAAGAAAGGGTGCTTTGAAGGAGAACTGGGGAGAGAGGAGGGAGAGAGTGAGAAGTAGCAGGTGAAGATCAAGTGACCACATCCTGCTGACTACTCTGCTTTCTAACAGCTTGGTTAGGGAACTTGCAGGAGCCATTTACATATCACTAAGCTATAAATCTACAAACGTGAAAGTGTGGGAGGGACTGCAGAAAAAGGATGAAAATGGCAGAGAGAGTTGGAGAAGGAAAGAAAGGGAACTTACTTGACCACCAGTTCATTTCTAAAATGCCATGGTGTTAAGGAAATCCATCCTTATAGATGAGCTAAGCTTTGCCAGCTAACCAAAGCTCCACATTTCTCGTCCAGCTAACACAGATGCTTTCAATTAGAACAAACTTAATAAAAATAGGGCTCTACTTTGCCTGCAAAGCTATAACTACATTAAATTGCATTATATTATCTCTGAAAAGACATTCATAAACCAAACTGTAAACCTAACCCCACATTTTATATTACTGTGGACTGTAAGGCTGATACACAGACACACAAAAATAAATAAATGTGATCAAATTAGCCTACATGGTAATTTTATACAGTAGATCCATTAAATAGTTTCCTGATTTGTTCTTCAGATATTTCTGATATTATTGTTTTAATATTTTCTTTTCTTTGTTACTTCTATTAGTACTCATATATACGAGACATGAAAAAAAGAATGCGGGGAGATGACATGCAACACTGGTTATGCGCTGCATTCAAAACCACAACATGGACACCCTAACGCTGTTATTTTTTAGATTATGGTTTGGCTACAAAGGGAAAAACAGAAAGCCCTGAAGGACAAGACAGAAATGATGGTCTAGAAGTTCAGAGAAGGGTGAGGACTTGGTCAATAGACAGGACTATTTTTGATTGATTGAATATTTTATTGACATTTTTTTTTAAAGTACAGCAGTACACCGAGTTAAAAAGACGCCAAATGATGATAGACAAAAAAGCCAAAGGCTTGTTTCCATTGTGGTCCACAGACAGGGGTCTGAATCAAAGGACTGGGGTTTTACCAGTGGTGCTCTGTGATATGTCTATATGCTGAATATATGCTCTGTCGTACGACGGTGTTGCATGCCAAAAATGCCCCAAACATTTTTAGAAACATTTGTGGTCCAAACATAGGGCAACAATGAAATTCCCCTTATCACGCAGAAAGCGATCTGGGAACCCATCGCCAAATGAAAAGGAAAAACAGCGCCCTCTGCTGTTTTTTACTATCTCACTTGGCTCTGGGAGGAAGTCAACGTAGCACACGTACGCAAGGAAACCGGGGTTTTGGTCTGCCTTCAGCCTTTCACTTCCGGTGGTGCGACTATGTTTTCATTCCCACTAACAATATTTGTACACGGAACACTAATACCACTTCTCCCAGAGAACATGGATCGTTTTGATTATAAGGCCACTTGTTTCTATGATGAAAGAGCAAGTTAAAATGTGAATATTTTCCCGTGGTTTTGTCTGCTCCGAGGACGCTATTGTTAAATAAGTTTCGGTTTGTTTCTAGTGGGGAAGGATCGGCAGACACGTGAATCCCGCCCACTACATTTGATTGGGTAAAGCGCGGCCTGCTTCCTGATCTGAAGGCACGCCCACTTGTAGGCCAGTGCGTACGCGATATGACAAACCCCCCTGACAGATTCAAACGCAGAGTAGAATCTGTTCTTGAGAGATTACGCAGAAAGTGACTGACACGCCTAGTAATTGATTTTCAAAGAGAGGGCGAGCAAGTAGGCAGGCGGCAGAAGGATAGTGACGAGCAGGCGTGGTCCCATGAAATTCCAAGCGAGATCCAAGCGAGTATGCAGGTGTTGTGTCGCTTCCTGTGTGAAAAGCCCTTTATAGATCAGCTATTTTCAGCACGCAACACCAGCGTATGACAAAGTATAAATCAGGCTTAAGCCTGGGTACTACAGCTGTCACACTGTCCACTGAGCCAGATCGGAGACATGTGGCATTCATCCCACAGACAGAATGGGTGATTGGGCCTGTCTGGTTTTAAGGACTTTATGTTGGGAGAAAAATTACAAGATAACTTGCCTTGCTTCATCAGCTCTCTGAAAGAACAGGAACATAGTGAAGAAGTTTCGGATGAGCTTATCTTTCTTACAGAAAACATAGAGTGGTGGGGAGATAGGCTAAGTGAGTGAGCGAGAAGTGAGCGAGCATGCGTGTGTTACATTGTATAATGAATTGAAATGAAAAGCTGTTTTCTGTTGTCAGGGAGCGAGTGTGCATGCGTGTGTGCACGTGGGTGTGGGTGTGCATGTGTGCATGCATGTGTGCGTGTGTGCCTGCACACATGCTTTACGTATGGCAACGGTACCTAATTAGCCTCCACAGTTTTGCCCTTGAATCACAATGAGCAAGAAAAATAATATTTCGAGGCAATCAAGGATATTTTGGTTTGATTGGACAAAATATGTCTTCCTCTATAAACCAAATTAGTACTCCTGGTAATTTAATCAGCCTTTTTGCCAATACATCTGCAATGGGACAAAAGGAAATTCTGAAAAGTGAATAAGTAGTGGTCATATACATTTATTGTAATAACATCTTCTACACTGTTCTTAAAAACTGTTCTTTCTCCTGTGACCATGTCCCTAATTTCTGACACGTACTATACATTGAACTGAAAGTAAACGCTTCTACAATAATATAAATATAAACAATTTCAAGGAAAATAGTTCGGAAAGACATGAGTATTCTGTATTACAACACATACACATATATATGACATGTATATAACACAATGTGATGTGTTCTGAGCTTGTAGTTTGGCTAATGTTGCTACTTTTGCACGACTGTCATACAACAAAGTATAAAATAGGGTATTAGTTCATGAAAAAACATAGAAAAAAGATAAAATATGGCGATACAAGGTTTCTGCCCAACAGCAACTACTGTATACTGAATGTGTACAGCAGATTGTACTATGCTGAATTGTACTACACTACACTATATTGTACTATGCTATTATACACAACACTATGCTATGATACAGTACACTGTAATATACTATACAATGCATCATAACATATTTTCACAAGTAATACAATTTATGTAAAAAAGAAAAGAAAAGAAAAAAAAGAATATAAAACATACTCAATGAAGGACTTGACACTCCTTCCAGCCCTTTCTATTGTGAGTAACAGCACCGCCTGCAGGCATCAGGGACTTTTAACACATGACACAAAAACGTCTCTGTGGAGTCTACGGTAGTGTGATGGCCCCAATAAGCCTCAAGACCCATTGTGCATTGGCTCATAAAGGCACTAAATGGAATGCCCCAAACATTTTTAGAAACATTTGTGGTCCAAACATAGGGCAACAATGAAATTCCCCTTATCACGCAGAAAGCGATCTGGGAACCCATCGCCAAATGAAAAGGAAAAACAGCGCCCTCTGCTGTTTTTTACTATCTCACTTGGCTCTGGGAGGAAGTCAACGTAGCACACGTACGCAAGGAAACCGGGGTTTTGGTCTGCCTTCAGCCTTTCACTTCCGGTGGTGCGACTATGTTTTCATTCCCACTAACAATATTTGTACACGGAACACTAATACCACTTCTCCCAGAGAACATGGATCGTTTTGATTATAAGGCCACTTGTTTCTATGATGAAAGAGCAAGTTAAAATGTGAATATTTTCCCGTGGTTTTGTCTGCTCCGAGGACGCTATTGTTAAATAAGTTTCGGTTTGTTTCTAGTGGGGAAGGATCGGCAGACACGTGAATCCCGCCCACTACATTTGATTGGGTAAAGCGCGGCCTGCTTCCTGATCTGAAGGCACGCCCACTTGTAGGCCAGTGCAAGCCTTAATTAGAATCATTGGTAACACCTGTGTGTACCCTACTATTGGTCTTGAGGACTCAAGAGTGAGACATTTTTCATGCAGATTGGCACTTTTAATGTGCTTAAACATGATTAAGTGCTGTAATTATAGTAGCACAGGAAGCTGTGTATGTTTCTATATTTGTCCTGCCCCTGGACAGGGTCATGACAAAGTCAACATCCACTGGCAAATGCCTCATAAATTACAGAGTCAGGGGCCATTAACAAAATATTGAATATAAAGTGAATGAGGCAAGTGTAAAAAGAAACCTTATGGATGTAAAGTATGACTCACCTCCAACCCTGCTCTCCTCAGGTGAAAAGTGGCATGGGTTTTCATAGCTCCTTTGTTGGATGTCCTTCACTGTTCTAAGAAATATGTTATGGTAATGAATAATAAACTGCTGCTTCGACATGTTACTATTATGCTCATATGCTATGTATAAGTATATGGCAAAACTTTGACCTTGTATTGGCCTTGACCTTTGACGGGGAAAAAAAGGTCCTGACCATACCCCCAACTCCTCTGTTGATCCAAATTGGAATTAGCACCATGACAATAAACAAACAGCTGCCCACATTTACAATACAATGTGATGCCAATACCACAGGTGTAACAATATATGAATTATCTCAAATACACCCAAAGCTGCACTTTTTCAAAAGGACAGAAACTAAAAACAATGCTACTGCAGTATACTTCAGGTCTAGAGAATGGATACATACGCCTGATGGACACCTGTTGTTTATCTTTTGAGGGAGATGAATAGCTGTACAAGTTTATGTCCCTTATGTTGGGAGGGGGGAGGGATGTGGGGGGGTTGTATGTATACTGAGTTTTGTGAAAAATTTAAAATTTTAATAAAATATTCCTTTATTGCCATTTTGCAACTGTTCTTACACTCACATTAAATCTATTAGAATATTTTAAGCAACAGAGTTCATGCAGTTCTGATTGTAAGTCTTGAAGACATGGTGCAATGAGGAATTATTGAAAAAGTAAAGATGCTCTTACACACAACGTCTTCACTTGTAAATAATGCAGGATTCAATCCAGCGAGGCAAATACTCTACAACAGCTCAGTCATACACCCTTCAAACATACAGTATCTCAAAATATCACTGTCTGCAAAATACTACGAGATTCTTCTGTGAAAAGCATATCACCTCACAACACAGCTTTAGCCCTCTATGACATTCAAAATCTTAGTCCATGTCAGTCAAAAAATTTGCTACTTCAAGCTTGAAACTCTCCCAGAGGTAAGGATAGCCCTTCACCAAAAACACTCCAGCTCACAAGGCAGCAGAAGCAATCAAAAAAGTAATCATTGGGCAACTGATTACTTGAAAATATTAGAACATTTCAGAAATCAGTGACTGATTACTTTTGACTGACAGCTAATTAATTCAATCATCTGAGGAGATTCCATTTTTAGATTAGTCTCCTATAAATGCCAATCAATAATGGTCCCAGACCTAATAGCAAGTAGCCTTAGTAAAGTGGCTGCCCTTCAGAAAATCAATTCACGAATATCATCTGACCACAGGTGGAAAATGCAGATATCATATTATGCTAGCATGAGTTATGAAGCATACACCCTATGTGTTCATCAAATGGACTGTTATTTTATGACTGATTGCATGGTCAGTTATTTTCTTTTCATTTTGACTTGCTATTTCTTATGTCAAATGTATAGTTAGAAATTAACAGTCATAGACACAGTGACCAAAAATTTGTAAAATAATCAACAAATGGCATTGTTAGCATTTGGCTGCAAAGGAAAAAAGTTGAATGGATATGAACTGAAACGTTGATTTACATTTAAGGATGTTAAAGATTGACTTTGTTGTTTGCACACTGTTAGTGATTGCACATTGGTTGTTTTGTAAAGTTGCCCTATCATTGTCCTATTGTCCTGTTATTGTTGTATGTTTCATGTGGCACCTTAATCAGAACCAATTCATGCCCTCTGTGTCCTACAGGGACGCAGAGGGCATTTTAGAACCGAAGGGGACGTTTGTTACTTTTTGGGGCGGTTTTGTTACCTTAACTCTGTTAATTCAGTACAAAAAATGTACTCCATGAAGTGTAGATGTCGGAGGTTTTTTCTTTTTCCAACCCCCCCCCCTTCCTGCGTCCCTGGTTCTATACAGTACTGGCAATAAAGTGAGCTCTGATAATTGTCTATCACTGCCATACTAGCAATGTGTGCTGAGCCTGAGATGGTGATCTATCCGCAAGGTCAAGTGTTTTAGACAACATCACAAGAGCCTCTCGTACAGTCTGTAAAACCCTCAACAACCAAAGGACAAATAACATAAAGTGACGGAGAAGATGGAGTGGAGCTATTACCTTGACACTGTGTGGCTATTCCAATAACACTGATATCTGTCCCTCTCACTCACTTCTCAGATTCTGATGAAACTGGCAAACCTCCACAGTCTGATTTATGCTTCCAATAACAATGTGGGGTACAGTGGTGCATCTTTCATATGGAATTGTAGCATGCTCTGGAGAGTGAACAGAGACATAATCAATACAGGACCACACACAACTGTCGTTATGAAGAAAAACTAATCTAAACAAGTGGACCCAGAGATCCACATCGGAACACCATGGCTTCATGTGGATCTTGTACTTCATGTGGCCAGCCTGTGAAGTCATCTATGACATATGACACAGTTATGGTGTCCGTTAAAAAGATTCAGATCTTTATATCGTGAACGTAATGCATGTGATTAATTTAACCACCATCTGTTACAGAGATGACATGTCAGCCAGTGTGATCATTATGATGTCCCATTCCACCAGCTACTATAGTTTAGGGGACGGGGTGCTTCAGACAACAAGACTGTCAGTCTGGGTTTTCTGTTTACATTTCCATCCACCACCCACCAGGTTCATACAATAGCAACGCGCCACTCGGGAAGAGTTCACTTGCTCAGTAGAAAACAATCTCATTCTCATCCATGTCAAATGATGTGGACACAAAAATATTTAGTTATTTCCGACTCTGTATTGTTGCATATTAACTGAGAAGAATAGTGTTCATTTATATAAAGCCTCTATATGACTCCTCAACCTGCACAACCTGATCTCTCTATGATTCTTGAGAGTAATGACAGTGTCCCCAAGTTAACTTTATGAAGTTGGGCTCGCAATGCTTGTATGTTTTGAAAGTTTATTAAACACACATTTCAATCCTAATCAGATCTTCATCTGAGTAGGAACCAACTTTGTACGTGTTTTTTTTTTAATACATTTTTATCCCGCGATTTTTGTAACCCATTTTTTTCACCCGGTGCCAATTTCCTAAGTGATCCTGGGCGCTACACCTGCCCTACACTAGCGCTACACCAGTCCCCTTCAGCCTAGGGAGGCCAGGGCCGAGCTCATGCTTCCTTCAATGCATGAGAGCCAACTGACCTTGTCACGGTGCAGAGGGGAGTTTCCCTGGTAGGACGTAGCGCGTGGAAGGAACGCGTTATTCCAACCAGTTCCCTTCCCCTCCATCAGGCGCCCCGGCTGTCATGGGGGAAGCGGTATAGCGACCAGGATTACTACATGTTTTTGTGAGGGTATTAACTACCCGCAGGGCTCGGAGACACGGGGAGAACATACAAACTCCACACAGAGTAGGCCCTTTCACCAACGCCACCTAGGGTATGGGCGCTGATGACGCGGAGGAGAAGACACGCCCCCAGCGCCCACAGCGTCCCCGGCGGGAATCGAACCCAGGACCTTCTAGCTGTGAGGCGACAGCGCTACCGACTGCGCCACCGTGCCCCCGACGTTGTACGTGTTTAATACATTTTCAGAGCATACAATAAGAGATGTGAGCCTTCCTTGCAAGTGACCAATTCAAAAGCAACAGTTCCTCATTTCACATTAAGCACATTCACTTTTATGTGTTTTTCACCCTTGGCCCGTCCTCATTGAGGTAACTGTTTAATTTCAGAGCCATCATCTGCTCAGACTGTTGTTCTATAATTACCTTAAGTAGCCTTTATTAAGCAATAATGGTCCTTCAGAGGACCATATCTAATTACAGCAGCCAAATTAGGTCCTAATAAACTACAGTACCTGGGAGAAAGGACAATGTCAAAAACAAGCCGTAAAAAGACTGAGTGTAATGATTGCAATTACAATTTAGGCATTTAGCAGACGCTCTTATCCTTAGCGACTTACAAGTGCAAGGAATAAGCGCAATGAACAAATTAGAGGTGAGTTTTCAAACAGTGACGGAAGATGGGGTGACTCTGTGGTCCTGACTGACAGAGAGAGGTCATTCCACACCTTGGGAGCCAGGAGAGAGAAGATATACTGTAGATACTGTATACCCCACTAAGACAAAGAAGAACTACATCAGTTTACCTAAAGGGTCTATTGGATGTGAGCAGTAATTCTGAGCGGTGTGGAGTGAAATAAATATGAAATATAGCTAATCATGATGATATGGATTAATTGGCAGGTGAGGCTGTATAAATAAATACACAAGATATCAATCACTTTAATTCTATTAACAAATTACATAGCTGACAAAATAAAATAACCACATTTCATAACCAAATCATCCTGAATTGAAAAAGGAAAACATTATCTGTTTTGAAAAATTAAATTATAAAAAATCTATCAGTGAATGTTTACTTAACTCATTTTCTGTTGACTAAATTGTGTAATCTTCCACAACCACTGTACATACGGGACATGCTTATAATACTGTATAAACATGCATACATACACAATACACATACAATATATACACACACACACACACACACACACACACACACACACACACACACACACACACACACACACACACACACACACACACACACACACACACACACACACACACCCAGCCCGTAGTAATCATTCTTTACCATTCTCATCTGTACCTTCCTATGGTGAAGGATGTCTCATATGACCATATCACTTTTTTAATATCTTTGCAGTGCCTGTGTTTTTTGCACCACTGAACCCTCAAATGTGCATTTGTCTTTGTAATGAGGGCTTTATACATCTCACACCTCTAGAAGCACTTTCACTTCTGCTCACAGCAAGTACCACAAATGCAAAATGTTGCACTGTATGTCATACAAATGCTATTTCCTCCCCCCAGCAACCCATGATCTACAGCCCTGCCTAGGCAACCCATGCCAGCCTGGCGGAGATTTTCTAGTTGGTGTTTGTGTGGCACTGGCTCATTGGCAACTTTGAGATTTTAGATACGTTTTTAATACTTTTCATTGAATTGTTCAAATGGATGTTTTTTTTGTTTTGTTTTGTTTTTGTTCCAGTGTGTCTATTCTGTCTCTGAGATACTGAGTTGTTTTCTGTTTCCAATTTATTAAATTAGTTTGCTTGGCGATAGTTAGGTCTAGAGGTGTTGTGATTTATTATTATTTGTGTGATTGGTAGAAGTACTCCCCCTTCCAAATACCATACTTTTGCCTTGACTGTTGTAACGTAAGTAATGTATTATGTTTGAAGATTTCCTTCCACTTGGTATCTGTCATGGGTTATTTGTTTACAGGAAAATGTGGGTATTGTGCCAAATAGGTTTATGTGAGCTAGGTGACATTTTATTGACTTTCCGCCAAGCTGACATAATTGCGCCAATTACAGTATTTTTAAAGCAGTGTGCGTGCGTGCGTGCGTGCGTGCGTGCGTGCGTGCGTGCGTGCGTGCGTGCGTGCGTGCGTGCGTGCGTGTGTGTTTTTTACAATGTTGCTAATACCTTTTATAATGGTACTATGCACTGCAACTATAACTGTTCCTATGGTGCATAGAGCACCATAGAAAGCACCATAGATGACAGGGAGGCACCATAGATGACAGGAGACCACCATAGGAAGCACCACAGATGACAGGGAAGCGCCATACGAAGCACCATAGATGACATGTAGGAAGCACCATAGGAAGGACCATAGATGACATGTAGGAAGCACCATAGGAAGGACCATAGATGAGAGGGAAGCACCTTAGAAGACAGGGAGACACCATGGGCAGCACCATAGAAGACAGGTAAGTACCATAGGAAGCACCATAGAAGACAGGTAAGTACCATAGGAAGCACCATAGAAGACTGGGAAGCACCATAGGAAGCACCATATGACAGGAAAGCACCATAGAATTCAGGGAAGCAGCATAGGAAGAACCATAGAATACAGGGAAGCACAATAGGAAGCACCATAGAAGACAGGTAAGTACCATAGGAAGCACCATAGAAGACAGGTAAGTACCATAGGAAGAACCATAGAAGACTGGGAAGCACCATATGAAGCACCATAGGAAGCACCATAGATGACAGGGAAGCAAAATAGATGACAGGTAAGTACCATAGAAAGCACCATACAGTAGAAGACAGAGAAGCACCATAGTAAGCACCATAGATGACAAGGAAGCCCCATAGGAAGCATTATAGACGACTAGGAAGCACCATAGGAAGCACCATAGATGACAGGTAGGCACCATAGGAACATCATAGAAGACGAGGAATTCACCATAGCACCATAGGAAGCACCATAGACGACAAGGAAGCCCCATAGGAAGCACCATAGACGACAAGGAAGCACCATAAAAAAGCATCTTAACCCTGCAGAAGTGACGCGCTGTGAGCTTGTATATCTGCTATTTCTGAATAGCCAACGCAAAAAATCTAAAATGACACAGATGCTTTCCCAGTTTTAATGGGTTAACATGCGCCTCTTCAATGTCCCTGATCTTTTGGGTCAGCTCCTGTTGCTCCAGGAAATAAATTAATTGAGAAGAAAATGAATTCAAAATAAGTAATTTGTCACACAATGACATGTATTTGTCTATTTCTGTGCACATTTATTTATTTTCAAATTAACCTGCACTTTTATTTCTTTATTATTTCATTTATTTCTTTATTATTTCATTTATTCCTTTATTTATTCATTTCAAAATATGCCAGCTCTTGCCCTCCATAGGAAGCACCTTCACGTACCTTGGGTCCACCATCAATGACTATCTGTCACTCGTTGCTCAACTCAGCAGCAGCATTGGACAAGCAACCTCTGCTTTTAGGAAGCTCACAATAAGAGTATAGGACGAGGGCAAACGCACAGTCCACACAAAGGTGCACCGTGCAGGTGTACAAAGCCTGTGTCATCAGCACAGTCCTGTATATCAGTGAAGCCTGGATCCCATTCTCATATCAAGAGTGGCAGCTCAAGAGAGGTTCTGCGTCCACCTGCGCTGTCTGAGGCGCATACTGGGCACATACTACAGCAGTTCTGGATAGAGCTGCCCAGTATGTACTCTCTCTTGAGGCAGCAGCAGCTCCACTGGCAGGGTCATGTCCGGCCGATGGACGACGGACGAATGCCAAAGGACATTTTCTATGCAGAACTGTCATCTGGCACGAGGCAAACTGTCCACCCACAGCTCTGCTATAAGGATGTCTGCAAACAAGAGCTTCAACATCAGCCCTATGTCACCTGAGATGATGCAGCTCAGGACCGTCTTCAGAGGCAGTGGAACTTGACAGTGTGCTGCTGACATACAAAACCACCTTACTGTAGCTCAACAACACGAAGCAAAGAGGACAAAGAGGAAACAACAACGGACACCACCAAATCATCAAAATTATCGGAACTAGCTTACACATTATTATCTGTGGCCAATTCTGCCTCTCACGCATTCGTCTTCTAAGCCACAGAAATCTATGGTCTTCTGAGACTGCGATGCCAATGATGATCCATCCGCCCATTGACTACCTTTCCATTAATCCACTTAAAAGAAAGAAAATTGAAGCCTTACGTGTGCATTACCTTACCTAAGTCCATCCAGAGTTTGCATGTGAAAATGCGCTGCTGAATGCAAATTGTGTAAGCAGTTGAACTTATTTTTCAGTTGACAAGAATATGACTTGACTTATTAACTGAAGAAAGAGCTTAATTCGAAATCTCTCTACAGTCTGTGATAAGACTAACATCAAGTTTGACGTCAAGCCACTGCAGAGGACAAGAAAATCAGCAGACCAGTCAGGAAAAGGCCAAAAGACTTTAATTTTAATAGAATCATCTCACTTTATATTTCATTTTATAGAATAAATATTGGTCAACAATCCTCAAAACCAGTATCAAACCACCTAAAACCATCTTTGACTTGCCCCAGATCTTTGTTATCAATACATTATCCAGCTTATCCGGCATGAGAACATGGACATGTGTTCATTTACATTACAGACAAAATGGTTTGTTTATACAGGTTATGAGATTACTGCAACCATGAGTGTTGCTCTGGTTTGGCAGTAAAAGAAAGTTTGGGAACACAGGCAACCAAGCTTATTTACACTGACAGGCATGGGTATAAAAGAACAATTCCTAGAAGAGAGAGAGTGGGGTGGCTGGTTTAATAATCATGATCCAAAAGATTTGTTCATCCAGTATCGCTGCGATAGCAATTCTACAGCACGGAAGGAAATAATGGTTTATTTGCATTGTTCATTGTTATTGGTCTTTCTTACTGTATATCATTATCACTGACTTCTTTCTTGTCTCTGCCATAAGTACAAAGTATTCAGCAATGCATCTGAGGATGGATTTGCAACAGTATATATCAAGTCGGCAACCTAAAGCATTTGAGTGTTCTTTGTGCAGTAATATTGCAGTGCCCCCTACTGTACATAATTATACTTTCATTTTCAGTCACATTTGTTACTTCAGAGCTAGAAACTCTGTGTGTTGAGGGACCTAATGACTGTTTCCATGCCACATTGAAATAGGTTGTATAGAAGCATTTTCTTTTTACGCTTGGTGGCATGAAATATCTGTAATAAGAGTATTGCATTATGAGAAAATTCAGTGCTTGGGCTCTGCACTTAACAAGTAGGATGACGTTAATAAACAACATTGACGGAATGAAAAATGGTGAGAGAATAAAGTGCTTTTCAAATAGTTCTAGGGGGGAAAAAACACTTACAGTACAATCAATAGGAGCTGAAACTCTCAAGTAGACATTCACAATGTTCTTAACAAAGAGCTCTGTACACATACAGGTTCTTAGAACAGGAATGTCAATGGATGATCACTGGTCAGGTCACACGACCACATCATCTTAACTACGACAGTATCTACCAGATCTTGTATGTGTGTTTTAAGGTAGCTTAATATCCATACAATAAATAATAAAAGAGTATAGCAGCCGCACACTCGTAGCTGCCGACGCAAGTTTTGGCCCTGAAGAAGGCAGCTTAGTCTGTCCGAAACATTGGTAGTCTTTCTGTCTCTATGTCCACAATAAAACTTGCTTTGGCGGCTACGAGTGTGCGGCTATACTCTTTTATTATTTAGTGTTTAATCCGTTGGCTGGCACCTCACAAAGACCGGTATGCTGTACACCTTTGGTAACCGAGCTTATCCATACAGACCCTTTAAATGAACCACAGAGTGAACAGTGTCTGAGTCTAACTCTCAAAGTAACTGCTGGCACTGCCGTCTGCAAAGACAGTAACTTTGTGCCAAAGGCTTTAAGGTTGTGTGTGCATCTTCAAATCACAGGGCTCACAGTACATTTGCGACTCCGATACGTTCCTCTATCTGCAACTATAAAGAGCAACGTTATTTTCTCTTGGATTTATGAGACCTGAAAATGGTTCTGTAGCTATAAAAGCACCAGTGTGTTAAAAAAAAGAATAAAGCATGAGAAATTCCCGATTAGTTTCATTTGTGAAAGTTCAAATTGATTTTTTTATGCCTCTGACAGGTTTATGTTTATGCTATTAGAGTAAACAATAATGATACAGTATAATACCAATTATTGGGGTTCAAACAATGTCAATATTTTGTATCAATTCATTTAATTTTTGGGGGCACAATGCAAATTATGGATTAATGCTTTAATTAAAAAGAATGTACTTTCTTTACAAATATAGAATCAACTATTTTCATCACCTTTTCACTTTATAACATGGCATATTAAACGTGACATGTCATATCATACCAGTCATTCCATTCCGTGTTGGGTTTATGTGAAAATGCAGATGCAATTTTTTTATGTCTGCTACTGGGCAGGAACTAGCATTACTGTTAAAAGTTCAGAAAATTAAGAGCTATGAAAATCTGGAATAAATTATTACCTATTTTTTTCTTTTTACACTAGATCGATAATGATGAATTTTGATAATTGACTTGGCAGTCTGATACCTAAAGGCTCAGTGAACCAATATTAGTGTCGCCCTTTGTGTTGTAAATCATAAGGCCAATAGAAGACCTAAAATACATGATGTCCTTATATGTACATGCTTATATACATTGTGTTCTATGCTTAACCTTCTGTTCTGAATATTTTGGTCCTCTCAGTACAAACAGAACAGTGCTTCTTTCATTCTTTCCTCAATTTGTACAGATCCACAAAAATGAAATATATTTTTTCCATGATAACATTTCCCATTGAGTGTCTTATTGAAATATATGATTCATATAGTTTCTTGAGACATCATTGTCAGTAGATTATGTTTGTTTCAGAAAACCATCACTGCTCGTTACCTTTAAATTGTGAGTTAAAACACACCTGACTAGTGTGTGAGAAGGAGAGAGAAAAATCTGTGGGTTAAGAAGATCACTCAGTCTTATAGTACAAACCTCAAAAAGCAGTTTGTCTGATGTACTTCCAGCCTTGTGTGCCTCTTGATGAAGAGTGCAGCAAATGACAAACCACCCCCTTGGACACTAGGGGGCAGAATCACACCTGGAATTCAAACATATCATTCTGCTTCTTTGCCAGCTTGGCCACCTCTTGTCGAATAGCCTGGACCAGAGCAGAGGTGGAGAGGCTGCTGAGGGGCACGCTGACCATGTCCTTCCCAGCTTGGGGCAGGTTTTGCTGGGACGTTGTGGTGGGGTTGGCGGGGAGCGGGTCGGGGGGCAGGTTGTACTGCAGGGGTAGCTGGGGTGTGCTACCCTGAGGGTAGCGAGGATGAGGGAAAGCCTCCACATACCCTGGCAGAGGCACCTGAAAAACAAGGTAGGTGGTGTATCAAGAAAACACTGCCAACCGATATGCTAGCTGTGAATTAGATCAAGTAAGAAATTAGCTTTAGTTTTTTTTTCTTTCATTTTGCTGAGTGAACATTGTCTCTCTTACACCAGTGTTTGATAAATAATTAAATGGGTGATAAGGGAAACCATATCGAGCATACTTAAATGAATCAAATGAAATCACTACAAAGGAACCAAAATAACGGGGAAAGTAATGAATGTGAGAACCTAAGATTTTTGAAAATGTTTTTTCAATTCAAACATAGCGTTTGAACTCCAATAATGGACTACATTTGAATATGGAGATAAAACATTTAACGGCTATGATTTACACCACGTAAAAAAAAATTAATCTAATAAATACATGAAAGGAAAATAGTTGTTCATTTAGGAAATGTGCTCAACTACCCCGGTATTTTGCTGTGTCCACTCAACGCCAGCCATAAATTCACTTCAGCAAATGGTTTCTAAATGACACTGGTTCTGCAAAAAGACACTGCGTGAAGGCATCTGGTTGGAACAGGCAGACAGACAGGGATAAAGAGAACATTCCATACAGACAAGGAGAGTCCAATGCAGGCCAGGGGAGAGTCGGGGTTGGGATAGGGAGTACGGGGAGGATCACACAGGTTAGAACAGATCAGACAGAAAGAATGGAACCCATCTTGCTTTCATGAAAAAGAGAGAGTGTGAAAGAGGGTATAATAAACACCCAATCCTGCTCCAGGGAAGATATGAGCGCAAAGCATTTCTTCTCTCAATTATCTGTACCATAATGCCAGCGGCAAAAAGTTGCTTTACTCCTAAAAGGGAGGTTTCATTTTCAACAAAGTGCCAAATGTACCTTTCATATAATGAGAATATTTCCTTGACCATGCTACTGTATCATACTGTAGTTTACTTTCCACAATTTGTAAATGAGATTACGTTAACTCTTCAGGTTTTACTACAAATCCCCCATCTAGCCTCTGGAGTAGCATTGGGCATTTCTTGGGTCTTGGGTATGGGTCAGGCATGCCAGGGCCCAGGGGTCTCTTACAGAGTCTGCCCACTGTGGTGGCACATCCTCAGGTTCAGGAGGATAGGACATCCAGGAGGGGCTGCGGTAGGAGGTGGGCGGCGTGGAGACAAAATAGTCGGAGTATCCAGGCCTGGTGGCTGGGATGGCGTACACGGCTGTTATGGGGTTTCCTGTTGGGGAGAAGAGGTGGACAGAGAACCTGCTCATGAATGAATCTCAGGGGAGAAATAAAACGTACTGAGTATGTTTTATTGCTTATGCGGCATGTTGCACACACGCATGCCTCACCTGAGTAGTTGGACACGGGCTGCTCTGCAGTGATAGAGGGAAGTGCTGCTCTGGAGGTTGGAGCATATGGGTTGCCGTCATGTTGAGACTGCAAGTCAGTGACAGATGTCTCAGCGCTCCTACCTTTGGGCCCCATGTCAGACGATGAGCTGAGATGGAAAGAGATTGGAGATGCACTTACATGAACTTATGGGCCAATGCAATGCTTTGTCTATACCACTAGAGGGAGGAAGCACTCCACCTGGACGAGTGTGCACACCTTATTGATATTCTTGGCATCTACCAATGCACAAGTTCAATATTCAAATTTATACATCTAAAATCACCCTTGCCACAGCACATTATGTAGTGAATATCTGCTCCCTTAATGTGAATTTGTATTTGAATATATGAAAAATTGCTGATGGAAAGCTGCTACAGTACTAGCTGTGTGTGTGTGTGTGTGTGTGTGTGTGTGTGTGTGTGTGTGTGTGTGTGTGTGTGTGTGTGTGTGTGTGTGTGTGTGTGTGTGTGTGTGTGTGTGTGTGTGTGTGTGTGTGTGTGTGTGTGTGTGTGTGTGTGTGGACCTGTGTTTCTGTGTGTTGTTACACCATACCGTCTTAAGGAGGTTCCTGGAGGGGGTCCGGTGCGTGGTGGTAAAGGTGGTGGAGGAGAGCCCATAGCCATGTCAGGGAGCTGAGTGAAGCGAAAGGCCTCCAACAGAAAGCAAGGAAATCATTCAACGTTACAGGCTACTCTCGCACAAACAAACCGTTATGCAAGTGAAACAATATTCATCCACTTACTGGTTTGGGCAGGCTGTACTGGTACATATCTGCTCCATAGGACGGCACCCACTGCAAGCCTAACCTGCTGCCACGGTTCATCGTGCCAGGGGCGCTGGTCACCGCGTCTGTGTAGGGCAGCGGTGGCGGCCCGGGGCTGTAGTGGCCGTGGTGGGGGTTGTGATGAGAGTGTCGACCGGATGTGGAGTGGCCCCCTGAAGCCAGACTGAACGCTTCTTCCAGAAGCAGGTGCATCTGCTGCCGCACCTCGTCAATGGAGGGCTGAGAGCTGAGAGTGGAGGTCTCCGAATGCCCTTTTACCCCCCGGCCATACATGTATCCCCGTGGCCCCATTAGACGGTCAACGTTCGTCTCCTCAATCAACTCGGGTTCCGTCTACACACACACACACACACACGGTACACACACAGTATACACACACACACACACACACACACACACACACACACACACACACACACACACACACACACACACACACACACACACACACACACACACACACACACACACACACACACACACACACACACACACACACACACACACACACAGTACACAAACACACAGGCACAAACACGAAAAAAAGAGAGCAACCACTATGAGTAACTAGAAAAAACGTGCAATCACTTTACTGGGAAAAGGAGATCAGGATTATACAGCTATATTTCTGCTGGAGAAACCAGGATATTTAATAGGCTCTCATGTATGCATCTGTTTGGAAAACACCACATGTCACAAAGTAACTCTTTCAAAATAACTCTCTCCCACCAGTCCTTATTTCACACATACCCAAAGGTACAGTACAACCAAATATATATTGTCCTTGTAGGCTCAGGTCAAATGCTTGTTGGAGTAAAGCATTAAACCATCTCCTATTGTAATCACCTTTCTCCCACTGTGTTAAATAAGTAATGCTGAAATAAAGGAAGATCTAGCGTTCACACCAAGGTTGGCATATTCTGTGAAACAGAGTGGTGCACTGGTGCTGCATGTATAACAGTTAAATATTATAAATATAACTAAAGGATTCAAGCAGACATTGAGCTCTCACTTTGGAAAAGGAGGAATTCATAAGAAAAAGCTGAAGCTTTGGGTTCATTAAGTTACAAACTAAGCTGTGGCAGCAGCGGGGGGGATTTGACAGGCAAAAGCCACTTTCGTAGTGAGACCAAATGCGTGTTTTAAAAGATGTGGATATTATGAAATGGGTAATTTCGATGGTCTCCCTTAAGATGCAATGTTCGGGCGAGCAAGTCCGCATTCGGTGGACAACACAAGTATGTTTTACTCAAGAATGAAACGAATACAGCATAAGTGCAGTTCACTATTACTATAGTTTAATTTAATCCATTATTTAGATAACAACTCGACTATTACTTTGCCCGGGAGGTGAAGGGGTAAAGTACCTGCCCCCCCACCGTGGAAACTGGGGTTTGATTCCTCTGTGGTGCCTCCAGATTGTCTGGGCGCTCAAACAAACACAATTGTTCATGTTCGGCAGTGGGAAGTCAGCATGGGGGGGCAGGGTGATCTCTGTCGCTGCACTAGCGACTCTTTCTAGTGCAGCAGACTGAAGAGCAGTGGTTCATTCATAATTTATAGTAAGGTATTTGATATATAATGCATTTCAAGAATGCAGCTATCCCTACTCTCCTCCGTGATTCCTCAGGGACAGTGCTGTTGCTGCGTGCACAACCAATCAGAATATTAATGAGGGGCACCGTAAAATAATCCAGGGGTCCTTTCCTAAACCATTCATCTATACCAGTGGTTTTCAACCCTTTTCATATCAAGGGCCATTAGTTATTCAGCATTTGAGCCACGGACCAACATTTGATGAGATTTAGCATCTCGGACCCAAAACGTAGAATATTTTGTAATCGTTGGATAAGATTTTGTCCACAATTCCATGCTGTATTGATGTGGTACCATAGGAGAGATGACAGGCCAATGTTGATCAAAATAACAATTCTTTAATTAAGTAATGCAGATGTTTAACAATAATTTAACTCTTGAGAGTGTCAAATTTCTTTTTACACTTACACTTACACTTACATTTTACACTTTCAAGAGTTAAAGATCTAATAAGGGCCCATTTGGTTACCAACTCTCCATCATTTCGCTGGGGACCACCTGGAACCCCCTCAAGGACCACTGGTGGTCACCGGACCACTGGTTGAGAACCACTGATCTATACATTGCAGGAAGGTCTGTATGTATGACTCTCCTTCACATTATCTCAAGAGCCGTTCATCCGGTCAACGTCACACTTGGTTGTGTATTGCTGGGGACCCAAGGAAGAGTTAAATTAATTATATGGAACTCGGGTGTGATTTTCACAAGTGTTCCCAGGTTTTAATTGAGAGCAAGGTTCACCTGGCAAACTGGGTGATGGCTCAGGAGATAGAATGAGCATCTGGGAGCAGTGTTGATTTAGTTTTAGTCAAAATCTTTTGAATAAATTTCCATCTTGTTTTAGTCATATTTTAGTCATCTGAAATGTTTTAGTTTTTGTCTAGTTTTAGTCGACTAAATATCATAAGATTTTAGTCGACTAAATCTACAGTTGATTTAGTCGACTAAAATGTATTTTGACGGGCCTTGACTTGACTGATTTTACACTTGGTTGCATGCTGAAAATAGGCAATCTACAAGCTCACAACGCATTGTGACGTGTGACGTGAGTGCAAACAAACATAAAATGACTTGTCCTTTAGTTCTACTGGCCTCTCCACTAGTCCCTCACTAACATTTTTGTCTAGTTTTTATTTGCTGACGAAATTGTCAATATATTTAGTCTTAGTTTTAGTCATCGTAGCTTAGTTTTTATTTTATTCGTCAGTGAAAAAAGGTAGTCGACAAACAATTTTCGTCATAGTTTTAGTCGACGAAATCAACACTTTCCAGGAGCCACAAGGTTCAATCCCTGGCTATATCCTCGCTTTGTGTCTGAGTGTCCTTGAGCAAGACACTGAACCCCTAACTGCTCCTGCTGCACTGGTTGGTGCCTTGTATGGTTGCCTCCACCGTCGGTGTGCGTGAATGTGTGCATGTGAATGGGTGAATGTAACACGCATTGTGAAGTGCTTTGGATAAAGGCCCTTGATGACTTGGTGGGATGCCACAAATCCATCACAGGTTGCAGTCGCTGAGGGCTAAGAAATTTAAGTTTGGTAATGAGTCAGTAAGTCACTGACTCGTCCTTACAACAGGGTTGTTGACAAGGTGCTGACCGAGCAGGAAGGTTCAGTGCGCCACAGTGTGGTGCTGTAACATGTCAACTGGCTGAGCTATGGTGATTGGTGCTTTCACAAGGTACTGTACCAGTAGAATCAGTAGCCGAGTCAGAGGGGAAGTTTAATACAGTCAGCAAGTTTTGTTTTATCTGCATTGCATCTCTCCTCCACCATCCCAACGCCAGATTCATTGTAGGGATAAACTATTTTGCAAAATTATGAACAAGCAATTAAGCAGTGTAGCAATTTGCGATGTGCAACTATTTCCTTAACATATTATATCTCCCGTCCACTCTTCTTGCTCTGCTTATCAACATAACAGCTTCTCTCCTCCTCTCAAACATCTGCTACACTCTATTATATTAATTGATGTTCTATTATTTTCCCTGATATCTCACTCAATCGGTTTCATTCTCTACTCTCCGTTACAATCCCAGGCCCCATATCTCCCCACCCTTTTACTCTGTGATAAATGAATAGGAGCTGAGGCTGCCCTACTTCCTGTGCGAATAGAGGGTAGCCACAGGAGACCAATGCACAGTGCACCTCATAAATCAGTCCCCCCTGCAACACGGAGGCAGAGATGTGGATCCACAGTGATGTGGGATGGCCTACACAGCTAACAGTATTCCCACTGAAATCAATAGAGTTGAGGTGCTCTGAACAGCTTGAGCAGAGGCTATTGTGCCATATTTTTAGCAACAGTTGTATGGCCTCACCGCCCTTCGAGGAAAATGATGGAATAAGAGGACAACTCTAAATACTCGAAGTTATAGCCAACCAAAGACTCATTCTGGCAAATTACTAACAGTATATAAAATGTATGTCTTGAACTATGAGATGAACTAATGAAGGTAGATTCAAAATGAATGGACAACATAGCAAATTTGCAACTTCAGTTATGTTTTCTGAGACAAAGGCCTAGTGTTGTTTACAGGAATTAGTGCAGTGCCCATTCGGGCCATATGGCTGACATTTGGAACGTGTGCTGGTTTGAAGTGGGCCGGTTCTGGGGAAGCTCTCATCTGTTAAACTTCCAACTCAATACTGCATTTTCTTGGGTCCTCAGCAATATACACACACAGTGTGAAGTTGATCAGATGAACGGTTCTTAAGATATGTGAAGGAGAGACAAATACATACAGACTTTCCTGGAATGTATAGATAGATGGTTATTGAATGGACCACTTCATTATTTTAACCACATGAACCCTAGCGTCCCTATTCTGGACATGTTATAATTTATAACATGTCCAGAATAGGGAATAGGTGAGCATTCGACAAAAATAGGCGATTATTCAGCGAACAAAGCAGATCTACATGCTCGCAACGCAAAGAGATTCGGTGCAGATGGAAAAAAACAAAGCTATCAAGTACAGATCCCTGTGGGACCACGGTCAACGAAGTATATAGGGTTTAAGTGGTTATGGAGCCCCTCATTAATATTCTGACTGCATGTGTTGTGCCCAGCAACAGCATTGTCCCTGAGGAATCGAAGAAGAGAAGAGTAAGGAAATCAGATTTCTTGAAATGCATTATATATTTCAAATACCGTATGAATCTTAATAAATAATGAATGAACCACTTCTCTTCAGTCTGCTGTGCTAGACTTGAAATCATATGTCGGCTGAATATGTTGGATTCTCAATTCTCAGTGATGATGACACCGCAACCCAAATAGCTTCCATTAAAAGGCAGACAGCAGCCTGTCGAGGTCAACGAAGGGCATTCACTATTGAGTGAACTGATCCATCATACTTTTAGACAGCTCTTGATACTGTACATTCCACATCTTGCAAGTTTGACAATGTAAAAATGAGACTTTATTATTGCCTCCAAGGTTTTATTATGGTCTGTTAGTTTTGTGCACAACCAGAGGCCCCATGGGGGGCCAAAGTCTTAACGACCAGACGGCATCATCTTTTTGTACCATCCAGCTCGGGTCAGGGTCTGTGTGATATAGTGCAACTCACATCATAGCCACTGTTTCGGATCCCTCTCCTGGGTCTCTCCCTCATCACCAGCAGGTCCATTTCTGTTCCCCCAGGGCTGGGACTGTTCAGACTCTGTCTGCTACGGTAGGCTGGCTGACCTACCTGGGAGTGCCTGCCAATTAGACCACAGTGAGCCATTAGTACACATCAGACCTGAGCCAGCTGTTCATTGTAATCCTTTGAAGTACTGTGAGCATTTGCTCCAGCGCGCCTGGAGTAAAAGGCATCAGGGTTAGTCCTCTTAACCGTGCCAGGTGTCATCAAGTTAGGAATGATAAGTCAATTTAATTGACAATGCATATTTCAGATTCATGTCAGGCACAGAACAGAGAGGCAACATCTAACGTAATAATGCTCTAAAGGTCTGTGAAGTGTTGAATTAAAGACATCACTATACACATCATCATGAACCCATCATCCTCATTGTCCGTTTTTCTTCAGCATTCTCATTCAATGATCATTTTTGCAACAGTTTTACGTAATAAGAAACTTTTTATCTCAAAGGACCTAAAAGATTTTCTCTGGCAGAATAGTTTTACATAATATTACACATTCCAGTGCTCGCCAAGTACTGACAGACAATTAAGACTATTAAGGCCACAGCATATGAGTCAACCCAATAACAATATTCTTGAGTGGGGGCAGTGTGACACAGCAAAATGTAATATTGATAAAGCAACTAGCACAACAAAACATTGTGTATTAAATTAGAGAGTACAAGAACCCTATCAGATGGCATGCTCTGGAAGAATCATCGCTTCAGTGAGCACAAGTATATTTGATTCATATCTCTGTGATGAAGCACCCGCTCAAACACATACACATATTAATAGCAGATGTGCGCAAATTCACAGTATATTTACAGTGGTTAAAACCCCTATCTCAGCTCAATAGAGGGTGAAACATTGAAACTGACAACAGCATCCAGCTCTGCATCTACAGAAGCTAACGCTGAAATGCTGCATTCCTCTCTGAGGACAGGCAGCGCATATCGTAAATGGTAATCTGGTATGGAATAGATTGTATGTTTGTTTGTTGTAATGTATATTGTGTGATTGACCTGAATCTGTAATAAACTAATCTGTCCATCCTCGTCTGTTCTTATAAAGCATAAGCAGTACATACAGTAACCAGCACAGCGGACAGGGCAGCTCAGAGCAAGCTGCCAATCCTCTTATCTCCGTTTGAGGATCAGAATCATATTAATCAGACACGCCTGATGGATCTCTCTTCTGGGGTGATTAGCCCTGCATAGTGACAACATTAGAGTTGACATTGTGACTGATCTAGTACATTAGACACTGACACAGGCTGAGCATATCATCCCCTTGCATGGATGAGGGGATGATATGCATATCACCTGTGGCATCTTCATGTCAAATGGCATTTAGTCCTACCTCCACTTAACCACTTTAACCCCAGCGTCCCTATTCTGGGCATGTCAAAACAGGCAAACATTTATCAAAAATAGCCAACTCACAACTAGCCAAGCTCACAACGCATTGCATTGCGACACATTGCGAACATAGAGATTTGGTGTAGAGGAAGAAAAATGAGGGGGCCAAGCGTAGACCTCAGTATATAGGCTTTAAGAGGTTAAAGGTAGGGTAAGTGATATTTTTTGGTATTATAATTTTTTGTTAAAAAGGTTAAAGTACTATATTCTGATAGTAATCATTGCTACAGAGCGTTTGTTCGGTCACAGGGGTCTCTCCAGCTCTTTAGAGTTGCTGTCCGGCAGAAACAAGCTAACTCCATTTTGACGCTTTTGCATTTTTTTCCATAAATCAGGGCCATTGAACACCCTTTACGTCTGTGTGTTGGTAAAAATATATATTATATAATATATTGAACCAATGAAAAGCATTAAAAAGCGCTTCTGACAAAACCAGCTAACTCTGTTGGATCCTCAAACTTTCTGCTAAACTTCTTTTGCTGACTCCAGGCTCCACCCCCTTTTGACCTCCAACTTCATTGAGGTCCATTCAGCTGTTCTTATCAATGATGAACAAAACCTCCTAACTCTAAAAATTGAAACCAATGAAAAGTATTAAAAAGCGCCTCTGACAAAACTTCCCAACTCCATTGGATCCTCAAACTGTCCATCAAAACCATGCAACTCCCCCCCTCTCCTCTCCTGCTGCTGTTGCACAGCACAGCGCAGAGCGCACTGCGCAGTGAGCGAACACAGGCAGAGGAGGAGCAGCACATAAACAAACTAAACGGCAGGGTTTTTCTCCCCGTAGTCTGTTAAAACTAAACTATGCAGTGTACCTGTTTATCAAACTTAGTACTGACGCTAATGTTATGAAGACAAGTAATTCTATTTCTAAAATCTATGAAGTGTTTAATGAGGAGAACAATGTAACAAAAAATGAGTTCATAGCATTTCTCTCGCTAGTTCTACTCAAACTCCAACTCTGTGAACCCATCTTTTAGAAGCAGAAGTTATTGTAATATTTAAAGTCATATTTATAATTGTAGGCCTATATAATAAGTGTCATGAAGCATCAGGGCATTAATTCACATTGTGAGCTTGGAGATCCATTGTTAGCTTTTGGGAATTTAGGAATTTGGGGTAAAGTGTTGATAATATAATGACACATGCAAGTATCTGACAATATAGAGCATCGCAGTTCCCGCCCACTTCCTGGTTTTTCGTGGTGCCGGAAGGAACAACTCAATGCATTTTTCCCATTGACATTTCCAAAAATATTTATATCTATTAATTTAAGCCTCGGGAAAAATGCATTGAGTTGTTCCTTCCGGCACCACGAAAAACCAGGAAGTGGGCGGGAACTGCGATGCTCTATATAAAGTCACTATACCAACTTTGATGAGGCAGTATTGCTTTGTTTAAAAAATATATAAAGGACCAGTCGAAATTTACATAAGGGGGGGCATGGAGGAAATGTATGTGCCCTGATCTAAAATGCCATGACCCTCCCTTTGACAACAAAAAAAAATCAATGACCCTCCCCAAGTGATTACAAAAAAAAGAGTAACCCTCCCCGCCTAGAAGTGTCACGATATATTGTGTCACGATATAGCCTATCGTGGTATTAAAATGTGATGATAGGTATTGTCATGATGTCATACTGTATCGTAATATTTTTTTTATTGTTTTTTTAATACAAAAAAAACACTTTCTTTTTTTTTGCCGGTGAAAGTTAGGAGTTTTTACTGTATGATATGAAATGTAAAGCTTATCAAAATCATAGTAATTATGAATCATGTCCTCCATCATATTCAAGGTATTTTGGAGAGAAATGAAACAGACTCCAGTCAGTCACTTTCAGTTTAAAGCACTGCAGAGGGGAGGTGTTGTGTGTCAGCTGATGCTCGTTGACGCTCGTTAATGTGACATGCATCTGCACTCTCAAATAGGCCTACATCTAATCTAAGATTGTATTATACTGTATCTGGTATTATAGATGTTTTTTAGCTGTTGGAAATAACTAGGCTGCACTTGGTTGGTAAAGTCCAGATGACAAAAATATGAGGTTTGTGGAATTTATAGTTATGCAGTCTTATATTATATTATATTTGTTATATTAGTGTCTATCTGTCCTCTGAAACAATGGGTTTATAAGTGAGAACTTCACTTCTCCATTAAGCTTGCACAAATGTATTTATTTGTGTACAAAGCACTTTGTAATTGTTTCTAACTTGCTTTATAACGTTATTTATAAGATGATGGCCAATGTTGATGATACATGAGAAAAGAACATTAATAATATATCATATCGATATCATGCCCAACATCATGTATCGTATTGTGAAATTCTTGACACCCCTAACCCTCCCCATCAAATACAACATGACATTTAAAACTGATATGTCCAATGTTTTGCTTTCCACATTGATTAGAACATTGCTGTAGTGTAGTCAGTCTTGCTAAATGCACAGTGTATCTGTAGTAGTGGTAGCAGAATGGATAGTGTTCTCATCTTACATGTGGGAAACCCATTGAATCCTGGTCAGATTGAAGAAAGTTGAATATTTGGTAACCAGTAGTTTAAAACTTTTGTCACTCTGCCCTTTTAATTATCAACTACAGTGATTACAACTACACTGTTGCCTACATAAAACAAATTAAGCTATCAATTATGGCCTGATGCTTCTGGTTTTACTTGTGGAGCTAGGCATCTATACACAACTGTCCATATAGATCCACATTAATCACATGCACAGAATTACTTCAAATGATTATGAATATCCAGTTATAGTAGGCCTATTTATAATGCATCTCTCCAATAACGCCTGTTGAAGTTTTGCTTAATTGTTCAACCACCATCGTTAAGACGCTGAATAGATTTGACTGGGTCGTTCACACTCGCTGTGCGTTGATGGCTTGTTAACGACCGTCATTGATTCTAAATAGACAAGGTGTTACTTGATTTGAATTCTTTGTATCCTTTGAAATGGAGAGGGGTCATTGACCACTGTTCTGCTGTACTAAAAAGGTATATAAAAAACGGACTATTTTATCAATTCAAAATTGCATGACCCTCCCTTGGATTCAAAGTAAAATTAGCTGACCCTCCCTTGGACCAAAATTAGAAAGGCATGACCCTCCCCTATTTTCCTCCATGCCCCCCCTTATGTAAATTTCGACTGGTCCCTAAGTTTTTCTTCATTTCTTGAAAAATTAGCGTTTTGGAGTTAGCTGGTTGCTGCTGGACAGCAGAGATATTTTCAGGTAGGTGACAAACTTTAAGCCAATCAGGAGAGAGCACTGAAAATGCATTTTCTGTTTAATTAAGAGCTGGAGAGACATGGGAGACTCCTTTTACTGAACAAACACTCTATAGCAATGAGTACTATCAGAATATAGAGCTATTCAACACTTATTTTAACCAAACTAAATCACTTACCCTACCTTTAAGTGGTGAGCTTATTCCACCTTTGCACACAGATACAGTCAATCCCCAAAGCGCACATGCGTGCCCCTGCTTCTCCTCACCTTCTGCGAGACTTGACATATGTGGACCCTCGGTCGTCATCAGGTTCCAGCGGTCTGCCATGCTCATCAGGTGCCCTTTCATGGCTGTGCCTCTGTCTCTGTGCCAAGGCCCTGCTGCTTCCGCTGCCATCGGCAGAGGGGAAGTCATAATAACCTTTCCTCTTGGCCTTCAGCCTCAGCTTGTTCCTGTAGTGCTCAATGTCTGACTTCTGTTTCAAAGCCATGCTCGCCTGTACACACACAAGGAGACATTTATAAATAATATTTGCTTAATTAGGTGAAAAGGGTATTCATTTTCACTCAATTGATGTGTTTTTCATCTACTGAAGCATCTATTTTTTATAATAAGCGCATTGAAATCTTGTCTTAGAACCATTAAAAAGGGAGCTTATTTTGGGAAGAAAATGTATTTTCCACCATCACAATCATTAGCAAATACTTAGAGCAGTGTTGATATCTCATGACATCTCCAAAAAAAACATATCCTTTTGAAGCAGAGTCAAAAGTAAGTCATGATAATCTTTCTTTGAATTATAAATTTAGTAGGAGGGAAGGCCCGCCACAGCAAAATAAACTAATTGTTACTAGCTTCACAGGGTTACTATTTTATTGTTTGAAGAATACGTTTATTTTGTACCCAAGTAATGTATTGTACCACTGGGATTTCAGACTTTCCAATGATGTTCCTTCCGACACAGTAAAATCCTCAGTGTTATCTAGCGCATTTGTAAATCCCAGTGTACAAATGTTACCAAATGGAGTCTTACGGGTCGATTTGGTTGTAGCGTGTAGAGTG
>NC_137603.1:45321333-45361333 GCF_963280865.1 Gymnoscopelus braueri
ATGAGCATGGCTGTGCTTCATAGACATTGTGCAAGACAATGTGCATGTTGAAGCAAGACTGACTTCCCATTTATTGAACTTACTTATATATATTTATATAATACTTTAGCCAATTACTGTTTGACCAGCTTCAAAAGCAGTTCTACAGCTTCTACTGGAGTTAATCAAGCCCCCTGCTCAGAGGACCAAGGGGCTGACACTGACATCAAAGCAGCATTGTCTGTCCCCTAACAGTCTGCAAATAATGAGAACACAACAGAGAGACAGCGGAATAGTAACTACTCTTGTTGTGTCTTTCCGTCGCCCACTGAAGCGTGATTTACAATGTTCCTTGTCATGCTCAGAGCCTGTATATTAAAACATGCCGTGTGTATCAAGCACCTAGTTAGTGTGTAAAGGACATTTTCATATTTCACTTTTTTTGGGGTGGTTGGGCATTTTAGTGCTAGACTTTTATTTCACTGTTATTTCTTTTCATGTACTTCAAAGGGAAGTTACAAAGAGAGTTCCCTCTCTTTCTCTGTCTCTGCAACAGCACACTGAGGGCTTAGTATTTACAATTATCTGAGAATCAATCTGTTTCACTCGCTGGTTCGCTGGACCATGTAAATCATTTCCTGGTATGATTACTCAGACTATCAGGAATAATGTCAATCAGTTAATTTATTTTTTTGCAATTATGAAAAGTTGAAAGTTGTCTCTGAGTAATTTTACCATTTTAATAGTTTTTTGTTTTCTTTCTGTTAACCTAAGATGTGGTTATAGGGTCTAAGGCAAAGAAATTGTTGCATAACAAAATAGCCTACCAAGAAAGTACATAGATTTAAGGCCAAGAAAAACTGTTGTTGTCTCAGAAAAGCTCAAAAATCATTTTGGTAGCTTTTGCAGTATATGGATTGCCCGCTGCTGAAACATCCATTTACTCTGTAAAAATTACAGCCTTTTTTTGCCCCTCGATATCAATTTGAGATGATTTAAAATGGACATCAATTACCAAAATGGCTTCACTGCCTGCCGGATGTGGTGAATGGTCAATTTCACCTGCCTATACTGACACCCTCTTAATGACTCCCTATTATTCAGCATGGGGGTGACATGAGTTGAAGCTACAGAAGTGCTGTGGAATTCAGTATCATACAGTCTGACTGGTCTTCAAACCGAGAAGCCTATGGAAATCACCTTACAACTACACACAAACACACAAACACACACAACACACAAACACACAAACACACAAACAAAAAAAACTGAAAATACTAATCATGTGTTTTCTATATTCCCTTGACCTTAAAGTCCACCCGATGAGCTCTGGAACTGTCAGCAGCTTTGACAGAGACAACTGGGTATGATGCATATTAACATGCAGACAGCGTTTTGTCTGGGACTTTTCAAACTCTCTGGGGGGAGAAAGTATGCCGCTAATAAAAAGATACATTAAGCCTGTAGGAAATGCCTTGTGAATGTGAAAATGCAATGAGAAACAGAGACAATTTAAAGCTGCAATCCGGAACTTAATCAAACAATCTGTGGACTAGAGTATGTTAGAGTATATTAATACAATATAACTAGTATGTCATCTACAGTGGCTGGAGGTGGTCTTCCTATTCTTCCATTGAGAAATGTAGATACCTACTGGTTGGCAAATATTACTGACTGAAGCCCATAAGAGCTATATCTCCCCAGCCAAGCAGGGGTTGCATCTTGGATGAGTGGTTGAAATTTGATATCTCATGCGGGAGACCAGGATTAAGAATGTTACATAAAAGTTAAGGATTGCAGCTTTAAAATATTCTTCACTGTTTCAAAAAGACGTGATTCAAATGCTAACCATTGGCACACCCAGACATCAGAGGAATGCCTTTAACTTTAGATAAGATTAAAATATTAATGGAAATGACCACACATTGTTGTCAAAAGAGATGATGATTGATAAGTGTAACATAATGAAATAATGGATGTCAAAAGACTTCAGCACAGCGTGGTTTGAGCTGCATTTCATACAGACACTCAGACAACTGCCAGCCGTGTGACAATAGGTGACCTCTACTCTAACTGTGACACATCACTTCCATCATGTCCTATGGAGAACTTGTATCTTGAAATTTAAAGGACCTTGTGGCATATTTAGCCCACTGACTACAACTCACAATATACTTGACATGACTGCCAACCATTTTAAAAAGCATACCGTGGTTAGTTTGATTTTAGTGGAAGCCACTGGATTCTATTCTATATTTGTTCATTACGAAAGAGGTCCCGCACACTGTCTGGAACTTGCAAAAAATAATCTCTTTAGTTAATCGACGTTTCGGTCGTTAGACCTTCATCAGGACAAACGTGTTTGTCCTTCTCTTAGAAGATGCATCATGATCTTGGAAACCAACCACTGCCTTCTATGATAGGTCAAAGAAGCATGCACCAAAACAGCCAAAAACAGCAGGACACAGGTTAGGTGCATAGAGGTTGCGCTACCTTTTGCGCAAGTCAGCGGTGAGGTTCTTCTTGTTGGCAGTTCCATCCATTTGCAGGGTCTTTTCAAGGGAGTGGGATGCATCCCGGATGGGCAGGGGCAGCACCAGGGTATCCTGAGTGACAGGCAGGGTCTCCGCATCCCCTCCCTGCCGGCCTAGGTGCTGCTTGGCATAGTCAAAGCCCTGGACTGGCTGAGGAAGTGAAGTGGTGGGTGGTGGTATAGGGTTTTTGGGTGAGAGGAAAAAGAGATAAAAGTCTTAAAATCTACTAAATAACTAAATATCTGAATATTATGACCAGGAGAATTTGCTTGTTCCCATGCTCACAGGAAATTGAAGCAGACAGGCAGGCAGGAACACGGAGATAAAGGCAGCACAGCCTGTCATACAGCATACTGTCACCTAGACAGACACCTCGAAATAACTCACGTATGCGGCTCGTATATGAGATGTCCAAATGAATAGGTAACATGAGTGAGATTAATGTTCTAAAGCTGTGTCTTGATAGTGTTACGCACTTCACTTCCGCCTAGCCTGTGTCTGTGTCTGTATATCCTGACATGTCTATGTGTATGTGTGTGGGCTCCCCCCCCGGAGTTACTTCATCCATGTATCCTTTTCTGCCTACACACCTGCTGTTTACCAGCTCATCATCACCATGCAGTATTTAACCCATTCAATCCAGGAACGCATCTCTGTCATTTTAGATTTCTTTGGCTATTCAAAAATAGCAGATATACAAGCTCATAGCGAAAATGTGTGTAAATCTTTGAATATTTAAAAAACATTTGTAACTCAAATCTTTGCTTCTGGGGGTCCCTGTTTACTAACGTTCGCTTTAAAAAATATATACTCAAAGATTTGCACAAACTTTCAAGATCTTTAAGAAAAAAAGGCTTGCCTATTTACCCTGCCTGCCCCGCTAGCCTGCCCTGCTTGTCCTCCTGTTCTGCCATTTCCCCTTCTTCCTTCTGCTTTATTCAAACCCCGTTCATATTTAATGTGTCTCTGTGTTTTGTGCTTGGGTTCATGGATCTGACCGCAACAGATAGATGGTTTGGTTTCCAAACTCAACATGTTCAATAAATAACTAACCGTGGGCGGAAGAGAGATGAGATTCATAGCCACCTGTGTGTGAGTGCGTGTGTGCGTGCGTGCGTGCGTGCGTGCGTGCGTGCGTGCGTGCGTGCGTGCGTGCGTGCGTGCGTGCGTGCGTGCGTGCGTGCGTGCGTGCGTGCGTGCGTGCGTGCGTGCGTGCGTCCCACAGCAGACCGGTAGTCCAACTGCTTCCTAACTTGGCACAAATATCGTTCATGGGTCTGGCTTTAGGGTAGGCTTATTCAGGTAGAAAGGAATCAAATGCATATTATTTCTAGTTCTAATACACACACACACACACACACACACACACACACACACACACACACACACACACACACACACACACACACACACACACACACACACACACACACACACACACACACACACACACACACACACACACACACTTAACGTAAAAGATTCAGCAGTGCTCTCTTCACAGTGTCATAAATTGTCAGTCACACATCACTGCCTCAATGTATCCAAGCCACAGCTAAATCAATATATGATATTCCCCTGGCTCTTTCTACGTACAGTATAATAGGCCTACACACACACAAGCACACACAGAGGAAATTTTCACAGTTAAAAGTCATAGGTGATTTACAGAGTGTGATTCCATGGTAAAAGTGTTACATCTAAAGATAAATTGTTCTAGGAAATCATGTATTGGAAATAATCCAAGCACCATCACAGACATTTTGAACTTAGAATAGACACATAACTGGTGTAGAATAGACACATAACCTGCGCACATAACTGGTGCGCAGGTGCGCATGCGCACCCAAAATAAATAATGCGCGGCACATCAGACGACGTGAGGCGCTTTTGCGTACCAACAGCTGGGACAGGAATTTCCAAGCTTTTATTTTTTAGCAAAACAAAAAAATAAAAGCCTGGAGATCGAGGCTAGGAATTTACTTCCTGAAGCCACACTCACACAATCACGCTAAAGCACGCGTCGGCCCCATGTACAGCCATTAGTTGCAGGGGGAGGGGACGCATGCTGCACGTGATTGTGTGAGTGTTGCCTCGCATCTTGACACACAGACACGCTGCGACTCTAACATAGCCAGCAGCGGCTATGTTAGAGGCACTCGTCACCGATGATGAACGCACCGTGATGGTGCAAAATATGCCGTGAATGTCCCAATCTGGCGGATAAAAGCAGCGCAGCACAGGGCACCAACCTTGGGGGGTTCACCAACCGGCGTAAAAAAAAAAACGGAGAAAAACGCCGGAATTTGGAAGCAGAGCGTCCTTTTTTCTTGCACCCCCCACTGACAAAACTGTCCCGGGGGGCACCGTGCTGAATCCCCCGTTGACAAAACGGCGCGGGGGGGGGGACATTTATTTGGTGAGCACCAAGTCACATCTCCAGGTGCTCTTCTGAGTAATAGACCTAAAAAGTTATGTGCACCCCTGATAATCAGGCAATTTTGTGCTGGGACCTTGCTACATTTGCATAAGTGTAGGCCTAATATCATGATGGCACTGGTAGATGACTGGTAGATGCCTGAACCTCCAAGTACAATATCTCTCCTGCCCCCAAAAAAGTCACTTTCTCACAGGACTCCTGAGATCGAATTGAACATAAATGTAGCATTAAAGTTGGTTGACCGGAGTCCCTCAGGCTGTATACTAGTGTATTTTCTGTTTTAGCCCTACAATAAATATCTTCACTGAAAACAGAGGATCTATTTTCTGCGAGAGTTTTCCCCAGAATTCAGATGCTGTGATTTAAGTAGTTAAAGTTATATCCATGGGAAAGATTAATGGGGTATCACTAGATCTAGTTCAGTTGGCGTTGCTTGTCCCAATTTTAAATGAGACTAACACCTAACCTTGTTCCTTCAGTAGATAACACACATACATGCATAACAGTTATACTGATATGCATATACAACAATATACTGTACATAAAACCACTCATTAATCGTGTGTCTCCTTTAGTTGTGGTTGCTGCACTACATTTGCGCATACATAGAATTTGTCCTCTACAATAATCTATCCCAACTATTAGGAGCAGTGGCTGCCATTAACACAGCACCAGCGGAGCTGTTAGGGGTTAAAAGTGTCTTTGCTCAGGGACAAGTTCGACACATGGACTGACCGGGCCAGTGGGCGACCGAGCGACCTTCTGATTCCCAGGTGGCCTGTCTTCTCACTTAGCTACGGCCACCCACAAACAAAAATACCCACGCACACACGCACGCATGCACGCACGCACGCACGCACACAGCCACACTCTAGAACAGTCAGGTTCAATAGGGCACGTCATCGCTGAATTAAACCATCTCAAACACACAATCCTATTAGCATGTACAATATGTCTCCATAGAACAACCTTCAGATAAAGGAGGTTTGCAATAAGTTGATTAGATAGGCATATTGATCCTAGAGAGCTCAGTGTATACACATCTAGAGGATTATAGACCTGCACGATAGCAGCATGCACACATGAGGGAATTTACTGTAGTCAAAGCAAGTAAAGTAGGTGGAGTATAATCTATAGTATACTGCATTGCTTCACATACGACCCATATGGGTGGAGAATTAATAATTGGCCTCATTGATCTGTGTTCTGAAATGCCTGATATGCATTCTATGAAATGCCCTGTGTATTTCTTTTTTCTTTTTTTGCAACCTTTGCTAAATCTGTGAAGCTCTCTACAGAGTATAGAGTGTATAGGGCTTATAGTCGATTAATGTCTACTAAGACTTTGTCCCCCCCCCAGGGATCCTTGAGGGGGTTCCAGGGGGACCTCAGCAAAATGATGTTTTCACGCTATTCACAAACAGCCGATCCACAGGCTCACAATGCATCATATTGCGGCGCGTTGTGAGCTTGTAGATCTACTATTCAAAAAAATTACAAGTGTTCTCTTCTCTCATGGGGGTCCCTGTCACAAAATATATTCAAATGGGGGTCCGCAGCCAGGGGTCCTTGACATGAAAATGTTTGAGAACCACTGGCATAGAGAATAAACTCATCATCATGGCCGGCATGCCAGTCAAACCCCAGCGCTGGTGCCCTGGATGAGGCCACAAGCGTAACTGACGGATTTGTAGTGACAGGAGACACAAAGAACATCAGATACCTGGTGGTAATATCCCACGTCCCGTCGATACGCCATCTGAAAAACAAGAGGAACCGTGTCAAAGAGGCATGTCATATAATATCATCCATTTCTCTCTCCTGTCAACCTTGCTGTAAAAAGGTGTATTTACACTGTAAAATCCTGAGTGTTCATTTAACTCTGAGAGTGTACAAATGAAAGATATTTGTACACTCACAGAATTACAAATTGATAAATGACCACAGAGAATTTTACCGCTGTGCGTGCGTGCGTTTGTGCGTGTCGTGTGTGCGTGTCGTGTGTGAGTGAGTACCTTGGCACGAGGATTAAGGTTGCCAATGGCATCAGCTTTGAAGTCATTCTTATTCTTCCTGCACAGCACAGCTGTGATGATGATGATGATGAGGGTGACAACAGCGATGGGGCACAACACCGCAGCAATGATCCACAGATTGTTAGGGGGGTTCTTGACCACAGCTGAGAGCAGAAAAACAACCCAGGAAGCATTAGATCAATGTGTGTGTGTGTGTGTGTGTGTGTGTGTGTGTGTGTGTGTGTGTGTGTGTGTGTGTGTGTGTGTGTGTGTGTGTGTGCGTGTGCGTGTGCGTGTGCGACGTGTGCGTGTGCGTGCGTGTGTGTACAGTATGTATGCGTGTGCGACGTGTGCGTGTGTGTGTGTGCACTTGCGTGCGCTTGCGTGCGTGTGTATTTATGTCTCACACTCCAACTCCATACTGTATGCATTTCTTATTTTATTTTATGAGGTTTCAGCCATCTGGTTTTCTTCAAGATCAGAAAGTAGAATAAAAAATCAGGCAGTACTAGGCTTAGGCTATATAAACCGCAACAATACACCTGATGGTGATTGCTCAATCATGGGAAACAGGATTTTAACATTCATAATTTAGAGATTCATTGAAAGTACAATGTGAATCCTGAAAGACACTGATGCATCAGTTACAACCACTCTACCAGTGCATAAGAGGCAACCTGATATACAATGTGACTGATTAAGCTATTGTGGTGACAATCTACTACTAAGAGAATGCAATACACTATCTCTCCATCTATATACTCTTTCTCTCTCTCTCTCTTTCTCTCTCTCTCACATGCACGCACGCACGGCACAGCACGCACGCACACACACACACACGCACACACACACGCATGGCACGGCACGGCACGCACGCGCGCACAGCACGCACGTACGGCACGCACGTACGGCACGCACGTACGGCACGCACGCACGGCACGCACGCACAGCACGCATGCACAGCACGCACGCACGCACGCACGCACCGAGCAAAGAACAGCACTGCAGTTCAAATAAACCATGTCCCACCTGGATCATTTCAGAGATTCTTTTTAAACAGTTATTATCTTACTTACATCTTAGTTATATCTTTTTTTCTACGCCCAGCAGCAGTCATGTTATTCTTGTCTGTGTGCTAGTCTGTCTTTCTCCCTGCTTGCCTACTAGTCAGCTGATGGAAGGCAGTGGGCTATTCTTACGTTCTGCTTGCAGCTGGACAAAATATCCCAGAGTGAGAGCCATGGTCTGAGAATCCACTGTGTTTAGGACCTTGGCAGCGGATGTGCCTGGCAGCGGAACACCAATTTGTTGGACGTAGTAGGTCATCTCTGCTGGGTTCTTCAACCCTGCTACCCTCCTGATGCTCACCATCTGATTGGAACAAAACAGGTTAACCAATGGTTGACAGAGTGTGGCTTAAATTATTGTTATACTGATTCAATTTCAGCCAAGAACAAGGTCAAACGGGAATGCAGGATGATAGCCACTTTATTTTCACTTTCACTTGAAAGAAAATGCTTAAAATACTACCGTGGAGAGAATAAACTACTTTGCAGATATTTGCTGAATATCCAACCTTTGGTTTGTTTTGAAGAGCAGTTAGCAGATAAGCTAAAGAAAATCTCCCCAATTATTTAGGAATTGGCACTGATGTGCATGCATATATGCAGAAATTTGTGTCTAAGTGTGTGCCTTTACTGGCTTCGTTTTTGACCATGAACTATTATGCACATAAATTATATAAATGATCGAAATCTGTCTGGACTACTGACAAATGAACTCACACCGAATGATTCTGCCAACTTAAAACACAGCTACTGTATGTAGCTACTGTAAAAAATAGTTTTAGTCTTAGCCTTAAATAGATACTTTGCACCATTTGTACCTCTGTTTTTATATTTATGCTTTGTTTTCCCTGTGTAATGTAATGTAGCGTACTCTATTATCTGCTTGTTTTAATTTTTGGGGGTGTTAATTAGCATCTTTGCAATTTACCTTGCATTGAAATGTATTGTTCATTAATATGAAGTGTCCCGTTTAAATAAACAAATAAAGTAAAGTAAACAGGGATACACTATATCAGCGGTCTTCAACAGGGGGTCCGGGACTCCTATGGAGTCCTCCAAATCTTTGTGTGATAGGAACAGTTTTTTACATTAACCACTTCAACCGTAGCATCCCTATTCTGAGGGGAACATTAGCCGAAAATAGCAGATCTACAAGCTCACAACGCCTCGCAGGTGAGCTTGTAGATCGGCTATTTTCGGCAAAGAGGTTTGGTGTAGTGGGGAAAAAAGAGCATACCAAGTACACGTTTTCTAAGTATTGAGGGTTTAACTGGTTAACCGAAAATACACATTAACATGAATCTAGTCTATGAAGTCTATGAAGCTATCTATGAAATCAATGAAAACGTTTAATTTGATACAATATGTGGCGGTGGGGGTCCCTGCTTCATCTCTCTCTCTCTCAGCTAAGGGGTCTAGGCCCGAAAAAGACCCCTGCACCATATAGTATGTTGGAGGATGAGTGCTCATTCATCCACGGACACATCCAGTCCCCCACCTGGACGGTGTAGCTGCCCACGGTAGTGGCTCTCCTGAAGCGAGTGCCCTGTTGGCCTGCCACCACGAACAGCTCTGCCAGCCGCTGCTCCATTAGACTGGCAAAGCTCTGATAGTGTCCCTCTAAACTGGAGTTATCCACATCCTGGATCACTGCCAACCAAGGGAGGGAGATGACAAAAGAGGTATACGGTAAAAATGGGTGGACAGAGAGAGAGAGAGAGAGAGAGAGTAAGTAAGACGAATGTGTGGGGGAAACAGATGGGGTTCAAAGAAAGAGGAGGATGGAGAATAAAGAAAGTTGGAATTAAGAAATGAAAGCTCAAAGTCAGCAGGTCAAATGTTTGAGGAGGTGATAGATGGGTAAGGACTTATCTACCCACCTGGTAAATAAAGAATAAAGTCACATTGTGCATTTTATCTAGGATGATGTGCAGGGGTAATAAAGCAGCCTGAAAGTTAGAAGTTAAATTAAAGTTTGCCTGAAGGTTAGAATTTAGGTTAAAGGTTACAAGGTCAGGTTAAAGGTAGCCCACAGGTCAGAGGGGCCATGGTAAAAGTTTCTATAATAATAATCTTCTCTTATGGGATCCCTGGCACAACATATTTTCAAATGGGGGTCAGTGAACAGATACATATCAATTTGGGGATCCATGACATGAAAATGTTTGAGAACCACTGGTCTAAAGGTTAGGGAGGTCATGGTAGTCTGATGGAAGTTCAAATCACCAAGAGAACAAGCTGAAAATGCACGGTCAGGGGAGCTGGACAGGCCTCTCCTCCCTCTCAAACACTACAATTAAAGGGCCTTAGTTAGAGGAAAGCAAAGCCTTTATTCTGGAGCTACATCATTAATAACAGGAGGCTTTATGAACCTGTGGGAATTCCCGTGTGGCTATTTCTATGGGTACTTTTTCTCAGATAAAAGGTCTTGGCAGTTCGTGCAGGTAATGTAGCAATAGTTATATTGTTATATAGTTATATAATAATTTGAATGTACTGTGAAAGCAAACGTATCAGTGATTCCACAAAGTCTCTCACAGATTAGTCTTGGTTGTCTAACTTTGGGAAATAATTGTTCACGTTCAAAGATCGCAGGAATAGCTTTTAAATTTGCATATAAATGCAACAAAATTGCTCCCTTCAGAAGAGGCTGTACTAGAAACAAGAAGTGAAACAATTGCACTCCTACCTACCTGTGATAACCCAGAAGTCTCTGGTAGCAATCGAGGTGTTTAGATTGTGGTACTCCAGTGCTGCATGTAAAAAGAACAGTGGCAATTATTCGTACTGCCTCTCAATTAAAAATATCAATCAATTCAATTGGAATGAAACGCAATTTCAACATTTACTTGTCCCTTTAGACAGGTCTAATTGTATCAATAAACATTCAGTCTTCTTTTCTAACATCCCTCTATCTAAGATGTTTAGCTTAATAAACCCACTGGCAGGGATATTGCAACAAAACAAAAGCTTAATTGAGTGAATCAATCAATGAGCTTTTCCATCATTGTCAAAGGATAAAATGTACATCTTAATAGGTATCACCCGTTGGCCTCTGGCATCTTTTCTGTTTTCTACTGTAACTTTGTTACAGCAGAGTTGTTGATATTCACAAATTTAGATTTGATTCTCCCATTAACACAAACACCACATTTTAAATAAAAAATATAATGGTCCTTCAATCTTTGCCCTTTGTCAACTCTAGACAAAGTTGTTGTCAATTTGGTCCAGAGCAATAAAATGACATTTTGTGTACAGAGGACTATTTTTACAACTTCACACATTTTCTATTTGAAAAACCTGTTTTCATACTCATTATCACAGTGTTTCAGGTGGATGCAGAAACAACAAGTCGAGCTTCCAGCTGCCGAGGCTCTCAGTCTCGCTATGGTCCTTTAGTTCTCTTATGTCTATTTCCTGCCTGATTAACTTTTTGTGCTGGTGCAGTGTTAGGTGGGAGGGGGTGTTGTATCACAGGAAAGCATAATCGCTGCTGAAATGTACACGCTGGCAGGACGAGGAAGAGGGGAGGGGGAGAGAGAGAGAGAGAGAGAGAGAGAGAGAGAGAGAGAGATTTGATTTGGAAAGTTGGTCAAGGAGGAAAGAGGAACAGTAAGGGCTTGTTAATGGCTAGGTCCGCAGGCGCTGTCAGCAGAATCAGTTTTACACTGTCCAATACTTCCAGCCATGTAGAATCCTAATCTGCAATGAGGTTTCACATAAAACCCTACTGCGCTGCTGGAGAGCTTGAGGGGATACAAGCCAGCTCATTCTGCAACAACCAGAAGAGATGTTTGCAAGAGAGAGGGAAATGTCTATCAATTCATGAGCCCCCTATTATAAAACTACATACATACTGTAGCTCATTATAATGTATATAATAATGTTCAATATATTATGTCAGAGTTAAAACTGGATTGTAGTATTAATATCAAACACAAATTCCCCTCTAGAAACAGCTTTTGTTTTGTCAAAAGAGCAGTTACCAGGGGAGATCTAAGAGCTGAAGAAAGCAGTCAGGACTCAGGTGGGGAGGTGGGTATTCAGTTTCAGCTTCAACCAGCTGATGGCTGCTCAGATGGTCATGATGAGCACTCAGGGGGAGCTGTTAGGGGTTAAGTGACTTGCTCAGATGCAATTCGACATGTAGACATGGGCGGGCCGGGAGGCAAAATGGTGACCTTCTGATTACGAGACGGCCTCTCTACTCACTATGGCCGCCCCCTACAGCAGCTTCAGAGTGGTGTGAGATTTCTTTCAGATCATGGCCCAAGGTGTTGTGAGAATTCCTCCCACAGTTAATTATTTACCGCAGTAATTGGCTTTGAAGTGAAGAGCCAGCCGGTGCCAACATATGCCAGCTCTCTCTCGCACCTATCATGAATAGTGTAATATGACTAATGGCAGGGGTACAAAACAAACTAACAATCTAACAGTTTCAGTTTCTTTCTGCTTTCTTGACCTCACTTGATTTAATTAGAAGTTAAAGTTTTATTTTTACTGTGTACAGTGTACACAGTACACACACAACGATACACGAGAGGCTGTGGTATATTATTCTAATATCACGGCTATGTTGCTGGCATGATGCAAAGACGCATTCACCCGCAATGTTAAACAAAATCTACATGACGCTAACCAAAACCTAGCATAGCAGTGTCAGTGATTTATCATGACTAGACCATACCCGGTGAAGTGCGCAGGCGAAAGTAGTTGCAAACGTGGGGTTATTGCGCGGCCCCCCCCCTCGCGGTCACCCCCCTCGCGGTCACCCCCCCCCCCCCCCATGGTCAACGGTGTGACATTGTGTGTAATGTAATGGTGGCAAAGCGTCCCCCACCTCCACCGCGGCCGGTCCCCCCCCCCCCCGCCCCCCGCCCACACACACACACACACACACACACACACACACACACACACACACACACACACACACACACAAACACACGTTCCGTCGCGTGAATTCAGATCAATTGCTCCAGCCAGTGAGGAGAACCGGGCACACAGTTTTGCTCTCACGACTTTCGCTCTCACGACGGTTACAGAGGTTTGTCAAATTATAGGAGGATTGTACAAAGGAGAACTTCAATGCATTCCAATTGGGAGCCCGAATTCAACAGTGTTATAAAGTACAATAAAAATTGTGTTACCAATATTATAAGTACATAAAAAGAAGGAGAAATGAAGGAGAAATGCATGCCAATGTGCGTGGTATATCAGAATAAATAAAGTGCAATGACGTGTGTAAGTATCCAGTAGTATACAGTAGCAGTCAAGTGTGAGGTTGTTAATATCAAGATCGGGACAGGGTGACATCAATTGTTCCCCTCTATGCTTTTTACTACGTCATGCTCTCTCTCTCTCTCTCTCTCTCTCTCTCTCTCTCTCTCTCTCTCTCTCTCTCTCTCTCTCTCTCTCTCTGTGTGTGTCTCTGTCTCTACCTCTCCCCTGTCTATCCATCTTCCATCTACAATTCTTTCTTAAATGCTGTAGCACCAAAAGATGTTCCCCTGTGATTATGAGCCAAAGAACCACTTGCAGTGCTATTTAGCACCATTGTGTGAATTCTCCTCAGCTGATGGGTAATTTATCTTCCTAACTTATTTCATTCACAGTACAAATGGGCATTAACTTTAGACTCATTACCAGAGATACTTTTCATCTTGAGACAAATGTTGTACAATGTAAATTAAACAAAATCAGCCATCTGCCTGCCTCTTACTTGTACGTAATGAAGCTGAGATGTTACAAATGTAGAGCACTTGTTTGAGCATGACCTTGGTTGGCTCTGAACTCCACGACACATCATCCTAGTTGCCCTTGGGGAGGTCAGAGCTGACCTATGAGCCACATTGGGGGAGGGAGGATGACTGCAGGAGGTGGAGAGTGTATGGAATGTATGCCCAATGACGTGAAACTATACGCATTTAAACTACGCCATTGTTTTACGATGTCAACATTTTGCTGAGAAATAAACAGAAGACATAGGGAATTTTTGCCACACTATAGCCTCCCTGCTTGGCACACAGCGTCAAGGGTTGGATTGGAGCTAATTCCCTGCGCTACGCTATATAGTAGTGTCATGTCCAGGGGGTATAGTTGCACATCATGGCCAGGAGATGTACTTGTACATCAAGCCACCTCACGCTACAGAAACAGTACATACTTACCTATGAGCCACATGGCTACTTATGTTATTGATCTCCTCACCTCAAAACAATAAATATCCCATTTGGGATTTGGGCAGAAAATTGGCAATGTTTTCCTTTAAAGCCTCATTTATATTCCATAGTGTTCCAACAGTGTCACTTGCCAAAAAGAGCCAATTAGACGATGGAGTAAAAATGTCTTATACGATACTGTAAACTTCAGAAAGGAACCACTGTCTCAGGGTCTTGCTTTATCTCCCCCTACAGCACATTGTGTATTTCATTTAATACTGGTCAAGCAAACATACAACTGGGAGTCAACTGGGAGTGCCATTTAGATTCCTGCTGATTCCCTGTCACTCCTCATTTGTCATTCCATTCGTATGGCAGAATTGCAAGAAGCGGCTCGTTAAACTGAGTACAGCACAATATGCCTTCATAGGAGGGTAAGACGAAAGGCAAGGGCTCAGCTATTATACCTTTGAATCAAATGTTTTCCAGTCACTCCGCCATTAAAACAACAGCTGTGCTGAAGGCAGAACGACAGTCATGAACATGTCATTACTCAAAGGCTGGGAGCCGTCACTCATCCTTACTGCTTACGTTTTCTTGTTGGTTTCATTTCTCCAGTATGTCAGTGGCCCTTCATGTAGAGTTCAGTCTGTCAAATGTTTTCCATTTGACAGACTGAAATTAGGAAACTGGAGTTTCTACCCTTTTAACCTTTGCACTAAACAGAAAAATTCAGAGTCAACCAAACTCTAACTATCAGTCAGTCATCAATGAAACAAGTAACTTACGCTCAGCAATGATGAGTGGGGGGTAGAAGAGGAAGTAGCCAACCAGTTCAGCTGTCAGCTGACCCAGCAGGTTGGAGGCAGTGGTACCATTAAGGTAGACAGTCCCATTCCTCACAGTGTACACTAAGGACACAGCAGGAGAGCCCACCACCTGGGAGACACTCAGCATCTAGGAGGCAACACAAAGCACACATGCCCAGATTTGGAATGTACGATGTAGAATCATGAGTTAAATACTGTATAATTCTATTTAACTAAGAGAGTGTACAAATTGAATCAAATGGCCCCGGATGTTCAGAAAATAAACTGCCAAGAAGCAGTTGCAATTTACGGTAGGTTTAATGTAAGCTACTACATGTTAATCTGGCAGCTCATTAATACAAACATGATCTCCCCAAGCTACTATCAGTTCACATCTGAGAAGCAGCTTTAATTTAAAAAGGCAAACATGTAACTACAAAGGGATGATGATAATTACGCACAAATTGCACACAGCTTGCTTCCTGCTACTTTACTTTATGCAAAACTTCCTAAATTACTGGTAATGTTTCTGAGACAGGATGCAAAACAGTATGTGAGATATCAATTAAATTGAGTTATAAACAAATTACTTTAGACCCTGTAGATATATTTGTATCCGTATTTTCACCGCTGGAACTTGAGTAACATTGACCAAAAAAAATATTAAATTCCTTGTCCAATACAGTAGAATGTTTCAACATTACCTCATAGAGTAAAGATCCTTTTAAATGTAATATTTGGAACCTGTTTCAGGACAAAAATACAGTAACATCTTTTTCTTTTATCCTTCAAAGTGCCGTGAGACAAAAGCATTGCACAATTCAACCCTGGCAATGTGTTGACTGTACTGTTTATAAACTTTTTAATAAAGAATTCAATCAATCAATCAATCAATCAATTCTACTACAGACGTTTTTTTTTAATATATTAACCCTATAGAGACCCTAAAGGAGGTGGGGTGATGCAGTTAATGCCTACACACAGTGCTAAGAGTGAAAGAGCAGCACAGCCACAGTGTACCTGAACAGAAAGTCTGCTGTGGGTGTTGAGCACTTTGCTCTGTGCTTCAGAGAACACATTCTCAAGCCTTTGTTCTATCATTTGAGAGAAGCGGCAGGACCGCGGGTCATCTCCTGCTCCCACAAATCGCAGCACTGAAACACAAAACATCAGCATACAGTACACATAGAGATGACTACAGTCAAATACAAGTACACAATATAAAATCCTGTGTTAAATCCTGAGATGTATACTGGAGTCACAAATGGATAAAATGACACTAAGGGTTTCACTGTGTTTTTTGTTGATGTTCAATAATGTTTGATAATTGTTTCTCATTCATGAACACAAAACATACATACAGGATATTCACCAATCCTCTGCAATCACCTCACTGCTCCCACCACAGTCAATTGCACCATTTGAGGCTATTTTACACCCCTCTTGTTGAGAGGGCACACACAACTGAATGTAACTCTAAAGGTCCATACAAACTGGGAGTGATTATTTTTGTTATATTATGCATTAATTTAAACTTATGTATGTTATGAGTACATCCACACAGAACGCGAATATAACGCAGCGATCAAGCGACACGCAGTGAAACAAGGCTGATTTTTCAGTTTGAATAAAATCATCAACCTATATGAGTGAGGCATCGCCAACATAAAAGTTTCATATTGTTTATTCACGTCTCTCCTGGTGTGTAATTTAGAATATGAATATTATGTTACTCTGTGTGAAATTATGAGACTTTCTCGAGCTTACAGCAAGTCAATATTGGGTCTGAGTGAGATAATATACATTAAAATTGGAAGTATACATAAAGCAGACAAGATATTGTAAACCTTCTATGCATCTCCGCTATTTTTTACTTTTTAAAGTCAGTGAGTCATTCAACAGTGATTCAACGGTGCTGTACGAAAAGAGAACTGCAGCCAGAAACTCTCGACCTACCAGTCAATCTTTATTCCTACTCTCATCTATATGGTCATGAAAAGTGGGTCATGAGTTATGACCGAAAGAACAAGATCACAGATCAAAATGGGTTTTCTCAGGGGGGGGGTGGCTGGCATCTCCCTTAATCCATTAAGACCGGGAAAGCATCATTTTAGATTTCTTTGGCTATTAAAAAATAGCAGATATACAAGCTCATATATTTTCACGATAGTTCCACTACATCTATTTTTGAAAATATATTTTTTAAGCGAACATTTGTAACTCAAATCTTTGCTTCTGGGGATTCTACAATGTCTTCTAAAACCTAACAGTTTTTTTTTTGTTTTTAAATGTATGTTGCTATAATATTGGTGGTTCTCAAACATTTTTCATGTCAAGGACCCCCAAAATGATATGTATTTGTCCGCCGACCCCCCCATCTCAAAATATGTTGTTCCAGGGACCCCCAGAAGCAAAGATTTGAGTTAAAAATACATTATACAAAGATATGTCCACGATTAAAAAGAAAAATAGCAGATCTACAAGCTCGTAGCGTGGCACTCGTGCCGCTGCTATTTTTGAATAGCCAAAGTATAAAATATGACTAAAATCTAAAATGACACAGTATGCGTTCCCAGATTGAATGGGTTAAAGATAGGATAAGAAGCTCAGTTATCCGTGAGAGTTGGAGTAGAGCCTTTACGCGGGACGAAGTCAGCTGAGGTTTGGCCATCTAATATGGATGCCTCCATGGGGAGCCGCCCCAGGGAGGTTTTCAAGGCACGCCCAGCTGGAAAGAGACCATGGGGCAGACCAAGGGCCAGATGGGGGGGGACTATAATCCCATGCTGGCCTGAGAATACCTGGGGATCCCCCAGTTAGAGTTGGCTACTGTGGCTACTAGGGAAAGGGAAGTCTGGGATTCTCTGCTGGAACTGCTGCCTCCGCGACCCGACTCTGGGTAAGTGGATGAGCGCTCTGCACTCTTGCTATTTTTTACTTTCTAAAGAAAGTCAGTGAGTTATTCAACAGTGATTCAACGGTGCTGTACGAAAAGAGAACTGCAGCCAGAAACTCTCGACCTACCAGTCAATCTTTATTCCTACTCTCACCTATATAGTCAAGAAAAGTGGGTCATGAGTTATGACCGAAAGAACAAGATCACAGATACAAGCAAACAAAATGGGTTTTCTCAGGGGGGTGGCTGGCATCTCCCTTAATCCATTAAGACCGGGAAAGCATCATTTTAGATTTCTTTAGCTATTCAAAAATAGCAGATATACAAGCTCATATATTTTCACGATAGTTCCACTACATCATCGATTTCAGGCCAAAACCTTGGTTATCCATATTTTGTATTTTCATAAATGAATGCCCTATTGAATACTTTTTCTTATGACAATGTCATGCAAAAGTAGTTCTTAAAAAAATAGCAGATCTAAAAGCTCACAGTCTTGTCAGCTTTTATTTTTGAAAATAATATTAAAACTAGAAAAAGTGCTCCTCGGAGCACAGGTCAGAAATCGGCCTCATGGTGGCGCTATAACAGGCCCATGTGAAAATGTTGAAAAACTTGGGGCAGAGGTTCAGAATTGGCATCCAGGGAGTGTGTGTGCAAAGTTTCGTTGCAATCAGGCCAACGGTGCCGGAGATTAGCTGTTCACAGACAGAAGGGCGGACGGACAGGGTGCAAAACAGGTCCGAAATCGGCCTCATGGTGGCGCAATAACAGGCCCATGTGAACATTTTGGGGCAGAGGTTCGGAATTGGCATCCAGGGAGTGTGTGTGCAAAGTTTCGTTGCGATCAGGCCAGCTAGAGATTAGCTGTTCACAGACAGAAGGACGGACGGACAGGGTGCAAAACATACTCTCTCGCCATGCCTTTCGGCCTGGCGGAGACAAAAAGAAGAAAATTATTCTTGAGATGTTTTGGAAAATGTTCGCCTATAATGACATTCCCAAAACGGGGAAGCCAGGGTGAAAGTGGTTAAGTCTGTGAGTGTTTTATAAATATCGAACAATGAAAAGCATTAACAAGAGCTTGTGACTAAATAATAACTATACATTGGAACACAGGTTATTTTTTCCATTTCCTGAAAAGAAATGGTTTTGCATAATCAAGGTTTCTGCCCGACAGTGACAATATTCACATTGTGACAAGTAGAATTCATCTCAAAATGAATTTGGGTTGGATTTCTCCTTTCATCTCCCCTCTCAGACAAGCTGACCTGTTTTGAGCTGGAAGCCGGTGGCTGGGCTGGGTCTCCACAAGGCAGCAGTAAGGGGCAGGGCTGTTACCATGGGCAGGTACTGTCGCAGGTCAGCAATCAGCCTATCGCGGCCGTAGGAGGCCAAGGCCTCTATCACTACAGATGGGGGGTACACCATGTCTCCCCCGGTCACGTGATAGGCCACCGTCATGTTGGGAGACCCAAATACGGTCTCAACCTGGGGGGGGGGGTGAAGTGAGGGAGACATTGAAAGGACATAGGCAAGATAAGTTATTTCTATAGCATATTTCAACAACAAGGCCATTCAAAGTGCTTTACACAACATTAAGAGCATTAAAACAGAAGAAAGAAACACATTAAAAAGGACATTTGAATACACTTAAAAAATAGTTACTAAAGGATTAAAAAAAGAAGAAAATAAAAAAGAAAACAATTAGATAATAATTTACAGTGTAGCATAAGAATCAAAAACCTCAGTAAAAGGCAGTGGCAAACAGAAAAGTCTTCAGCTTTGATTTAAAAGAACTGAGAGTTGAAGCAGACCTTCAGTTTTCTGGGAGTTTCAGATATGTGGTGCATAAAAGCGTAACGCTGCTTCTCCACATTTAGTTTTGTTTCTGGGGACATAAAGCTGAACTGTCCCAGACAATCTGAGAGGTGTGGATAGTTGCATGATGCAAGATCAGAAATGTATTTTGGCCCTTCAACCATTCAGGGATTTATAGACCAGCAGCAGTATTTTAAAATAAATTCTTTGACAGAAAGGGAGACAGTGTAAAGAGGTGAGAACTGCAGTGATATGATCCACTTTGTTGGTGTTAGTAAAGCACTGTAGTGGATGCATGCAAAGATTAGTGGAGTGGATAGGAAGGCCACTTGGGAGAGAGAGGGAAATAGAGAAGATGCAAAGACAGGAGAGATGTGGAAAAGACTATTAAAGCGAGAGTTTGGGACAAAGAGGTCTGTATGTTCTGTCATTTCAACCCTGAGAGGACAGGTATCACTGCGTTCTCACTGTCAGGGACAATGTCGAAACACAGGTGGATTCTGTGTTTCGAGTATGAGTAGGCTATGTGTCTCGTTATCTGTGTGAATGTGAGTTTGTGCAGAGAGAGAGAGAGAGAGAGAGAGAGAGGGCGAGAGAGAGAGGAGAAACAATTTGCTCAAGGTGAATTATGTCTGTGTGTGACAGGGTGGAAGGGACTTGGGAAACAGCAGGGAGGCAAACATTGCGTAACAGTGGGTGGGTGTGTGTGTGTGTGTGTGTGTGTGTGTGTGTGTGTGTGTGTGTGTGTGTGTGTGTGTGTGTGTGTGTGTGTGTGTGTGTGTGTGTGTGTGTGTGTGTGTGTGTGTGTGTGTGTGTGCGCGCGCGCGCGCACACACACACACATGGGTGCATGTGTGCGTGCACCAGTGAAACTGCTCACATCTGTCATCTAAAATGGAAGTGAATACCCATGTTGACAGAGAGAGTTTCACTGGTCACCACCTCCATAAGGGCCTACAGTGTGGGTAGAACATAGCTGGGAATGAACACCGTCCCTGCTCACAATCCAGCCTTGTTATGAGCTCTGTGAACGGAACCTTTTATTATCACTTCATCCGCTCAGCCTTTAACCATGTGAAGCTGTTATTGAGAGATTGCATTTCACTAAGTCAGAGACCGTCAGCGAAGCTACTTACTCAATCTAAACAGTGTAACCATGAAGGGTATTAATCTGAAGTACTCCCATTCAGCATTTCTGCATTCCACTTTTGTCCTTTCACTGGGAAGCTTTAATTACAAAGAACAGAGTATTTCACTTTTTTCGAATTGCTCTGTTCTAGTCTGGCCTTTTAATTTAAGCAGTCTTCATCTGGTTATCTTTCTCGCACACTCCCCCTCTCTCTTCACCCAACTATCTTTACCCTGTAATTAAACCAGGCAATGTGAAAACTAGCTTATGGGCAATGTGTGAAATTGTGGGCAATTTGTTAGAGGAATAATCATTGGTAGCGTTTATAATGTGAATTCCTGGATATATAATGTTCATCTGAAATGTTCTATAGTGGTCCTAGTAACATTTGTTAAGTGTACTGAAGTAGCATATCATATGTCATGGTGAAGCTATGTTTGATTAAAAACGTGAGGAGAACTAACTTCCATTTGTTTCAGACATTTGAACAGTCAATACACCATAAGATTGCGGCATGTACAGTATGAGCTAGTTTGCAAGATTAGACAGACCACACAAATACAGTATTACTTATTACAAATTGCATTGACCAGCACAATAACAAAGTCACTGATTTACACAGTGAACGTTACATTAACATCCCCCAGTCAAAATAATCCAATCCGTATAGGGCTTTTCAATACCATTAAATTGGTGAAACCATGATGAATACATCTATAGACCTATAAAATAAAAATAACTCAGATAATTTTTTTTTACAAACATTTGACTAGAAAAATGAAATGTACATATTCAGACAAAGGAGAATTTTAACATAAAGTGAGACTGGATACCATTCGTTGTATTTTGCTCTTGCTGTAGTAATTCAGCTTTGGTTTTTACAGCCTGCTGCAGCCTCGCCCAACTGGGAATTAATTCCTAAGGCAAGACCGAGAATGCAGTGTGGCATAACATGGTTGCCGGTTCTCTATTGGGACTTCATCCTGTTGGAAGTTATTTCCTGTATTTTAATATCCGAGTTAAGAGTTATACGATAACAGATACTAAGAGCTCTTTACCAAGACAGTTCTGAGGCCAATTAGGAGTAGGATGTCCTTTCAGAAAACTACAGTGATGTCATTGTAGTGTTAGTAATGGGATGACAGTTTAAGTACTAATGATATTGGGGGTACAGCTATTCAGTATACTGTACTAGAGGTTCGGGCCGTTATGCGGCCCACACGTCTAGAGTTTGGGCCGCTATCCGGCCCTCACACTTACGTTGGTTGTGTGTGAAAGAAATACAGCCCCTACGTAATTTGTCGGAGCTGCACATGCGCGCAAACGCACACACTTGTGACATGTGGACATAATGACGACCTGTTTCTGTGGCTGTAGTGCGATGGCAAGCGCATGATGTTGATGTTCGTCTTCTTTGTGGCATGACGATTAGTTTGTATAAGAAAATAGTGCTTCTCCAATCCACTTGTTGTTGGTATAGCAGGACTTTGTAGTCGACACAGCAGTGAAATGCTTATGCTTGCGTACTGCTGCAGGTGTGCATCTGCGGCCGCTGACATGGTAGGCTGTTACACCGCATTATGGTTAGTCATACGATTGTGTGACCTGCCTACCTATGCATTGCGGGACGCGTCAAGCGACAGGACACATATTGGATAGGTAACCAAATGTAACCCGCTTTTGACAAATTATTCGTCCGTGCACACAAACACACACACATAGTCTGACATAGGCTAGTAATAGCAAGAGAGCCAGGTAGTGGGTTGACTGTTTGGTTTTTGTTGGAGCAGCGTGACTGTGTCCACGCATGCGCTGTGTAACTGGAAAAATGTGACGCATATCACGTCGGAGCACTAATTGCAGAACTATCGAGCAATTATGTTGTTTCATACAAATACAAAGTGTATGGAAAATATCAAAGTTGCAAACATGAAATGTAGTGTAGTGTGATTTCCCATGGCATGCATTATATGTGTGCATAGTGTGCGGAGGCAATTGCCCTATGGTGTGCTAGAAGAAGGTCCACGGATAAACGACATATACGCCTTCTTGGATAGCTGGATAAGTTCTGTATTCATGAATATTAAAGAGACAGACACAAGATAGTCCTTTGACTGTATTTATGGGGAACCATATGATGTGAGCTGATAATAAGGACATGTTTGTAGAAATACAAAGCTAAGAACAAATGAGAACAAAGGATATGCCAATGTATGTGATGTAAAGTACAAGGCTTCTTATTACTGGTCTATATGCCAGTGGATACTTCATGCCTGGGTTCATTCGGTTCATTGTGGCCTCAGTGTGCTATTAATATATATACATATATATCTATATATACATATATATATACATATATATATGTATGTATATATGTATATATATATATATATATATATATATATATATATATATATATATATATATATATATATATATATATATATATATATATATATATATATATATATATATATATATAATCATTATTATCAATTATTGTGTGCTAGGCCATGAGTATACATACAGTATTATATGAGAAGGACCAAGGGATGTCCTGATCAATACTCGTTCAGCAAGTCTACATGTCAGCGATTTCAAGACGGTACTGTATTATATTGTATTTGGTCAATTTGGTGCAAGCATTGTCTGCAGTCTAAACTGCAACATCTGATTTGATTTCGGTCAAAAAATAGGAGCGAGATCCAGGTCAATATTTTAGCTACTGCAAAGAGAAAACACATTTATGCCTCGCTGGCGCTGTCACAAACTGTCAATAATGTACGTGTATATTGCACATAGTCAACCGACAGCTTGGTTGGGAAACTGTTTGACTGTAAAAGGTTTGACAGACCCCTCCGATACCCGCGATGCTATGGAAACCAGCCAAGAAACTCCCACTTGACATCTATGCTCTTGACATCTGATGTGCTAACTAACTGAGCTCTGACTATGCTCACTGCTAAACTCCTAGACACAAGTTCTGATTATTTAGATAATCAATAATATCTAAATAATAATCATTTAGAAAAAAATCAATTTCAAATATGCCTCGACCAGATCCTTAGTTTTGGCATTGTAATGGAGGTGCTTTGCCAAGTGCCGATCCATGTCTGTACTTTACACTAAACCATTTCTGTCTCCTGAGAACCTGAGCCATTTACTGAGCAATTTACCTGATGTGACAGCACTGACCATCACAACATTGTGGGCCTCAATCCTAACAATCTGGTACCTTCATATTGAAATACTGTACATACTCTACTATATACTAGGCGTTGAGAACAATAAAAGATGTACTGTGTAGAGATAATTCAAAACAGCCCTAAAAACCCATCTTTCTGGAGGCCGAAAGAGGAGCTATTACCAGTTTCCCTGTAGACAGACGACCCCCCCCCCTCCTCTTTTTGTACATATTTTGTATTTCCTCATGCTTTTTTTGTATATAATTTTTATTTTTCCATGCTTCCCCCCCCCTTTTTTTTGTACATATATTTTGTAAATGCTTTTTTTGTACATAGTGGTACTTTTTCTGTATTATCTGTATTTTCATGTAGATTTTTGAACTGTTTGGTTGCTACTATATATGTCTATGAAATTAACTCAAGGACCCCAACGGAAACAAGTCTGCAAGGATTTTTTTGGCCGGACCTTTTAGACAAAAGCATTATAAATGTAACTGTGTTGTTTTACATTCTTTTGCCTAATAAAAATTTCAATCAATCAATCACATGGTCTGCCTTTTTGGCCAGATTGGAGTCTCTCAACGGACATCGTCATGGTGAATAAACGCTAATCTCATGACTAAACCTAACATTGATATCCACTGAGAGCTTCCTCTCTATGGTTTACCAAGATCACACAGCTGCTCTGTTCATTTCTAGACCTAGACCCGCTTCTTAAAATTCAATTCCAGCCACTGAAAAGGGCAATTTCTTAGGGATTTACAGTCTACTGCAGTAAACAGACTGTCAAGTGCTACTAATATGCTACCACCAAAAAAAGACAAACACACGAACACGCGCACACGCACACGCACACGCAAACTCATTTCCACTTGTACTCATTGAGTGCATTTCAGCACATCCTCAGAGCCAAGAGGTGCCCCTAAACCAAAGTCAAAGCAAAAGGAGGCATTAGCTCGGCTTATTGGTAACAGTACAGGATGTTTTGGTACAGTGGGAGCCATGAATGGATAATCCACAGACAGACAGAACAATTGATATGGGATCTGTTAGAGAAATGCTGAGATGTGGTTTCCAGTTTTATAGTAAGACAGACGGTCACGGGCATGCGCTGTGATTTACCTTTTCCTCTGAGTGTTTTTCATAGGATTATGTAAAAAATCGTAGGGAAACTTGTGATGTGTGTAGCCTACCTGCCTTTATTCCACCAAATCTGGTGAGTGCCTTCCATGATAACAATGATGTGTGTGCCCTTTCATGGAGTTTAAGAAGTATTGAATTACATTGTTACAGTCACCCATTCAGAATTGCTGTTTGTTGTTTCAAGACAAAAATGGTGTACGATCATTGCCATGTGAAGAAACTCACGAAATGTAAGCATGCAGTTTAAAATATTTTTTTTGTGAATTCTGCAGAGTCTGGAAGTCACGTTACGGTCACCCAGGCTATGGGGTGTACTCTGTTAGCTCTTGGTGCTAACAGCTTTAGTGTATTGTTTACACATTGATACAACGGTCCGAGAAGCATTCGCTTGGGGCCCGCGATGACATGCAGCAAGGCTGCGGACGAAAACTTCTCTCTGTCAATCACAACGCGTGGAGCTGCACGCACACACACGCGCGTGCGCGCGTGAGTGTGTGCGTGTGTGTGTGTGTATGTAACTGTTGCAGCTAGGCAGACATCGACTCATAGGAACACACACCTTGCACATACATAACTAAAAGTCTGCAAATATTTTGAGTGCGCACATCCCCGGGTATGGACTAGTTCCTATAAAACCTGTTTTTTAATTTCGGGAAGCACCTCCATATTATCACCCCACCCCCCACACCACAACAATCGCTCACCCCCACACCACAACAACCCCCGCACACATACCCCCAAACCAGTTTATTTTAAATAAGTACGTTTAAAATCAGATGTTACAACATTAGGTGAACACTGGGTTTTATGATTTGAAAAAGTCTAACATTTACTTACCCAGAGATGAACACTATATATAAAAGTAAGTATATAACCTTCACATAAAAGGAGATGAAATGGTAATTTTAAACTACTCATCTCATCTCTCATACTGTACTCAACTACTGCTCATCTATATCCACTTTAATGCCTAATTCCTACTTTGTCATGCAACGGTGTCCAAAAATAGTCTATGTTTGGCACGGGACACCATCGTACGGATAAGTATAAATCAGGCTTCAGGCTACTGTAGGTGCAGTTCCTCAAATATGTGACATTACCCACTGCCTTCTGGGACGCACTCAGTCAGCCTCATTTCTATATTAGTCCTCATGTCTCCTCACATGCTGCAGCCTACATGAGGGTCCTTGGTTTAAGTGGTTCATTCAATAAGCTAACAAACTGGCAGAATTGTGGTGAGAATATTAGGCCAACAGCAGACGCTGAGCTATGAAATGTTCCCTCACACCACATGCTCTGTTTCAGAACCCAGCCTGTGGAAACACAGCAGATGCAACACTATAAGAAACAGTCTGGAGCCCTGAAATGTTAGCTTTCCATCAACTTGACTTATTTACAGACAAATCTACATTACATAATAGTACATCATATACATGATACCATGAAACTATAAACCCATTAAGACCTGAGGCCGATTCTACAAAACGTCTTCTAAATCCTAACATTTTTCTGAAGAAATACGTATGTTAGCCTACTATATCAGTGGTGAGCTTGTATATCTGCTATTTTTGAATAGCCAAAGTATAAAATAATGATAAAAGTGGTTACACAGATCCGTTCCCGGTCTTAAAGGGTTAAGTGGCAAGTGAGGATTACGTTTTATTCAGGAGGCGGACAGAGACAAGGACAGCCCATCAAGACAAACAATTTTAGTTTGTCAAATCTTAGATATATAAGGAATTCTTTATCAACAGACACATCAAAGATCTATGTGCATGCCATGGTCTTTGCACATAATGACCTACTGTATCACCAGTTGGTCTCAAGCTGGGGGAAACCACCAGGGGTGCAAAAAGTACCCCAAAACTGTACTTAAGTACAGTACTTGAGTAAATATACTTAATTACTTTCCACCAATGGAACCACAATAAGACCTCTTCAAACACTACACAAACAAGCTGTCAAGATACAGTACTGGACAATAAGCCATAGCGATACTATCACTGCCATATCCTCTACAAATACAATCTATTCAACCTCGAAAACTTCAGAAAATACTCAGATATTTGTCTTGTGTATAAAATCCTACATGACTTGGCTCCCACACTACTTAGGATTTCATCATGCTCTGTGCAGTTCACAACACCATGGCCAAACATCAACCGGAGGTGATTCTGTGGTCCCCAGGCGACGCACTGCATTCAGAGAATCCGTCTTTTCACATAAAGCGATTTCTCTTTGGAATTCCCTTCCATCGGTAATTAAAAATAACAGTGACTTGCAAGCTTTTGCATCTCAAGTGAAATCATGGATTAAGGCAAATTCAACTTGCCAACATTAACTCAAAACTGTAACTGATTTGATATGCTTTTTTCTCCTTCTCCACCGTTACAGAATGCCCCTCTCCTGCCCACGAGACGATTTTTGTATACAGTGTGAATGTTCTGTCTGTTTTGTTGCTGTACACCTGCCCAGGGACTCCATATGAAATCCAGCTCTTATCTATATCTGGTACAATGCATCATATTTCTATTTCTGAGATTTGTGTAAAAAAAAAGGTACAAAATGTCCCTGTCAAATAAACGGAATAAACTAAACTAAACTAAAAAAGAAATTACACCTGAACCCTGTCCCTTATACTTCTGTTGTGTTCCTCCCTCTACTATCCTTTGTACTGTATAAACTTGATATAAATGGCAATGGTAAAACATATCTGTTGTTTTATTTTAAAGGAATTACTGTCCTATCTCCTATGCTGGACATCAGAATATTACTATTTCGTCACCAGCTGCTTAGGATCTCTCAGTGGAGGCTGACAGAACTTCATTTGTATCCATAAGAGTCTAAATTCCATAAAGTATTACCAGTTGACTTAACATGGACATACATAGTACAGTTTATGCTGCAATTCCAGGAGCTTAAAGTCTCCTGGAATTGCAGCATAAACTGTACTATCTATGTCCTTGTTAAGTCAATCTATTATACAGTATCATTGCTATAATTGTATTGAGCACTAATGTTGATGTAAAAAAAAAAGAAAGAAGAACATGGCTTTGAGTCCCCTTGGGAACAATAATGTTAATCCTTCCCAAGTTCACCCTGTAAAAATATTAAAACACAGCACCCCATCCTCATGCATTATTCACTAAGCCAAGATGTATTTAACTAAATTTCATAGGATTACATTGATCTGACCTGTGCCTGGGCCATGGAATCATTCAGAGCTTTCCTCAGACTCTGACTCAGCCCTCTGCGGAGGTTTTGTCTCTGGATGCTGTCCAGACGGTTCCTTCTCACATAAATAGACACAACTGGGATAGGATAGGTAGGTAGGTAGGTAGGTAGGTAGGTAGGTAGGTAGGTAGGTAGGTAGGTAGGTAGGTAGGTAGGTAGGTAGGTAGGTAGGTAGGTAGGTAGGTAGGTAGATAAGTAGGTAGGTAGGTAGGTAGGTAGGTAGGTAGGTAGGTAGGTAGGTAGGTAGGTAGGTAGGTAGGTAGGTAGGTAGGTAGGTAGGTAGGTAGGTAAATAAAAGACAGACAGACAGACAGACAGACAGACAGACAGACAGACAGACAGACAGACAGACAGACAGACAGACAGACAGACAGACAGACAGACAGGGAGAGAGGGAGAGAGGGAGAGAGGGAGAGAGGGAGAGAGGAGGCAGAGATAATTAGAGAACATAAAGAGCAGAACAGGCCAATGACAGCATTTGAACTCATACTGTAGGCCTAGAGCATTTCCAAGACTTCAGACCACTCTATTCCCGCAGAATATGTTAAATCATACATTGGCTTCTGTGTTGTTGGAAAAAACAAGTGGGTGAAATTCATATTTAATTCAATGTTTACCTGTTTTCACCCACATCCTCTCTGTGATGTTACACTGCTGTGGTGGAGCATCTGTGGTGGTGGTGGTGAAGGGAGAGAAGAGGATGGTGGAAGCCCCCCTGGGAGAGCTTGTCCGTGGGATGGGAGGGGTGAATGGTCTCCTGGTGGCCGCAGGCCTGGTGGTCACAAGAATGGTTGTGATTTTCCTGGTGGGCTGTGGTGTGGTAGTGGCGGCCGGCTGTGCGGTTGCAGCACCGGTGACTCTTGCAGAGGGCGTGGGAGTGCGGGGTGCAGTTTTGGTGTTTGAAGCTGCTGTTGCGTTGACGCGATGCAGGGAGCTGGTGGTGGTGATGTCCCGCTGTGGGACCAGAGGTGATACCTGAGATGTTTTCTCTGTGGGCTTGACCGGCAGGCTGATTTGAGATGGGGATTGGCTGGTCTCGTTTGCTCTGGGCGAAGCGAGCTCCATCTCTGTGGATGCTCCCGTGGTTAACTGCTCCATGTCTGTCCCTGTAACAACAATAAATGTCTCTTGTCACTTCCTGTGAGAGATGAGAATTGACTGATTAGGTCAAACTGGGGGACAGGAATGGTTCTGCTAATGACAAACCTGTGACAGATGATGATGCTGATGATGATGCTGATGCTGATGCTGATGATGATGATGATGATGATGACGATGACAATGACGATGATGATGATGATGATGATGATGATGATGATGCAGTGCCATGGACCAAAGTAGGGCTGGATGATGACATCACACCAGTTATGCTGATAAGATGTGATGACGAAGGTGCTGATGGTGAAGGGGAAGATGATGAAAATGTAATATGAGTCATAGGCAGTGATGACGGTTGTAGATCTTTGGGGTCGCTGAGGGATGATGCTGGTGTCTCTGATGACGATGATGATGATGATGATGATGATGATGATGATGATGATGATGATGATGATGATGACGGTGATGACGGTGATGACGGTGATGTTGAAGATAATGATGGGGAAGTAGTGTGATTCATGTTGGGGAAGGACTTTTGTGCAGCTACGGCAATGAGGGATAGGGCTGGGGAAGGTGATGGTATTTTAGCTGAAGACACTGCAGCAGTTTGGTTTGTGTACAGGGAGGACAGTAGAGAGGCTGTAGTGACACTGGGGGACAAAGCTGGGACCTCTGTTGTTGATGATGATGATGATGATGATGATGATGATGAGGATGATGATGATGATGGGGACAAAAAAGGCTTTCCAGCTTGAGAAAATGTAGTGGTATTTGAGTATGAATGGGGCAATTCCGCATCTGTGGTTGGATTGAGAGCTGATGGTGATGATGATGATGATGATGATGATGATAATGGTGAGGAGAGTGACAAATATCCTAAGGGCACCAAATCTGCTTGTGTTGGTGTGTCAGCTGTGTTACGGATATTGGCAGTGACTGATAAATGATGAGAAGGGTTGATTGGAAGCGTTATATCAGTAACAGATGCAGCCTTGGGGAAGCCAACATCAATCATTGTCTGTAGGGGGTCATAATTGCCATTAGACACAGAGGCTATGGAGGGGGACGTCACAGAGTAGGAGAGCGCTGGGGAAATATGTAATCCTGATATTGGCCAAGCTGACGGAGTGTTCTCAGTGGCTTTTTGTGCTCCACTAAAAGCTAAGGGAGATATAAGATCTGCTGGAGACAGACTCAGGCTCCAGGGTCTGCGTCCTGGCATGTTTTTAGGATATGTAACAAACAGCTCAGTCCCATTTGGTTGAACTGAATACAGGTTGCTGGTGATCGCCGTTGCTTCTGCTGAATTCAGTAAATAAAAACTGGATGTGCGTTCGTTCAGTGCTGTACGTTCAGGCGTCAGTATGTCGGCTGACGTTTGGAAACTGGAGGTATCTAATGCAATAGATGGATTTCCTGATTCTGATGAAAGGGTTTGAAAAAATGTAGTTTCATCAGTTTTTTCATACGGTGTTCGTTCAGTGTGGTAGCTGAAAGTACTGCTATCCATACCAATGCTGGTTTGACTGTTCTCAGAAGTTGGACTGGCTGCAGAAGAGAACGTGAAGGGCATGGCTGTTTGTATGTCAAAATTTGACTTATTCCTACTGACATGGGTAAATGGTCCCTGTGAGGGAGAATGACGAATTGTGCTCAGCGGTTGAATGATTTCTGACCAGGCGGAAATGGAAAACTGCTCATAGTGACGTGTTGCAGTAACATCTTCATGAGAAAGGCGTTTGAGGTGCTCTAATAAAAAGTGCCTGTGGGTAAAGGGGGTACTCACGGGAGATCCTTTGACAGAGCCCTCAGAGCTTCTTTTCAGTATCATAAAATGTTTCGTAATATTGAAAGAGGGGAGCAGTGATGTGTGCTGCAGTGACGGAATGTCTGTCTTGTGTAATGTAATGTGTGTGGTTGCCGCAGAGCTCTCGTGTGGAGCAGGGGAAGGAAAATCTGAGCGCTTTACAGTATTTTTCTGAAAGATATCAGCAGGCCTGTTCAACTGTGTCATGTTATCATCAGAATCCAGTGAAACTGCATGCTCGGCTGGACTGGAGCCCAGCTGCCTAGTTGAGTGCATATGAAAACCGTGGACCGTCTCCTCTGTTTTTGTAATATGAGCAGCTATTTCAGTCAAAGCTGTAGCTGTCGGTTCGGCTCCATGGGACGCCCCAGTAGTTCTTGTTCCATATGGTATCTGTGAGGTGGTCATCTGTTCCAAAACCAAGGATTTGGGTTCATCAAAGGTAGCAGCTTCACTAGCGGCAGGTTGGACAGAGGCATCGTTAGCGTTGTTGTGGTAAGTTCTCTGGCTTGAGTGGGAGGGGGATGAGTCAATAACCTGAGAGGGGTTTGGGAGAATTTTGTGCACAGCATGAGAGGTCTTGACCTTTGCTTGTTTCACTGATAATAAACTGGAAAGAGACATACTTCTATCAGTGGTAAGCATCCATTTCAAAGTTCCACTCGATCCCTGGGAAATTTCCCTGGGAGAGCCTGCCTTTGAGCTAAATTCAGGTGTATTTGTATTTGTGCTTGATGAATGTAGGGATTCTGATAGAGTGGATGATGTCACTGTCCCAGAGGGGAAATGCAAATTTGAACCACTGGTCCACTCAGCTCTTATCTGCATAAGTGAATATGAGCTATGCTGGTGCATTTGAGCAGAAGCAGAGTAGAGTTCTGCTTCTGCCATCCCTCCCTGGCTGTTATTCATATTGAGAACTGAAACTTTAGGGCTGGCGTGACCTGCCTCTTTCTCTAAATCACCAAGATAGGATGCGTGCTGCACAGATGCCATGCCAAGGGGGATACTCGTTAGTTTGGCAACTGCATTTTTAGGGAGAGGTGAGATATATTGCATGGTCCCCGGGGACAGGAGGGAAGCTGTGAAATGTGTCACTGGGGTTTTTAATGCTGTGGCTGGTGATATACTTGGCATTACGGCATGCAAATGTGCCAAGGACTGGGCCGCAGTTTCACTGCTACTGCCTGCTACTGTCTTGTCTTTCTCCACCTCGTGCAGTGTTCCCATCACACTCCCTCTTGTGACATTACTACCTGATACCAAATAGCCTTTAGGACGGGTAGACAGCTGTGCTGATGTAGGAGTTTGTAAAATCACCTGCTGGCTTCGATCAGTTCGGACCTCTTGATCATAGGTAGTGGGAACTGAAGCGTGTGTATCCCCATTACTTGTGGAGATAGAGTTCATACCTCTCTGGGTTTGTGTGGGTCTGTCTGAAAATGTCAAAGGGAATTGTCCGTGGTTTAATGTAGAGAATGATGAGTCTGCGCTCTGTGCTGGTGTCTTCATCATTTTTGTGCTGGCGCCTGCATTATGTTTTACAGTTCCCATGTGTGCTTCGCTCACTCCGCGGGAATTATTCAGCGGTGAGTAAAACGAGGGTGTTGTCTTTTTATTGCTTCTTTTTGCTTCGGTATGATTTTCACTGCTCACCCGTTCAGTATAAGTAGTGTTAGATAGAGATGCTGACACTCTAGCGGGTCCGCTTGAAACGGATGGCGAATCAGCAGCTGAACTAATGGTGGACTGTGCAGATGTTGAGCCTGCTGTCCAGTCATGAGGTCCCGCTGGTGCTAATGCTGCAGTTTGTGTCTGTGGGAGAGGGTTGGACAGAGTCCAATCATGGTCCTTAAATGAGGCAGCAGTTGTAATCCATTCAGAGGAAGATGGTTTTGCTACTGCAGCTGATGATGATGAAGATGATGCTGATGATGATGATGAAAGTAGTGACTTCAACAATAATAAAGGTGGTGTTGTTGGTGGCAGCAGGGATGAGAAAGATGGTAATGATGATGATGATGATGATGATGAGTGCTTCCAATTTTCACCTATGAAGGACACAGGAGATGGACTGTAAAAAGATGATGCCATGGTAACGGCCAGAGGTTCTGTGATAAGTTGGTCAGCCAGACCTGGGCTGGTGGACGGGTTACCGTTGGTCTCCACAGAGGCGGATGAGGAGGAAAAAGACATCTCTGACCCTGGGGTGGAAACGTCTGAAGGCCATTGGCTGGTGTGGTTCTTGTCCCTGGTGACAGCTGGCGAGGCTCTGGTTTGGATAGGGTTGAGTGGATGTTGGCCAGTTCCCGCCAGGAAGGTTAGAATGGAGGAGAAGGCAGGCTCCTCTCTCAACCCTCCCCCCTCGGAAACAGTGCTGCCATCTGAGTGGATCAGTAAGAGAGGCCCCTCCTCCACTGCTGGCAGGTCGGCCAATGGCCGAGCAGGATCGGCTGAAACGGTAGAGTTACTGCTGGGTAAAGAGGAGGAGCCAGAGGCATCATAGGTGGTTTCATCTGTAACAGAGCAGAAAAGAAAATGTTAATATTAGCTTCAAAACCACTAAGAGAGAGGTATGCCAATTAATTTCCAGTCTGAGTAATCATTTGAAATTCTCTTTCATGTGGCTCAAAGCTAATACATTATTTATTCCGACAAAGAGAAGAGCAATCACAAGTTTTGTGGTCCATAAGACACTGAACCTTTTAATCACCTGAATTGATGCTCCCTCCCAGTGAGGGCAGACAGAGTGAAAAATATGCCTGTCTAAGCAGTGTGCACATTCACTCAGCCTGTAGCTCCATGCGTAATGACTCCAGTCAATGTAATGACAGATGAGGTTTCTATGCATAATTTACATGAACGATTTGACCTTTTATAACCCAGCTCACAACTTTTTACAGCCATAATGACACAATAGGAATGCCAGGTTGAAAGTGAATTGCTTAAAAAATTATATATATCTATAAACATAGTAAAGACTTTTTAAATGTAAAAAAAAAAAAGATCTACAAGCTCACCACGTGCCGTGTTGTAATGTGTTGCGCACTTGTAGATCTGCTGTTTTTGAATAGCCGAAGCATAAAGTAGGGTTCAAGTGGTTAAACTGAATTTGGCGCAGCATTAAGTAATTTTGCTGGGGACCCCCTGGAACCCCCTCAAGGACCCCTGGGGGTCCCCGGACCCCAATTTGAGAACCACTGGTTTACAAGACTCGGGCCAGAAAGTGTTTCAGTGCCTGTGTAACAGAGTAGCTCAGCCTGAATCCTAGTATCTCCCCTGGCCTAGAGGGGTTCCCTCTCTCTAGACTCTAGCGGCAGAGTGGGCGACCGGGAGACCCGTGTTTGAATCTCGGGTGCCTGGAATGTTCTGCCTATCATGTACCTAAGTCTGTGAAAGAAAGCCATCAAAAGTAATTACAATGTGAAACAGGTCTGTAGTGCACGGTGCAAACTCTTTAAGTCAGTGACAGAAAGCCAAGGGCAGACATTAGTATCCCCACATGACACAAGAGGGCCATTTTTCAAAGTTGAACAAACAGAATTATTCAAGAGATGGAGGCTGGATGCACAAGTATAGCAACAATAACCTACAAAAAATAAACACAATAACCTTAAAAACATACATAAAAGAAGGTATTTTGTCTTTTTGTGCCATCTTGAAAGGCAGAGAGGAAAATATAGGCTGGGAAAGAGAAAGAGAGAGCATGCCGGTTTATGTGGAGTGTGACGGACGTACCACGGTGTCATGCAACAAAAAATTGCTGATTTACAAGCTCATAACAAGTCGCATCCATAACGTTGTGAGCTTATAAAGCGGTTTTTCGGCACGCAACACTGTCAGACGACAAAGTATGAATCAGGCCTTAAGAGAGGCTCTGCCTCCATTCCCAGCACGTCCCTGCCTCTGCACACCCCCGTCACATCCATCTGGGGCTTCATTTAGAAAGATTTGCAACCCTCTCACATCTCCCACAGCCTCTGTGTGTTTCCCCAAGCTGAGGCGCATCCAATAAATATTCAGAGATAAAAGCACATCTTTGAGAGCTGAGATAAACTTTATCTTGGGCAATAGGATACAGGTAGAACATCTATATGCACTATACTGTAGGCCTGTATATACCTTTTTTCTGTGAAAAATTATATAACAGGTTGATCACAAAAGTTAATGGATATGAGTTATTTTGATGGGAAAAGACTTGCTATATGCAGAGGTCTTCTTCAACCTTATTGAGAGTGAGAGTTACCGTGATGGACCCAAAAATATGGTGCATTATATTTTATAAATCAAACCCTTTTACACAAAACAATTCAAGAAATATATTGCTGCATACTTGACTTGAATAAACAAACAAACCAAAAGAGAGCTATTGTTGAAATTAATTAATCTTTCCTATCCAAAATAAAGGAACCAAAATACAATAACTTACCTCCCTAACGTAAACATGAACCAAAAGATCAAACGGTTCTAAAGTATCTAAAGTAACAAAAGCTTACTCAAACTCTACCAAATATCAAATAACTAACTTAAACAAACAGATCTTGTGGTGGTGGCTGGTTTGGGCGAGGAGGAAGACGAGACCTGCCCCCTACGCGCACCACTGGTGGTTTCTGGTTAGGGGCTCCTTTTTATAGAAAACTTCCTTAAGGTGACTCACCACCAAACAGACTACTTCAGACTACTTCTGACTACAACAGACTGCAACAGACTTGTAGTCTGTTGGCAAAGGTTGGCAGAACTTAGTTCAGCAGAAGCAGTCTGCCCGATGTGCACATTGTTGTGCAAATGCATTTGAGCTGGCAGGCTGGCCTGCCAATGTTGCCAGGTCTGCTTATTATAAGCGACTTTGGGCTGTAAATATTCAGTTGCTGGTTGCTTATTTGGGCTTGCTTTCAAGATTCTTTTTGAAAATAGCTGATACAATAGGGCTCAAGTGGTGAAACTGGTCGGTTCTTTTAGGCTTGTTTTTATAGACCTTGTCGCTTGTTTCTCTCACAGAATCTGGCAACACTAATCTGGCAACACTAACCCAGCTTGACCAAAACATAAACAGAGAGCATTTTCGCGCTATCGTAGCCTACTGCTTTGCTTTGGAGTTGATCGATTGGTATAGGAATTCAGAGTTGAGATTGAGAATATGGTATCTAGTTCAAATGTGCGACGGGCAAATGTCTCTGGCTTATTTAGGCTTGCTTCTGCACCAGTAGTAGCAGATGAGAGGTCTTCTCTACGGAGCCTGTCTGACCAAACAAGCTAAACAGCCAATCAGGGTGCTCTACAGAGCCTTCACCCCCCTCTCCCCCCTCCCTTCACTACCCTACGGCTATCGACAGCAGTACCAATCGAATCGGCCCAACGACTGAACATGCTTGGTTTCTCGTCATCGTGTCGATAAGGTCCCGACGGACCTCTACCCAACGGAACGACGATATCCAACGCTTTCCAACGCCGAGTCGGCCCAAAATCGGTGCGGTGGAGAGCTGCCTTTAATTGTTAGCCACTCAGGAGCTGGGAACCCTGGAAGTTACCCCTCCAATCTGAAGCTGGCCTGGAAGTTTACCCTTCATTATACAACAGGTAGTTCCGACCAAGCAATCTGATTGGCTGAAATAGCTTTCTAGCCGTGCTTCAAACCAGCATCATAGCACGGGCCTAATCACATTAAATAAATCACTCCGCACTGCAGTCCGCACCTGATTAGACCATATATCGCACATCTGTGCTGTGAAGTCACGCTGTCCCACGGTAGGAAAACAAACAGACAGTACCCACCGCCGCCACCGGAGAACAAACAGCTACGCAAAATGGACTATGTTGTTAATTTTGACTTATTTGGTGGACTTACGGTTGATCAATGGTTAGAAGAGAGCACACTAAATCGCCTAAAATCCTATAATAAAAGGAATAACTGGAAAAAAATGTGCTTTATTTCAATGGTAACATCCATACTGTATAAATATCCTCCTGTGTTAAAGTAAAATTACTCCCATTTCGTTAACAGTCCAGTGTATGTTATACTCTATCGTACGAAGGTATCGCACGGCAAAAATAGCCGATCTACAAGTTCACAACGCATCGCCATCTTGACGCGTTGTGAGCTTGTAGATCAGTTATTTTGGCCACGTAACACGATCGTACGACGGAGCATATAGCCTACTGCAATCAGCTGTGTTGATGAGACGATGACTCGGAGTGCTGCGCTGTTACAGGGACTATTTTGTCTCAGTCAAACAAACTCTTCTCTTTACAGGGAAACGGATAAGCGAATTTTTTTTTATTATGAATTGCCCCACAATATGAATACATTTGGATGTGTTTTGTTGGTAACTGTTGTCGAGGGTGTGCTTTACCTTACATTATTAGCACTTCTGTGATCGTGGCGGAACTCGGCTGACGCCTCGTTCCTGACCGCATCACAGGCGTGCTAATAATGACGGTAAAGCACACCCTCTCGTGTAATATTGCTTAAATCAACTCTGTGGGAAGGCACAGCTGATATAGCCTGAAAAAAAATTCTCCTTCTACAGCACTGCCACCCAGGATTGGAATAGTCTAACTCCATCCCTCAAAAAATGCAGTTCGCTGGGCTCATTTAAAAGAGCCTTAAAAAATCACCTTTCAGGAGGCCAAAGGAGGAGGTTGTACCATTTTCCCGTTAGACAGCAGACCCTCCCCCCCCCCTGTTCTTGTACATATTTTTTGTTTTCCCCTCTTTTTTATTTTTTTTGTTGTTTATTTTGTAATGATATTTGAACTGTGGTGCCACTATATATGCCTATGAATTGAATACCAAGGCCCTCATTGGAAACAAGTCCGCAAGGACTTTTATGAACGGACCTGTTAGACAAAGTATTTTAAATGTAACTGTGCTGTTTTAAATTTTTTGCCTAATAAAATATTCAATCAAAAAAAAAATCCACGCAGAGATTCCAGACTAATATCTATGCAGGTGATATTAGTCTCGCCATGCCAGGCTACAGCTGATATGCATACAAGCACACACACACACACACACACACACACACACACACACACACACACACACACGCACACGCACACGCACACGCACACGCACACGCACACGCACACGCACACACACACACACACACACACACACACACACAAAATAACAACAAAATACAACAAATACGACCATAGTCTGAACAATGACATAAACCTTTTGCCTCATCATGAGCACATGATCCTTCAAATAAAAATGCAAATTATCAACAATTTAGAGGAACACTCTGTATTCTTTCCATGGGCGTCATATTGGGGGGAAAGTTGAACTGACTATAGAGCCCCATGGTAGAGGCCTCAAAAGGCCTGGACTAAAACATTTGCTTTGGTCTAAAAACAATAATTCAATCAATTAATACAGTCGGAATAAGAATAAGCCTCCGATAAAAAATATCGGAGGCTCCCTTTTTAAGATGCAAATGGTGTAGTCCACACCTCACCTGCACTAGGATTTGATCATAGTACGTCCATGCCATGGGCTAATCGTGCTATTTTCACATAAACATACCCTTCCACAAGATTAAAGTTAAAGTCTCAGTGCCAGAAAAATAGCATAACGTAAGAAATGAGAAAAAATTAGGGAAAACAGCTAATTACACATTTGTCCCAGAGGAAAGGAGAGCTTGTTAATAGTTTAAGACTGCTGAACGCTAATACCGGTATGCTAGATTGCTTGCAGTCAGGACAGGCTTGCTTGCTGATTTTAGCATATTTGCATAATAGTTCTACTCACAGCAATGCATAAACAAAGGCAAATGCCCTAAAGGGACAAAAAATATCTACATCCCATGGCCTTGATGGAGTTGCGCTGTGAATAGTGAATAACTGGTTGTCAGGCAACTGCTTGTTTTAGATAATATATCTATGATTTCCCACAACACGTTTTTGCCATTGACTTTATATAAGTTTTTAGCAAATACCAGTTTTTTTTAATTAGAATTCAAGTTTGTGTCAATAACAGCTATCTTTTCTCTGATATAACAAAGAAAAGCCTATAGAACGTGCACAGCATTCAAAGTAATAGGGCGACAGAACATAACATGGCGGCCCACGTCCATTGAGTTCAATGGAGAAGTGGCGCCATGTTATGTTCGGTTCCAAGAAATAAATTGTATAACCTATAATGACAGACTGTCATTGTAGCTGCAGCAGATACGTTGCCCCCTCGAAATGTCTTATGTGTACTGTTATTTAGATTCTTGTCAAATGATCCTGCTGCAGGCTAGTTGCTGTTTTCTGTGTTCACGACTGTATGTTTTCGTGTTCTTCTAACCATTATCTTTTTTTTAGCAACCATATTGTGTTTGTATCCTAAAATAGATTAAAGATGACAAAAATGTGAGAAACTGCAATCTGTAGGCTTATTAGTGAGCCAACCTCCTTTCGCATCATGCATAGCTAAGCTGAGTTAATTGTTTTTTGAAGATTTTCAAGAGCTGGGAAGGCCCCCAGAGAGAGACATTATTTGTACAGGGTCCAGAAATGTGTGCTACACCCCTGATTATTTCCTTTGTTTAGTGGAAGAGACCTGCCCAGGAACACTTTCCTGAATTTATTTCCATTTTCAACTACACTAAAAAGAACAACGTGGCTTCTGGGTTGCAGACCATGACTTCTGTTTTAAAGTGCTGAACATACTATAAATACTTGGCTTCATTGCTA
>NC_137603.1:45366333-45543833 GCF_963280865.1 Gymnoscopelus braueri
TAGGCCACAATTGATTGTAAAAGCCCATTTAAATGTTCACTTTCAGGGTGCAGTCATGGGTGTAGGTTTTTTGGGCTCAATTGGTCAAAGCATTTTTACAAACTACCCTACAGTACCTTTAAGTGTATTTTATGCATTCACAACTGAGCTAATGTTTAGGCTCTGAGTAGGATATATAAGTACAAATAAAGTCGTATGCTATGTCAGTGTTGCAGATGTACGATTGTTATCGTATTGGTACTATAATCCTTTGACCCTGTGTAGGATCAATAATGCAAAAAAAATCCAAATGTACGATAATTTCGCCATATCACAAAAAAGTTTGTAAATTTACTAAATTCCCTGGCTGCTGATTCAGGATCCGGTTTGGCTTTTCACAATAAGTCAGTAAATCAATAAATCTGAACCTAGATCTGTACTTTAAAAACGCTGGCCACTTTCCAGTCCAGTTTCAGGCTTTTATTTGTGTAAGGTCCAGGAAGTTGTCTCATTCCACACACCATATTGATGCGTTTTTATCTCGTAGGAGACTCTTTTTTTTTTTTTTTTTCTTACAATAAATACGCAATTTTTGGTGAAATTACATATTTACACCTGTGATTTCTCTTTTTTGGCTGTGTACGATAGTTTTCATTAAAATTTTGAGCCTCCGGTACGATAATTCAACATTTCCCATCTGGCAACACTGTGCTATGTTCACACTGGCAGCTACAAAAGATAGAAATGTATAAAGCGACCCAGCATATCTGTCGCTGTGTCGCTGTTGTTGTAGTGTTGATCAACACACTCACTGAAGTCAGCGTGCGTCCAATGAGCGAGACAAATATAAAGCCTGAGGTTAAAAAGAACACAGAAGTGGCTGACGGAAATAATTAGTTTCCCCCCCAGTACCAGCTGGAATTGTGTGAAGAGAGAAGGCGAGAGGACATGTCGAAACAACACGTGGTTTTGTAGCTTTGTACTGTAGCTGCAGTTGAAGCCGGCTCAACTTGGATTGTAAGCTTTGTAGATTTTGTAGCAGGTACAAATGTAGGGCGTCGCTTTGTATCTTCATGTCACTGGCTTCCATTGAGAATGAATGGTAGACTGCAGCTTTGTATCTGCCAATGTGAACACAGCATAAGGTTCCCAATACGCACTCTAGACACACAAGAGAAAAACACAACATGGTCTGGCTGTCACTAAGATTTACAGCTTTGTTTCGCAGAAAACATTAGTAACTGACACTGTTCTAAAGAGCCACCACAACCGGTATGTGATGTCCAAAACAGTGAAATCTGAAATCTAATTCAGAACAATTCAATGATTAACAGAAATATATTTAACCACTGGATACACTGTCAACCAGCTATTCTTAATTCATCTGATCACTAAAGACTCATATTTCAATCGGACCAGGCTGAAAATGCCTATTATGTGTCTTCTGTGGTTTTATTTAATTTAGCTGTACCTCTTCATCTCTGCTCACTGATCAGGAGGAACATCCATCACATTTGCAAGCTGACCACTTACATTAGGTTGTGAGGATCTGATAGTAATTTGAAAAATGTATACAATTTGTAATCAAATGCCAACATACAATACATAGACTAATAAAGGCAGGTATAGCATGCCCTTAGGACTGTATACAGTCAGAATGGACGTTAGTGTTACACATAGTCACTGTACTCAGTGAATGCAATTCAAGTAAGGGAAACTATAAATTCTGTTTATAATGAGTTTGTTCAGTGTTCTTGCCTACTACAAAGGTATCTTTCTATAAATGCACGGAATCTGTGTCTGTCCGTGTGTCTGTCTCAGGCATAACTCGAGAACCGTCCAACCGCCCGGTTGACAAACTTAGCGTGTATCGCAGAGGACCCGAGGACCCGAGAGTGTGTTGGACCCGGGAAGTTGGTTGGACCGGCGGTTGCCCAGAACCAAAAAGCCAAGAATCTTGTGTCTCTCTGTCAGTGTGTCTGTCTCTCTGTGTCTCATTTAATACCCATACTGTATATTGAGATCTCTACATCTGTCTGTCTGTCTGTCTGTGTCTCTTTTATGCCAAAGTATGGCATAAATATGGCATTATAGTACTGATGTCATAGACTGGCCTATAAGTACTTTAATAATTGTACTGTACTACTTTGAAAACGGGTACAACAGGTACTCCAATAACGGGTACAATAAGTTTGGCATAATGGAAGGGGCATTCCCAACGGGCATCGTTTCCAACAGGCAGACGGGGGAATCGCTATCCTACGAGTATCGGTGTAGTTAATTTAATACTAGTAATGTGATGCATTTTCCATGACTTGGTTGTAAATTCCTTGAAATTTGCAAGCAGTAAGTCAATATTTACGTTACAAGGTGAGTGTGCCTATAACATGCACAAAACCCAGCCAAGGAAATACATGCCATTCAACAAGTAAAGAGCTGCTGTCAACCATATTAGTTTTGCTGTTTCACTGAGTGGCTGCAGTGTACTAATTAGCATTGAGCAGACAATCCCAAGGAACATAATTAAAACAATCTCATAACATCACAACATCAGACAAATCCTTCACATCAGACAACATCAGACTTCACAAAGACATTTAAATTGTGTCTTCTTCTTGAAATAATTCCTCACACAACATCCATAGCATGTCCTGTGTGTGTAAGTCTTTATGGATAGTTTCTTTTTCACAACAAAACTTTTCCTCTTCTCCCTTCTCTATCCCTATCTCTCGCTCCTCTTCCCACTCGCTCTCTCTCCCCCTAACCGCTAGACAGTGGAACAGTCTTCAGTCATACATTAATAATGAATTATAAAACGACTGTTAATTTAAGGTAAGAGTCAAGAGATCAGATAGTGCTGCTGCTGCCATAAGCGGCTGCTTGATTTATTTGTCATACAACGATGCCACGTGTTATAAATAGCCAATCGCCAGTGTATGACATTACTATAAATTAACATAAATTGAGCATTACTGAGAAAGTCACAGTGAAGCCTGATTTATATTTCTTCACACAACGGCGTCATGGGCCGAAAATTGTCGATCTATAAGCTCACAGCGCTTTGCGTCCGCGACCCGTTGTGAGCTTATTGATCTGCTATTTGCGGATCGTGACGCCGTCGTACAACGGAGCATAAATTAGACATTAGGAGGATATTTTGCATCCCTAAAACTGAGACACAAGGAACGACTGAGCGAAATGACAAGGAGAGATAGAAAGACAGATAGACCAGCCAAGAGCGAGATAGGAATGGCGTAAATCTTGAACACATGATCTACCTCCTAGGATGGTGCATATCAGAGCAGGCGGGGGACAAATGGAGGAGTTTAGTGGCATGCTGGGCCAGGGACTGGGACATGGCCTGGGGGCGGCTGGGATGGACGTCAGACCTGGTAAGCTGCTGAACGATGACAGCTTGGGGTCCAGTGAGAGACTTTGTCAGTAAGGCAAGGGCTGATGGGGCTATGGAGGGATGTTTACATGGATCTAGATGGACCCTAGAACATTAAGGTCATAACCTCCTGTTGTTAATAGATTTATCTGTGGTGTATACAGTAGCTCTATGTGTGTGTGTGTGTGTGTGTGTGTGTGTGTGTGTGTGTGTGTGTGTGTGTGTGTGTGTGTGTGTGTGTGTGTGTGTGTGTGTGTGTGTGCGTGCGTGCGCGCGCGCGCGCGTGCGTGCGTGCGTGCGTGCGTGCGTGCGTGCGTGCGTGCGTGCGTGCGTGCGTGCGTGCGTGCGTGCGTGCGTGCGTGCGTGCGTGCGTGCGTGCGTGCGTGCGTGCGTGCGTGCGTGCGTGCGTGCGCCGGCGCACAACCAACTAAAACATTACAGGGCAAATTTATAACACAACCTAAAATACAACACCCTTGGAATTTGGGACTGTTAATTCACATCTTGACAGGAGACCCGACATGAACCTCCTTGAAAAGCTGGGAATTGTCTTCTACTCCAGGCTCTATAAACTAAATTTGCCATCTTAAATACTTCTTAAACAACTACTCCAACTTCTGGCCACCATCTTCCCAGAATAGCTCAGGTTTTTGTTTTTGCATTACATCAAATGAAAGAACCCCCAAATCATCAAAAAGCGTACAATAAAAAATTAAATGATCCGCCCGCCGACCAGCCGGCCCACTCGCCCGCCTGCCCTCCCATTTGCGAATTTTAATATAGGATATTAAATATCAAATATAAGACCTTACAGATGTCACAGTGAAATGAAATGGCAGAATTTGCCATTTACATTTTAAGTCTTAAGTCACCTTCCATCCTTTATTTACAGTAGATCAGTAGATCCATTTTGGAATCAAAGTAGTACAGTAAATAATCAGTTTTAATGTATCCTTTTTTAAGTCTTAAAGTGTTCAAATATAACCTTGCAGGTCCATTTGGTTACATTTGTACTGTACACTCTGAATTAGTCCTGAGTGAAATGAACACTCAGGATTTGACAGTGTACAGTACAGAGTACAGTTTATTGTATGGCTCTCCTGAGTGTTGTACGGGTTGACGGGTCCTCACCTATGGGCTGAGGCCTGCACGGCAATAATCAATAGGTCAGCACAGGGCTGTGGGCAGATGAAATAGATCTTGCTTGGTCGGCTACGGTAAATAGTGCTGGCAGTATATATATATATATATATATATATATATATATATATATATATATATATATACATATATATATATATATATTCAAGTGCACATTTGAGGCCTAATTTAAGGCCTAATTTATACGTCGTTGTACGACGGTGTTGCTTGCGGAAAAGAACACATCGACAAGCCAACAACTTCTCACGATGCGACGCGATGTTGGCATGTAGATGTGACCTGTGAGGGCCTTCATGGTAACGTGTTATAATGTTACCATGGTCAGTATCATGGTCAGTATCATGTATCAGTATCATGGTCAGTATCATGTCAGAATTATGTCAGTATCACGGTCAGTATCATGTCAGTATCATGGTCAGTGGCATGGTCAGTATCATGTTAGTATCATGTCAGGGTAGGCGCAGTCTCCAAATCTGAGACAACCAGGAGGGTTTCAGCAAACAGGACAAGAAACCCTCCGCACCACAATACATGCTGACCAGAACGTGTATCGCCTGTTTGTACAAAAATCTACAAAACAACGAACTGAACAAACTCCTGAACGAGATGGCACAAGCCAAACGGGGCGGAGCGGAGCAAAGCAGAAGCACTCGAAGGAGGAGCTACAAGTAGTTTCGCCAAGCTATTGAATAGCTGCCAGTTTACTTTCTGCACACAGAGCTTACCTATATGTGGATCTCTAATTGTCCACCTCTTCGATGCTGCGCCGAGAAGGAAATAGGCGGAAGGAGGTGCCGCGTGGGAATTTGGGCATCACAGAGGGCGACACCCCTAGCCGCGCCACACCCCCATACACGGATTAATCTGGTAAGTCTACCGCGGTGCCTCCGCTGCCGCGGAGAGATATATCATATTGGAGTGATCCAATCGCTCACATAACCATGCGTAACCTTTGTTTTCCTATTATGACATGAGTAGGGACGCTGGGGTTCATGTGGTTCTAATGCTACTAGAGGAAGAGTTGTATATCTCATGTATGTCTATATGTATGTGTATATGTATTTTCTTACTGTTATTATTATTATTATTACTTTCATTTCTGCTACAATGCATGAGGAACCTGAACAAAAGAATTGTACTGGTGTGCACAGTACTTATACACAAGATGTAACAATAAAGACACCTTGAACCTTGAACATTATGGAGTTCAATCACATAGTTTCAATGCATTACAGTATGTGACCCGGTGATGACATACTGTAAGACATATATACTTCAGAGGAATGAGAAGGATGGAAGGAGGAGAACGGTAGGGGATAACAACTGGGTCCCTATGTAATCCACATTCAGGTCATATACCAGCATGACACAAAAATACTTTGCAGTTTGTTCACGCTGTACAGCTGAATAAAGCAGTAGTGGTTCTCAAACGTGTTCATATCAAGGACCCCCAAATTGAAATGCATTTGGCCACAGACCCCCATTTGAAAAGATTTTGTGCCAGGGACCCCCCATAAGAGGAGATTTGTCAACACACGTTGTGAGCTTGTAGATCAGCTATTTTCGAATAGCCAATCTAGAACCCCCTAGAACCCCTGGGGGTCCCCGGAGGCCGGAACCAACTTTGATTTAAACCCAGTGTTATAAAGTACAACAATAAGATAGGGAAACTAGAAAAAGTGCTCCTCGGAGCACAGGTCTCCGCCAGGTCAGGTACGTTATTCTGGCCTCCTGGTGGCGCTATAATAGGCCAATGTGAAAAGGGTGCCAACCGTGCCATTTATTCTTGCATTGACACTGCATTCATGATTTGAGGCATTTTGTTCCAAAAATGTGTTTTGTTAAATTAGACCTGCTGGTGGCGCTATAACAGGCCAATGTGAGAAGGGTGGCATTTCTTCCTCGGCCTAGTGGGAATGCGCGTGTGAAATTTCACGGAAATCCCAAGCTGTGTGTATACTTTGAGGCTTTTTGTTCAAAACGGACCAATCCTGCAAACTTTGGAAGCCAACCTTAGGCAATGAGGATGGAATATGGGAAACCGGACAGATCCGTGTTGATCACATGACTATAGTGATACTGTGTACCGATTTGCATGACGTTTGGATAAAATTTGTAGGAGTAATATCAAAAAATGGATTTTGCACAAATCGGCCTCCTGGTGGCGCTATAACAGGCCCATGTGAAAGATTTGGGGCAGAGATTCTGAATTGGCATCCAGGGAGTGTGTGTGCACAGTTTTGGAGCGACCGGGCCAACGGTTACGGAGATTAGCTGGTGACAGACGGACACACGGACACACGGACACACGGACACACAGACACACGGACACACGGACGGACGGACAAGGGGTAAAACATACTCTCTCGCCATAATTATGACTGTTTAAAGTAATAGAGCCAAATAGCATGAAACATGCAGAAGCTTTTGGAATCCTATATTAAAATTGGCTAATGGTCCACCCAGGGGGGCGGGCGGATCACGGCCACGTCACTATGACTCAGACATAACCATAAACAAACCTGATATGCCCATATAGGCATGTCACTATGACTCAGACATAACCATGAACAAACCCGATACGCCCATATATAGGCATATATGGAGCTCCGGTTGTCCAGAGCCACAGATCCGACTTCTATGCCCAGTGCCACATATGTTCATCATGTGCATATATGGGACCAACTGACTTCAAACTCGGCGCGCATCGGCAAGGACTCAAGGGAGTGCGGTGTCCGCGCGCCACCGAGTTGTTCAGATATATGGTTGACCGATATGTTGTCCATATACTATATGGATATGGATATCCAGTTGTCCAGAGCCGCAAATCCAATCGACCCACATATGGACATTTATAGGGTAGTAGACAGACAGATACAGATATCTCCATATATGGGCACACAGTACAACGGGATACTCTGACAAAGCCCCCGTCACTAGGACTCAGACATATTGGTCGGATTGGTCACTCTTTTATATTTTATTCATAAAGTTATCTCATATACTGTAGCTACAGTACAGTACATGCACAGATTTTACACTTTGAAGTCTTGCAAAACAATTTAGCCAGATCCCATCTTTTCCAACTGCAAACTCTGGCCGCCTGTGGAGCCCTCCGCACAGAAAAAGCAATAGAGTTAAACTTGCACATTTGAATTAGATGCAATGCAAACGGCACATTACTAAATAAATACATGAATCAATTGATTAAACAGCCCACGGTGAAGATGTATTTGCAAACATCTAAAGCCAGTGATTTAAAAAAAAATCAGAGTGTAGATTCCACATTAAATAGAAACTTGGCTGAGGGCTGCATTGTGCTTAACACTTATAGGTCACATCTTAGGGGGCCACTCGATAGCCGAATGGTTGGGGCGCATTAGACTGGTAAACCCTCCCTCCGGAAATCTCATTTCTATTTGATTCCAGGAGTGAGTCTGGCCTGATAGCCCATTCTGCAATATTGGCTGTGTATGCCAATTGTATGCCAAACGGCCGAGCCTATCAGCGTCGTCGCTCATTGTTCTGTGATTGACAGCTTACGTTGGCCAATCAGGTGGCGAGTTCGAGTGAGCCCAAAACACGAACGGCAGCCATCTTTTTCTTGTGCGCTATATTCTCCGCTATTTTTGGACTTCAAAAAGCTCTCTAACTTCTATTTTGAGGCACGGAATTTACTTATAATAAATCGTTTGGATAGAATTTAGTTGTTTAACTTCATATATGTGGTCAATTAATCATGACAAAGCCTATTTGAAAATAAAAATTTAGAGAACCGGTAGGGGCGGGTAGTGACACCCATGTATCCGAATAAGGCAACCCATTTTGGGCATCGCCGTTTCAAAAGTCCCGTTGCGTCACATTAGACTGGTGAACTGCTGATTGGCTGAAGGGGAAAAATTATCATTGGCTGAAGGGGTTGTCAGTCAACGTTATTACTCCCGCCCAACTCCAGCCCACAGCCAATATTGCAGAATGGGCTATCAGGCCAGACTCACTCCTGGAATCAAATAGAAATGAGATTTCCGGAGGGAGGGTTTACCAGGCTAGGGGCGCATAGCACATGGGTGCAAAATGCCTCAAAATGCCTCCTTCAGCATGTCCCCGGTTCGACTCCCGGCCAACTGGACTCTTATGTGTCATCACTGCTCTCTGTCCGCCGTTGCTATTGAAATAAAACCGAAATTCCCAAAAATAAATAACTAAATGCATTTCAATAACAATTTCATTTAGTTTGTCTTAAAAATTGTTAACTGAAAACACCACTCAGATGAAGCATTCTTACATCCCTCTATAGCACTAGTTCTCAACATGGGGTCCGGGTACCCCCAGGGGTCCTTGATGGGGTTCCAGTGGGTCCCCAGCAAAATGTGGAACAGTTACCCGCTTCAACCCTATTTTGTACTTCGCCATTACGAAAATAGCCAATCTATAAGCTCACAACGCATCACATTGCGACGTGTTCTGATGTTTTTCAAACACAAATCTTCCCTTATGGAGGTCCCTGCCACAAAATCTTTTCAGATTGGGTGGTCTCCGGCTGATTCATGTATTTATTTAGTTATGTGCCGTTTGCATTGCATCTAATTCAAACTCACATTTGAACCTAATTGCCTTTTCTGTGAGGGCTCCACAGGGGGCCAGAGTTTGCAGTTGGAAAAGATGGGATCTGGCGTAAAATTTGTCTGACATCAAAGTGAAATATCTCAAGATCTGTGCATGTACTGTAGCTATATGAGATAACTTTATGAATAAAATATGAAATGGAGTGACCTTGAGTCTAGTTCAGCCGTTTAAAAGCATCTATAGCAGTTTTAATGTAGAGCAGGGGTTCTTAAACCTTTTAGCTCGAGACCCAAAAGAGAAATGTGTCTCCTCAGGACCCAAACTGGTGAATAAAGCCGATCTATACAAGCTCGCAACGCGATGCAATGCTTGTAGATCTGCTATTTTCATGGAATTTCTTTGCATATTTATTTAATTATGACATCTTTTATATATTTTTTATCTTTTGAAAAAAGAAATGTTTATGTAGGAAACGGAAAAAGGGATATTTACTCACGACCCATACAAATAGGTCCGCGACCCACAAATGGGTACCGACCCACTGTTTGGGAAACAGTGCTCTATCCCCCTTTTTGAGTGCAATTTGTGTTTCTGGTCTGGAGGAGCAGTTGGTAAGGGAATTCGCTGCTCCCCACACTCTCTCTCTCCCACACTCCCTCACCTCTTTCTGGAAGTAGTGGTGGCCATCCTTACATTTTTAAACCATAGTTTCGGTTTAAGTTTATCTGCCCTCAAGGGACGATTTGATTTTCCACGGGCTAGAGAGATCTTTTTTTTCTTTACAAGAAAAGTTTCCTTGTATGGGGATTTTTATCATTTTCACCAATAAGTAAAAAACTGCTCAACAATAACATTACACAACTAGAAAAAGTGCTCATCGGAGCACAGGTCTCCGCCAGGTCAGGTACGTTATTGTGGCATCCTGGTGGCGCTATAACAGGCCAATGTGAAAAGGGTGCCATTTATTCTTAGGTCGTTCACGGCAATCGGACACTGCAATCATGATTTGAGGCATTTTGTTCCAAAAATGTGTTTTGCCAAATTAGACCTGCTGGTGGTGCTATAACAGGCCAATGTGAAAAAGGGTGGCATCATTTCACGGAAATCGCAAGCTGCGTTCATGATTTGAGGCATTTTGTTCAAAACGGACCAATCCTGCAAATTTTGGAAGCCAACCTTAGGCAATGAGGATGGAATATGGGAAATCGGACAGATCCGTGTTGATCACATGACTATAGAGATACTGTGTACCGATTTGCATGATGTTTGGATAAAATCTGTAGGAGTAATATAAAATAATGGGTTTTGCACAAATCGGCCTCCAGGTGGCGCTATAACAGGCCCATGTGAACATTTTGAGGTAGAGGTTCTGAATTGGCATCCAGGGAGTGTGTGTGCACAGTTTTGCAGCGACCGGGCCAACGGTGCCGGAGATTAGCTGCTATTGGACGGATAGGACACACGGACGGACGGACGGACGGAGGGTAAAACATACTCTCTCGCCATGCCTTTCGGCCTGGCGGAGACAATAACTGAAAAATGATGTTATGTACACATATAGATTATGTAGACACAAGCACATGAAAGGGAATGAAAGTGAAAGTCATTAAAATAATGTGAAATTTACTTAGTTGATTATCAGATAAACAACATACAAATGTTTATGCATAGTTTATAAATGAGAAAAATACATAGAAACATGTGGATCTCAGGTTCCACATGGGAACAGCGTGGCTCCTATCTCAGACTTCATGTGGCCAGCCGGTGACATAAGTCATCTACTCTACAGTATGACCTCACTGATAGATAGTATTGTCAAATCAATCTATGAAGTCATCAAATTGCAGCATCACTTGGAGACAACCCAAGACGGAAGTGCTCATAATTGGCTCCAGTGAGCAGAGAAAGTTTATATCCAGTACCCTGGGTAGCCTGCCTATACAAAACAATGCTACAGTAAAAGACCTAGGTGTTATTCTCGAGTAAGATTTTAATGCACACATAGACAATGTTACTAAGGTTGCCTTCTTTCATCTCAGAAACTAGAGAATTAGAGCTTTCTGTCAGTGGAGGACGCAAAAACGGTAATCCACGCTTTCGTCTTCTCACGGCTCGACTACTGTAATGCACTTTATTCTGGCAGACTACAACTTGCTCAGAATGCGGCAGCCAGAGTTTTAACAAAATCCAAGATGAGAGAACATATTACTCCAGTTTCAGCATCTTTACGCTGGCTCCCGTAACCTTTAGGGTTTAATTGTTTTTAAGGCACTTAATTGTTTAGCACCTTCCTACCTTTCGGATTGCCTGCCCAAGTATGTTCCAACCCGTCTCCTTAGGTCATCTAGTGCTGGCCTCCTCGAGGTGCCAAAAATGAATTATAAAAAAACATTGCGAAGCAGCTTTCTGCTTATATGGGCCAACGGCCTGGAACAAGCTCCCATTACATAGACAGGCAACGATCATAGATAGCTTTAAAAGCAAGCCAAAGACCCTCTTTTTACTCTTGCTTTTAGTGGTTCGTGGTAAATGTAGATTTAGTATATCTTTCAATAGGTAGAGTCTGTGTGGTTCCTTATTGAGGTGTGTATCTCAGTAGGTGACAGGTAGTCTGTGTGGTTCTGGAATCCTTCTAAAGTGATGTAGTGATTTTTTTTGTTCTTGCTATTTTCTTGTATTGTTTTAATTTTGATCTTGCCTCCTTTTAATTTGTTCTTGATCATGTTTTTGATCTTATTGTTTTTGATCTTGTTTAATATTGTGTTATTTTTCTTTTTGTATCTCTTTTTTTATGTAGGGCACTTTGGGCTGCATTTGATGTCATGAAAGGTGCTATTCAAATAAAGTGTATTATTATTATTACTTAAAAGAAAAACCTGTGGAATACTTAGCCTGTCCTCTCAAATCTCTCAACGGTCAACAGACATTAATGAGACAATCAGCTAAATATGGTGAGATAGCTTTGAAAGTTGCATGTAGGGATGTCCGATATTATCGGCCTCCCGATATCATCGGCCGATATTAGCATGAAAATGTATATATCGGAAAATATCGGTATCGGTTTAAAATAAGTTACAGGAGTTCTTCTGTATGGTGTGTGTGATATGAAATGTGCGCTTACCATAATCACAGTAATCCTTATTCATATTCCTTCCATCATATTCAAAGGCTTTTGCAGAGAAATGAGACACTCCAGTCACTTTCAAATTAAAGCACTGCAGAGGGCAGGTGTGTGTGTCTGTGTCCAACTGACGCTCGTTGACGCTTGTTAATGTTATAGGCATCAGAGCAATTATGCTTCTGCACTGTCAAATAGGCCAACATCTAATCTAAGATTAGTGGGACTCATTCAGATGACCACCAGTGAGTCCCAGGACTCACTTTATTGAAAATCTAACAACATCACTGTATTATATTAGATTTATTAGATATTATATTGATATTACAGCTATTTTATTTTAATAGATATGTGATGTTGTTACCTGACAATTAGTTGACTTTTGGTGAAAAAGCCTGCATATATCGGTATCGGCTGATATCGGTATCGGAAATTAGGAGTTGGACAATATCACTAAATCGGTTATGGGTAAAAAAGTTAATATCGAACATCCCTAGTTGCATGGAAGGCTTTTTGAAAAAAGGTTTAATATGCAACACAACACATCACACTCTCAGGTAAGGGGTCCTTGGCATGAAAAACATTGAGGACCCCTGGTCAAGAGGTTTGTGAGATTAGCAGACACAGACAGACAGAAAGACAGAGACAGTCTTCTAGGCCATTGGTTCTCAAAGTGGGGTCCGGGGACCCCCAGGGGTCCTTGGGGGGTGTACCAGGGGGTCCCCAGCAAAATTAGTTAATATAGTGTCACAATCATTTAAAAAAAATAGCAGATACAAGCTCATAGCACGGCACTGAGTGCTGCGCTATGAGCTTGTAGATCTGCTATTTTTGAAAAATCCCTGGCACAAAACATTTTTGAGATGGGGGTCCGAAGCCGAATACATATCATTTTGGGGGTCCTTGACATGAAAAAGTTTGAGAACCATGCACTGTTCTAGAGCGGCTCGCCTCTGAGGAGCCACGGTGTGAAAATTCTGTGAATCTCTAGCTACACCAACATTGTTTTTGTGAAGCAGTTTTGTTCATAGATGTTTAGCATTCCATTTGCTTGTGTGGCAATGTAAGGCAATTATCTCGACTGGCTTGGGGGCTCAACAGGCTTTGGAATCGCAGGGATATTTATAATATTCACCCGTAAGTAGAAAACGATGAATCCCAAAGTGATATATAGGACGAAGAGGCAAATCTAAACGGCTTGTTGGATAACTTTCTATTCAGATATAGCCAGCCCACAAAAAAATTACTGTATTTGAAATTTCACTTCTTTCTTTGTTAGTAGAGCCATCAGAGAGTGGTGGTGGCCATCCTTTCAATTTTAAACCATAATTTCGGTTTAAGTTTATCTGCCTCCTAAGCGACGATTTCCCATCAGTATCTGAAAATATTGGGAAATGTTTATATTTGACCTTGAAAGTAATTCAACTATAGCAAAATCCAACTATACTTCTTTTTAGAACAGTTGGGATCTGGAGGTTCCCAGACCCAAATCTGGGAACCAGTGATTTAAACATTAGGCACTGGCCATGGTCTAAAACATTTAGTTGTAAAGTCAGCAGGAACACCAGGGGATCTGTCTGTGGAAATAGCTTTCAGATAAGATTTGTGACACCAAGCATTGGCTAGGCTACTTTGTTGTATTTTTCAGTATCAGATTGTTGTTGAGAGATTGTAATAATGTGCTGTTTACCATACTATGTTTGTTCATGTCAATTTATTTGTTGGCAGAAGCCGGGAAGAATAGCTGCTATGCCAAATTACAGTAGCTTAGAGGGCATTTGTGCACATAACTGTGAGGCTGATAAAATACAAAATAAAGGTACATTTAAAAAAAAACGTGGAGGTAAGAAAAACACGCCAAAGGGCGTAGAACATCGAAATATCTCACCTCAAAGAGACACTAATGTGATAACTCTCTCTCTCTCTCACACACACACACACACACACACACACAACACAACACACAAACACACACAAACACACAAACACACACATGTGCGCGCGCACATGTGCTCGCGCACGCACGCAGGCACGCACACACGCACACATGCATTGTACACACAGTTAATTGCCAAGACTGCAGAGCACTGACTGCTGATATAAAGCTGTTTTAATCAGTCCAGGGAAACACACACACACATACACACACACCAAAAGAACTCCTCAGGCTGAGGGAGTAGAATAAATCATTATTCAGCCCACAGAAAGTGCTGCTTCCCAGCAGTCTGGGACTTTTCCAATACATTTGTGCTGGGTCACGCAAAACCTATCCCAGCCACCAGGCAGTTGCTGCTCATGCTGTCCATCGACATTTTATCATATATATACACGCAAAGTCCACTGCTCACTCAAAACACTCAAGACAGTATGATGGCAAGGCTCAAAAGGCAGAACTATGTGGCGTGGACATTTTTTTTGCAAGGCTGATTTATACTTAGTTGCATGCAGGTTTTGCCCACCGATAATAACGCAATAATAACACGTTGCACTGTATTATGTGAGCTTATAGATACATTTCTTCTGTTGCACGACAATGCCGTGCAACCAATTATAACTCAGGCTTCAGCCCCCAAAATAATTACACAGCTGCATGATTTTAAAAAAAAGATAGGAACAAGAGAGTATATGCATAAACAGTTTTTTTTCCTGCCAAAGTGATTTAATAATACAACAACTTGAACTCAAGGTGGAGATATAGGGTGCGTTAGGATATAAGGCACTCAGCGCACTGGTCCAATACAAACCAATACGTGAGTGTGCTCCCGGTGCGCATATCCGAATAGTACCAGCAAGTGGGCAGATCCATAATAGAGCCATAGGCCTACTCATAGTGAATAAATATAAGCTGAAAAATAAAAAAGTTAAGTTGACATTATAATTAGAAATCACAATATTGATAATACTGCAATAGGAACACCATTTGAAAATATAACGTTTCTGTCAGACAGAAACCTTATCTCCAATTCTCCATATTTCATCTTTTTTTTCATGTTTTTTTTCCGTGAATTAATGTCCTACTTCGTCATACTACAGTGTCACACACAACTAGCAAAAAAAAAAGCCAATCTACATTTAGATCTGCTATTTTTGAAAAAAATAATAAGTTAGAGGTAAAGTGGTAAAGTGTGCCTGTCTGTGGGTTTTACAAATATTTAACCAATGAAAAGTATTAACAAGACGCTGTGACTGAATAATAACTACATTGGATTCATTAGGAACACAGGTTATTTTTTTCAATTTCCTGAAAGGTTTTAGACATATAAGGGTTTTGTACAAACCCAACAGCATTGATAATACATAAGCACATAGTTCAGAATGATGTCATTCTCAGCCCACCACAGCACAGCAGGTGTACAAATGAGTCCTCACAGCTATTTGTACAATTCTCATCATCCACTCCCTCACAGGAGATGATAAATACCGATGTCTGTATGATTATTATGTGTGTTTATTCTGTCACAATTTCAAGTAGTTGAGTAGGTGGATATGCTGCTGAAAAGTCAGGGAAAACACTTGCTCCATAAAACATTTTACCATTGATTCTCAGGAACACTTCAGTCCAGACGACCTTCATGAGAAACGTCATGTTATTGTGAATAATGCTTCTAAATCCAAACAGTTATCTAAAAAACTTTCACATTTTTATATTAAAAAAAATGGCATAGCAACATCTAAAATGACACAGATGCTGTTCCGGATTGAAAGGTATAACAACGTATACAGTAGGTTTAACAGGTCTAAATGGGTTTTACCAACCATAGTATGATAGAACTCAGGTCCTTTGAGACACACAAACAGCAGTATGGCCAGTGCTGAGCCACCAGGCACCCACCCACCACAGAGATAACTTTTTAATAAAATCTGAGTATTTTCTGTGTATTTAACTCGGGAAAGCATCTCTGTCATTTTAGATGTCTTTGGCTATTCAGAAATAGCAGATATACAAGCTCATAGCGCGGCACCGAGCTTGTAGATCTGCTATTTTTGAAAGGTCATGAAAATGTGTGCAAATCTTTAAATATATATATATTTAGCGAACATTTGTAGAATATTTTGTTCCAGGGACCTCCAGAAGCAAAGATTTGAGTTACAAATGTTCACTTTAAAAAATATACATAAAAAAATGTTCAAGTTTTTTTTTAAACAGCAGATCATAAGTTCATAGCAAAGCACTCGGTGTCGAGCAATGAGCATTTATATCTGCTATTTTTGAATAGCCAAAGTATAAAATAATGGTTAAAGCTGAAATCTAAAATGACACACAATGCGTTCCCAGATTGAATGGGTTAAAGGCAGCACCTCAACTATTGCTGATTTAGCGCAAACCTTCGTAACCTCCAGCGCAGGGGAAATGCCCATTCCATCACTGCAGCAATTAAGTAAGTAAATGCACACTCTAAGTAGCCAGACAAAAAGGTGCATAATATACTGCTTACTAGAGGTGTGAACAGCTATATATTTGAATCCTCTTTTTTCTTATTTACGTGTACTCATTTCTTTTTTTGTATACGTTTATTTGGGGGAGACAGCATACTATATCAATGAACACTACACATACAATGCAATGTAAATGCGCCGGATTTAGCTAGAATGTTAATTTCCATCCGTAGTCCCCATACAGAAAACAAGCAACATTACAAAAAGAGCACATATAAACATTATAAAAAAGGGTACAAACAGAAGAGAAAAATGTAACAGTAAAAAAGGCCTAGTTTTGACCTAAAATACCAGAGCCTCAGGAAAACTAAAAAGAAAAAAAGAGCATACATCATACATTTAGTACAATGACCATGTATGGGACTAGAAGTTGACGTCTGCCAACATCCAAAGTGAGAGGTCTGTGTCCTGGGTGACAATGTCATTACAGAGATGTATGCCTGCCATGAAGGCAGATCTAATCACACTGACGTACACTTCACCTTCAATAGCCATCGTACATACAGTACACTACACACCACAACAACCACAGCGCCGGAGGGGGAGAAACCCAAAGCAGAATGCAACATAAAAACACAGTAGAACCGAACCGCCCCTCCTCCTCGGCTGGGAAAATTGCATTTTCCTGACATTGTATCGTATCAGAAAAATGGTTTACTTGGTTGTATTTGTGTTATATATCCTGTATATATTACATTACATTTGACAAATCAAAAAAACAAGAGACACTGACCATCTATTGATCTAATTTTGTCGAGCCCTGTGGCTTCTGGATGATATATATATACCGGGTGTTGTGTAGTGCAGTGCTTCTCTTCTCAACCTTTTCTTGGATCAGGAGCCGGGCCCACTTTAAAATCTCAAAAGCGTTCGCGGCCCACCCATCTGACCACTTAACACGGCAGCCGGACGGCTGCCGTGTTCAGTGGTCAGATGGGTGGGCCGCGTGCGTTTTTTTCAGAGCATTTTATGATCAATCAATCAATCAATCGATTGTGTTCCGGCTTTGATCAATGCAACTAATGTTACAACTTTAACCCATTCAATCCCGGGAACGCATCTGTGTCATTTTAGATTTGAGCTATAACCATTATTTTATCCTTTGGCTATTAAAAATAGCAGATATACAAGCTCATAGTGCGGCACCGAGTGCCACGATATGAGCTTGTAGATCAGCTATTTTTGAAAAATGTAGAAAATGTGTGCAAATCTATGAATATATTTTTAAATGGAACTTTTTTGACTCAGATCTTTGCTTATGGGGGTCCCTGGAACACAATATTTTCAGATGGGGGTCCGTGGCCAAATGCATACACATTTTTTGGGGTCCTTGACATGAAAAGGTTTGAGAACCACTGATATAGAAACATATGTATTTTCAGAAAACTGTTAGGATTTAGAAAACATTTGTAGACACGTTCCCGTATTGAATGGGTTAAGTTCATATTTAGCAGTATCACAATGAATTGTAGTTCGGGCTATTTCCGGCAAATGAGGTTTGGTGTACATGGGAAAAAAGGGGGGTGACGTATAGACCCCTGGGGGACCCCGGTCATCGAAGTAAATAGGGTTTAAGTGGTTACAAGCTGCTGTTTTCAGAATTTGGACACAAAACACTAGCTAGCTCATGCCACCATTCAGCAAAATGATGCGCACAGCCGCACACACAATCACTCATGCAAGTCGTACACACAGACATACACACACACACATGAAAAGTTGTTCTCTTACACACTCACTATCTCCCACTTGCATCCCCTGCATGTGCAAAAACATGGCTTCTGTGTGCGTGCGTGCGTGCGTGCGTGCGTGCGTGCGTGCGTGCGTGCGTGCGTGCGTGCGTGCGTGCGTGCGTGCGTGCGTGCGTGCGTGCGTGCGTGCGTGCGTGCGTGCGTGCGTGCGTGCGTGCGTGCGTGCGTGCGTGCGTGCGTGCGTGCGTGCGTGAGCCTGCCTGTGTACAGAAGGGGGGAAGTGGAGCCAGAGACTCTGATTATCTCAGTAATGAAGCAGCCGCAGAGAACAACAGCCCATCTAATTTCGACGCTTTTAGGGTTGACTTCAGAGCGATAAGCTAAAGCATATCTGTACATCAAACCAGTGGTTGGAAGGAGTGTATCTGTACAGTATCAGTATGTGGTTATTTATATAAAAGAATGTTGTTTGTTCCCTTGCGTGTATTAAGTTAAGTTATACTTTTGACCGCCGTGGGGAAATTCGTCCTCTGCTGCATTTAACCCATCCTAACTATCACTGAACAGTGCCTGGGGACAGAGCCAAGGGCACCGTCAGAAGTGCAGCGTGTCTCAAAGCGCACACCAAAAATAGTTGATCTACAAAATCACAACTCCTTGCATCACAAAGCAACACAGCGTGCAAACACGACGTGAAACCAATTATAAATCAGGCATAACAGGCATGTCTTTTGCCAGAGATCATTCAAGCTCCACCCGAAGGCCCCAATCAATCAGGTTTGAACCCAAGACCTTCATGCTGTGAGGCAACATTGCCCCCCACTCCTCACTGAGCCACCCCAGCACAGGTGCATGTCTGCAGGAAGTGTGTGCAGGAAGTAAACAGTAAAAATCCTGATGCTGTGTTCACACTAGTGGTGACAAAGCTACAAAACAGGGGAGTGTAAATGATGAAACAGAGACACATGATTGTTTCACTACGTTATTGGAACGTTGAAAGAAATTGAGGCCAGTTCAACTTTGATTTGAAGCGTCATGCAAAATTAACCCAAACTAGCCCTTTTATGTTGCTGTGCTACTGGAAATGGGGGGGAGAGAGAGAGAGAGAGAGAGAGAGAGAGAGAGAGAGAGAGAGAGAGAGAGAGAGAGAGAGAGAGAAGGGGAAAACTAAATATTTCTGGCTGATTTGTTTCTCTCTTAGGGCTAGGCCTATGAGGAAAAATTAAATATTTCTGGCTGATTTGTTTCTCTCTTAGGGCTAGGCCTATGTATTTCTGGTAATGTTATTGGCACTGGTAGCTCATTTTGTATGCCCGTCACGTGGCAAAAATAAATTTGTATGAAAATGTCCATCACAATCTGGCCTGGTGATGAACCCTGCACAACATCATTGACTGACATTATATCTATTCTTATCTATTTAAGGAAATCATCTTCTAAATTTTAACCTTGTATGCATCCCTTCAGCATATAATGTACTACATAATTTGGGCTTGGAAGAAGCATAAATTGAATCAGGTTGATGCAGAGAAGAGAATCACTCAACAGTAAAGAGAGGATTCACAATAGAATGAATAGCATGTCCTCCAGAACATGACTGATTGTCATCTCAGTGTACATTCTAATCAGTGCCACATGAGAAGCTGGATGTTTCAACATCACGTGAAATTCTAAACACATTTACTTTAATAATCATAACTGTAGGGCTCATGTATCAAGCAAGCAATGAGGATTTGTATTCCAAAAATATGAAGAAAAACAATGTTGGGCTCGATTAGTGATCAATACGATCCAGAGGATCTAAAAGTCCTTAATCCTGTGATTAATGTACTTTGAATCTTGCCGTAAGCCAATCCTTTCAATACTGTTTGACCCTAACCTCTCTTGATCCACTATTCAGTCACTCAGCCTCGTCCTGAGGGCCAGGTTCAACATATGCCTGGAGAAGAAAGACAAGCGTGTATGATTGTGTGTGCACCTGTGTGTGTGCACCTGTGAAAAAATAGCAGATCTACAAGCTCGTAGCGACTAGCGCGGCACTCGTGCAGGGCTATAGGCTTGTAGATCTTCTATTTTTGAATAGCCCAAAGTATGAAATAATGGTTATTAGGTCTTAGTTTTAGTCATCGTAGCTTAGTTTTTATTTAGTTTTTGTCAGTGAAAAAAGGTATAGTCGACGAACATTTTTCGTCATAGTTTTAGTCGACAAAATCAACACTGGTTGAAATCAGTGGAAAGTCCCAACAAATAAGCTATTTGCTATTAAGCTATTAGGGTGCGTGCGTGCATATACATGTAGTTACTGAGCATGTGACAGAGCCTGGTGGGAGCCTCTACCTATGTGCTAGGCTGGGTGTAATGAAACCACTGCATATGTCAGTGATCTCCCTTTCTCTCATCCAGCTCCTGAAAGGGATTAGTGGCAATGACAAGACTCATAATCAAGGTGCTGGCTACACATCCCATTTGACTATCAATCAGAGAGAGAAACTAACAAATCCACCTGTGGATTTCTCTCTCTCTCACGCACCAAGGCACACGCGCTCACACTCACACTCACACTCACACTCACACTCACACTCACACACACACACACACACACACACACACACACACACACACACACACACACACACAAATAGAGGTTTGACCAGCGATGTAAATCCTGGCCGAATACAGGCTTTCCCAATGCTGTCGGAGGAGCTTATAAAACCTTCAACTGTGACAACTTTCACATCCTCCCATTCCAGTGAAATAAATCAAAGTGTCAGTGAGTTACTTCGCTCCATCAAAAGGACTCATTTTACTTCTTCGCTCGATCCTTCAACTCTTCCAATTGCTCAAACTTTTTTCAATTTCACATAACCAAACCTATTTATCAGTCCCCTTGCAGCTGGCAGTGATTGATATGTCTACACTGCATTGCTTTTCAAACCATTTCCAAAAGTAGTAAACAAAAATCCTACACCTGTGATAGGGAATGTTACTGTATGTGACTGTCTCAGCATATTACTCTACAATACACTGTAGCAATACCAAATACACTGCAACAATATAATACCAAACACATTATAACATTACCAAATACACAGTAACAATATAAAAACACTGTAACAATATAAAATACACTGTAACAATATAAAATATGCTGTAATATCAAATACACTAACTATTCCCAATAGTATTTGGTATTGTTACAACGTATTTCATACTGTTACACCTTAGTCACCCTGATGAAGGCATTGTTGCCGCAACACATACGTAGGTGTATTTATTTTCATTCTTGCCATGCAGTAGCCATGCTATTAAAGGCTTTTACATTTTTCCAGAGTGCCATGGTCTCTTCCCTTGTTTGCCATTTAATTTAGTCACCCCTTTGTACCAAAGAGCACCTTTTTGGGGATTTTTGCTTTGCCAAACAGATGTGCTCCTTTCTCTCTTTCTTCTACACTGTTACAGTGTATTTGGCAAACACACTGTTACAATAAATATCAAATATATTTGTGTGTGATGGGTTTACCCTGCTGTATCTACAGTACCAGACAGTTTTGAAGTTTCAATTAATCTAACATGGTTAAAATGGAGTTTGAAGTTACAATAATATAGGAAGGCAGTGTCGGATAACATTTAATTTAATTTAATGTATCTAAATATTGAATCGGTCTAGTGTGCAGACACGTGACACATGATGTGTACAATGTATAGTGTGGTGTGGTAGTAAGTGGTGGTGCAGTATGTAGTCTTTTAGTGTGATATGTTGTGGTGCAGTGTGTAGTGTAGTGTAGTGTAGTGTAGTGTAGTGTAGTGTAGTGTAGTGTAGTGTAGTGTAGTGTAGTGTAGTGTAGTGTAGTGTAGTTTAGTGTAGTTTAGTGTAGTGTAGTGTAGTGTCGCCGATGCAATATACTGTATTGTGGTGCAGAATGTAGTGTAGTGTGGTGTGGTTGTCTGCTATTGTATCTGATAGTTCATTAGATATTAGATAATCAATGCACTCTATTGTTAACTCTAAAGGTCCTTACACACCGGGGCGATTTTTTTCAAGCGAATAATACGTTTGGTTTTAAAACCTTATAAAGTCAATGCAAGCTTCCACACCAGTTTCGCGGAGCGAAAAAAGCGTCTTTTAATTATTCGGAACGAGTCCGAATTTTGCGTATATTCGCATATTCGCTCTCTGAATAGCAGCTGGACCTAATAATAATAGACTATTTCTATAGCACTTTTCAAAAATGTGCACAGATAGAAACGGAAAAAAAATTTAAGTAAAAATATATGCAATGCAGTTTAGAAATACAAACACAGAATGAACTAGAAAAGGTGCTCCTCGGAGCGCAGGTCTCCGCCAGGTCAGGTAGGTTATTGTGGGCCAACAATGTTCGGAATTTGCCAATCAGGCTGGAATATGAAAAATCGGACGGATCCATCTTGATCACTGGACTATAGAGATAATGTGTACAGATGTGCGTGATGTTTGGAATTAATTTGTAGGAGTAATATATATTATTTTTTTTGGTACAAAAATCTGCCTCCTGGTTGCACTGTAATAGGGCAATGTTAAAAGGGTGGCATTTGTTCCTCAACGTAGTGTGAATGTGTGTGCAAAGTTTATGAGTTGCGGCATTTTGTTCAAAACAGGCCACTCCTGCAAAATGTAGATGTCAATCTTAGCCAATCAGGATGGAATATGAAAAATCAAACAGATCCGTCTCGATCACATGAATATAAAGATCATGTGTACTGACTTGTGTGAAATTAGGATAAAATCTGAAGGAGTAATATAAAATAATTTGTTTTACATAAGTCGGTCTCCTGGTGGCGCTATAAAAGGTAGATGTGAGAAATGCAGGGCAAAGGTTTTTCCTTGGTCTCTAGGGAGTGTGAATACAAGGTTTTACACAGATCGGTGCAGTTATAGGTAAAAACACGAATCGGCCTGTTATAGCGGCACCAGGCTGATTGGAACATTTTCAAGTGGCATTTCTTTCTCGGCCTAGTGGGAATGTGTGTGCAAAATTTCGTTCAAAACGGAGCACTGCTGCAAAAAGCGGCCTCCTGGTGGCGCTATAATAGGCCCATGTGAAAACTTTGGGGCAGAGGTTCTGCTCTGGCATCCAGGGAGTGTGTGTGCACACACAGTTTCGCTGCGATCACGCCAACGGTGCCGGAGATTAGCTGACCACAGACGGAGGGGGCGACGGACACACACACGGACACACGGACACACGGACACACGGACACACGGACACACGGACACACGGACGGACGGACGGACAGGGTGCAAAACATAATCTTGGCCATGCCTTACGGCCTGGCGGAGACAATAAAAGACTAAGAATATCTAAGAATAAATGCATAGTCTTGCTGTCTATTCACTAAAGCATAACAAAGACATTATAAAAACTCTAGTTAAAATACATTTTATAAGAGTTTAAAAGAGTTTTCAAATAGGACACAGAGATTCCCAGTGGAAGTTTATGCCGCAATTGTGGTAGTCCATACAAATGTATGCTCTATTGCCCTCTGTTGCCTTGCCCTGGAAACCAAGCGCAGCAGCCTGTCTGCAGATTTGAGATTACAGGGAGGGGTGTATGGAGTGAGAAGGTCAGAAATATAAGAGGGACAAGGCAGTTCAGTGATTTAAAAACAAAACCAATACTATTTTAAAACCAATTAAAAGCGCCACGGGCAACCAGTCCAGTGAAGCAAGAATTGGGGAAATGTGTTCATATTTTCTAGTTCTTGTAAGAGCCCTAGCTGGCTCTGGTATTTTGAACAAGTTGGAGGCAGCTGGATCGATTTCTGGGGCAGTCTGGTAAACAGTGATTTACAGTAATCAAGATAATTAGTGGCAAACGCGTGGATGAGAATGTTTGTGCATTGCTGAATGAAAAAATCTGATTTGGCAATATTCCTGATTTGACAGATCGATTTGGTATTGCTAAAATGTTTATAAGAATTCGGTCAAATATTACTCCTAGATATCTGGTCCCATAGGTGCACTATAAACTCTGGGATATTTGGTGGTGTGGTGTATTTGATGGTGTGGTGTATTTAGTGGTGTGGCGTATTCTGTGGTGTGGTGTATTTGGTGGTGTGGTGTATTCTGTGGTGTGGTGTATTCTGTGGTGTGGTGTATTTGGTGCAGTGAGGTCCAATAGTATGGTATGGTGCGGTTAAGGGCAGCGAAGTGTGTAGTGCAATACTATGCAGACAGTGCTGTGGTGAGGTCAGGTGTAGTGAGGTATGATGAGCACTGATAAATTGGACACTATGTCCTAAATCAGTGAGGCTGTGCAATATGTCCCAATAAAACAGACAGCCCCCTTTCCTCTTAGGAGCAGCGAGGCAGCAAACCCTGTCCCCGACCCTTCCTCCATCTGACACCAGCACACTTTCAAAACATATCACGGAGATATAGTGAAGAGAGAGAAAGCCAGAGAGGGGGGGGGTGTATTACTTTAGGGGAAAGGAGGTAGGAATATTGCATGTGTGTGTGTGTGTGTGTGTGTGTGTGTGTGTGTGTGTGTGTGTGTGTGTGTGTGTGTGTATGTGTGTGTGTGTGTGTGTGTGTGTGTGTGTGTGTGTGTGTGTGTGTGTGTGTGTGTGTGTGTGTGTGTGTGTGTGTGTGTGTGTGTGTGTGTGTGTGTGTGTGTGTGTGTGTGTGTGTGTGTACAGAGTGTGTGAGAGATAATAATGGGGCAGATGGTAGATCATGGTAATTAGCAGCCCTGTTTGTCTCTAACACTATCACTGCTATGGTGCTGCATGCTGCTGAAAAGGAGAAGAAAACGGAACCATATCAATCATGTCACTGCGCAGACATCACCTGAACACGAACACACCCAAACAGCCCCGACAATAACATGCTTCAAGTAGGACTGGTCATGTTACAAATGTATTTGTTCTCTGTATAATTGCCTACTGTATATCAGAACATGTACAGTAACTGCTGTGTTACATTAACAATCTCTCTTAAGGCTATTAGCATTTTCATCACGCACACTGTAGTTTTGAACATTGTTATCATAGATCTTGTTCCCTGAATTCCTTGGATCATGACGGTTTTTATATTCCATACTGTTTGCCTGTAATTGGCCCCCTCCCACAAAATTTGTGCGAGGGGGCTATGTCTTACAAAACATGCCATATACTGTATCATGAACGCAACATTTCACAAGAGGGGCCTATATAGTGCATTGAAAAAAAGCACTTACAAAGGCGAAAAGTTGCACTGTGTATGTCATTTTCCCCCGTAGCTTCCTTGGGTCCTGACTCCTGATGACTACAACCCACGACTTACACAGCCCTGGCTAGGCAACCTGCAGGCTAGAGGAGATATGCACTACGACTCCATGGAGAGCCTCTTTAGTTTGTGCTAGAACTCACACAACATGCTGCTTGTCAAAACAACGTTAACATGCTGAAGATAATAGAGTCACAAACATGATTTGAAATCCCAACACAGGCCATCGCTGTTTTTTTTCCCAAAGGAGAAGAATATGCAGATGCTGATGTTTACTGTACATCATAACTGACAGTAAATCTAATGGATTCATTCCCTTGCAAATGAAAGCATAAGGAAAATCACCATATGGCCCCAGTGAGGAACAAGAGCAATAAAGAAGAACAATAATAATAGTTGTAAATGAACACTACAGGGATATAGTCTATGCTCCAGCTAAAAGATCCTACACCAAAAGATAGGGGGCTGCCCATTAGTCCGATGTCTCAAATTAATAGTCTGAAAAATGTTAGTGTGAGGTTAGGTTTAGGCATAGTTTCTGTGAGGTTAAAGTTATGGTTAAGGTTAGGCTTAGTTATAGTGCATGCCGTCGGACCAATGGTACTTCGGAACAAAGGACCGTCAGACTAAAGCCCTTCCTTCTTACACATGCACACTAATATACAGTAAACAATACACATGTACATGCACGCACATTAACAAATTATGCCACCCAAACATCTTTGTCAAGTAAGGTGAATATATACTGTATACTGCCAAAAACAGAGAACCCTGAGCTTGCACAGGTCAGAGGCAGGTCTTGGGTGAATCATGGATGCTTTATAAAGCCATCCATTTGAAATAGTTTGAAGATATAAATATGACTGAAAGGGATATCTGGACAAAATGATACTGCACTACACAAAAGAAAGCAATCTGGGCAGTAGTGAACAGAGTCAAATATGGCATGATGTAAAAAATATATATATATATCACAGATGCCATCATATAAAATTGACACTGTTACTTCATAATAAATACATTTTCTGATCCCTTGAAAACTGTAATGGTCACTTTACCCATAGACATCACACATTGCACACAACTCATTGGGTTTTGAATCATTGTATCTGTCCTGTCATTTCTCTTTTGAATTGGAGTTCACAACCAGAAAGTGATGTCTGAGAACAGTTCAGGCAATGCGTCTCATATGCTAGAGGTCTGTGAGGTTAACCCGTCAAAACTAACATGTCAGCATTCATCAGCAAAGTGCACGTTGCGCTATGAGGACCAAATAAAGCTGACTCGGAGAGAAAGTCGCTCCCTTCTGGAGGGGGCACACGTGCAATTGAGGTAGACTGCTTATTTAGCTCTACCGTATGCTGTAGGTTTATAGCTTATGCAGCACTCATTTGTAGCAAACCAGACAATAGTTAGAGGTATTGCAGATCAATCAGAGATTCATGACCGTGTTGATTGTGTGTGGTAACCTCCTGCCCATTGAAATTACCTCCAGTGCACGCATGCACGCACGCACGCACGCACGCATGTGCACATGCGCACACACACACACACACACACACACACTTTACTCTCCACTCCTTTATTGACCATTGAAGGACAGCGTAGGAGATGGTTACTGTCGGACAAAAACATGGTTCCCATAGTAACATCATGTTGTGTTGGCTCCGTGTACTGAGGTCTTACTGATAAGTCAGATATAAATACACATAGATGCTCAACTACTGCCATAACAACCTGCTGAAGCATAAGCACTGGAATTCAATGGCAATCAGTGTTGTTGGTTTTGGAGTTATTTATTTGAATTATAACTTTCTGTTATCTTTAATACATACAGCTCCAGTAAGGATGAATTGTAATTTTTTGATGGAGAAGGTGACAGTGTATGCGCCCAGAACATATGTCCTGTGATATAGATATATTTTCTGACATGGACCTCTCAGAACTACTGTAATGTGAAGACAACATGCAATCAACCACAGTCCAGTATTCAGTTCACTGCCATTAACTCTATGCCAGGTCCAAGAAGCACAGTTGTTTTCCGGACAGTCTCACTGAGCTGTCCAGGACCGCCGAGCTCAGACAGCTCTTGGAGACTGTGTTTTAAGAATGGACCATGCACTGCTGACTGAGGGTGGGGGGGGGGAGCGAGTGAGAGTGGATCATATACCCCATATGAACCTAATGTTACCTCAGCAGGGGTGAACTGAAAATACACCACACAACTGACACTACAAAGAATCCTGTATCTATGCACACCACTATTTACAACAAATAATTATAAGTGGGAAGTTTCCCTATGGTCAAATCTAAATCTTGTGAGAGGAATATCCAGATATATGCCAGGTCACTTTATATCATCATTAAACAATGCAGTCAATTCTAAATGCATCTATAGTAGCCTAATTGGCATAATGACTTATAAAGCCCTCTACGTAAAATAACAAGGCATCTTAAAGGGTTAAAGAGAAATGATCTCAGCCAACTTCAGCCAAACCGCCCTGCCATGCCGCCAGAGACAGGAAGACCTACAGTGGTCCACAGTATCTGTGTCATTACTGCTGACCTAGATGCTCTGAAACACTGAATGATGTCCTGTCTGTGTGGCCCCACTGCATTCTGACAATAAGGATATATGGTGACTCTGTAACCCCCTCTGCACAGCATACAGTACAGCATACACTATAGTCTAATAATCTCGAAAAAAATTAAACTAAGTTGAGGCCAGCAAATAACAAAAGAAGCAATTATCATGGCAGGGGGAGGACGATGAAATGAAGGTCATTGGTGTGCAGTAAAATTAGCTCTGAGACAGAGGGACTAAGCTCAGAGTCAGACCAACATAGAGTCGGAGGTGAGTTAGTTACATCACATGCAAGCAAGTACACGGACAAAGGAGAAAGGAGTCCTGCGCAGTCGTCCATCCATCCATCTCCCTCTCTCTCTCTCTCTCTCTCTCTCTCTCTCTCTCCCTCTCTCTCTCTCTCTCTCTCTCTCCCTCTCTCTTTCAGACACACTTGGTGATGCGGTCAGTGAGGACCGTAAATCTAAATGACTGACAGCCTTTCTCTGTCATCATAGCAGGCTACTATAGCGTAGATCAGATCCCCCTATATAGCATATACATGATCTGATAAATATGGGGATAACGGGTATAATCATATGCAAATAACGCACAAGACAAGGTGACAATAGCACCAATGAATGGAGCACAGATAGTTAACTTTTTTCTGGAGATGGAAAAACAAGCTAGTCAGGTGAACACGATTCCATTCCCTTGAGCCATTCATCTTACAACAATATATGCTAAATAGGCTAATGAATGAACACTGTGCACATCATAAACAAATACATTTTCCGTTTTATATGCAGAGACATATGGTGGGCTAGGCTGCTATTGAAAGTCTGCCACATATAGGCTTAGGCTGCCTGCTGCTAGACTAGCCATGGATCACACGACGGTCGTTTGTCACGATCGTCATGGATGAACTTCAACTTGGTGTTTGCACTGTTTCCCTTTTTGGTCCGTACATCTACTTAAACGTTCAAATTTCAAATATAAAGTGCTTACCCTATGGCCACGGATGTTACAATTATGTACGGGGCCTCAGAAGTACCCGTATCTTCCGTATTGTTCAATCAAATGTATTTTAAGCCGATCAGTGGCTATTCTCAGATAGAGTTATAATGTATCAGAGTGTAATATACCTCCCAACCTATAGGGTCGCGTAGTTGAAAGCATATGGCAAAAATACAGAGGAAATGGCCACCAATCGGATTAAATGTATTTTTATTCAACAATACAGAATATACGGGTACTTCTGAGGGACCGTACATAATTGCAATATCTGTGGCCATGGGGTAAGCACTTTATATTTGAAATTTGAACGTATATGTAGATGTACGGGCCAAAAGGGAAGAAAGTGCTAACACCAGGTTTAAGTTCATGCATGACTGTCATGATATGACAGTCACGTATCAGGGCTACCTGCTAGACATTCATTGAGCTTATGCAGTCAATAGGCGACATTAATGTTGCACACATTATGACCTGATGAGTGGGATATTGCACAATGCTTACCCTCCGTTGCGACAGCGCAGTGCAAAAGAAGTAAAACCATTCCCATAGAAAACACACAGTTTGCTTTAAACATCCCCCCTGCTGCTCCTCCAGCTCTCTTCCACCTGGTCCTCCTCAGACGCCAGCTCTCTCCTCCTCCACCAGCTATCCTCCTTTGCGGCAATAAGCATCCATCGGCAGAGTCCTGCTCTCTGCTGATGATTCCCAGGTTGTAAAGATCTGTCCTCCACACACTACTCCTCAAACCGGGAGCCATTTGCGTTTCCAGTGGATGAGTTGTTGAAGTTTCGGTCGTGAATAATGCATCTGATCAATCCTTGTGGTGCGGACAGTACTGTGATCTCGCCTGATGTCCACGGCGATCAGGGGCAAGTGGCATTGGTGAAAATGAAGAAATGCAGCCCTATGATCGCTCTGTTGTACTCGGTCCACCCATCAGCATGTGGTACTCGGTCCACTCATCAGCATGTGGCGCAGGGCGGCAGATACAGGGCAGCGCGCCGCGGAGGAGTTGGCCAAAGGTTTGACATTTAGCTGCTGCTGCTGCTGCTGCTGCTGCTGCTGCTACACTACTGCTGGCTGTAAATCGTTCTCACTCACTGAAATGATGAAAAAAAAAAAAAAAAAAAAGAACAACCATGTGCGCAATGGAGCAACATCAAGGAATAGAGATAGTGTCGAATGGCCAGTGACTCAATGTTGTTGTCTGCCAGCCCAACAAATAGGATAATTAGGAGTCGCTGTCCCTAATTGTTGGGGTAGTAGTACCGGACGAAGACCTCTGGTGGCTGTAAGTGGAACGCCATGCTCAAGTCAACTGCTTACCAGGGTAACCGGAAGACTCGCCCCAAAACACGCTCGCCCCCATTTTTTTTCGTGGACCGCTTGCCCCCATCGGTTCATTCTTTTATTACACATGCTTGATTCTGATTGGTCAATCACTGAATTCAGTGGTGTGTTATTTCTGAATAGGGCATAGCAGTGGCGGCCATTTTCTGGTTCCAAATTCAAAATAGTCAATGCATTTTTCCCTTTGACATTTCCAAAAATATTTATATCAATTCATTTAAGCCTAGAATCAAGCCATCCAGGGTCCTGGTGAATCATGACCATTAAACATTTTTTTCTGTGATTTTATTTTATTTTATATTTAATTATATGATATACTATATTTAATAAATACCCTTTGTTTTGCCGTTATCAAAAAAGTTTTTTCACAGAATCAAACGTTTTATGGTCATGATTCACCAGGACCCTGGATAGCTTGATTCTAGCCTTAAAATGTAAATTTTGGAAATGTCAATGGGAAAAATGCATTGACTATTTTGAAGTGGAACCAGAAAATGGCCGCCACTGCTATGCCCCGCTGTCTAATAAGTGCAACACTTATGGAATTACCGTTAGCAAGGAAATACTTTGTTTTGTTGTTACTTTTGGGTCAATAATTGTCACTACACCGGTTGTTGTTGAGAAATAACACCCGATAGGATGATTAAACACCGAGGCAAAGCGTACGTATTTATTTTACTGAGGATAAGGTTAGAAATAAGTTTAGGGTTAGGCATAGTTTTACTGAGGTTAAGTTAGGAATAAGGTTAGGTTTTGGCACTGTTTAACTGAGGTTACGTTTAGTTAGTAGGGATAGTTTACTGAGGTTACGTTTAGAGAATACCAGGTGGCGACCGACCGTTCCGAGGTCGTCGGATTTGCCCCGGGGCGACTGTGTTTTGGGGCGAGCGTTTTGGTATTCCTCACCAGAGGCAAAGACTATCTGAGATTTAGTAGTCTATTGATTAGATTCTAATCAATAGACAACTAAATCATCAGATATAGTCTTTGCCTCTTCTAATCATTAGAAGATGTCCACAACAAAATGTCAATATTTACACTCATAGGCCTACAAATTAACCCTCAGAATTCTACTGTGTACACTTTATTTGGTTATCTGAAAAATACCACGTTTGGTATTGCTTATTTATTTCTATTCTGGCTTATGGCTTATTTCTACATTATTATACTATATACTATAGCCTTTATACTTATACCATAAGTATCCACCCAAGGTAACCGGATTTAGTGGGCATCAGGTATTTCTGGGCACCATCTTTTAAAATATTTATTTTGTATTTGATTAGGGGCCAAATACATAGGTTTTATATTCTTTAGTTTTTACATTTACCTGGTGCCCACTGGACCTGTATCTCACCACAAGCTATAAACTAATGTAATGCTATTTCCGTCTATATAAGTGCCAATGAGTGAACATGCAAACATGTATTTTGGTGGTCAGTCAGTGTCTACGGGTTTCTGTATTTAGCCAATACTGTTAGTTGTAGTACTCATCTACTTCCACAGGGTGTCATCCAAGGATCATAACAGACTTCAACCTCGTTAATGTTTTGAAATGGGCTCAACTCTGTGCATGCACGTTGCTTGCTGTCCACTGTATAGTGTGAGAGGAATGGTTTGAGTGTCTAAACTATCAACAATATATTTAAAAAAATCAATAACACATTACATTCAAAAATCAAAAATAGTGCTCAGCCTAACTTTCAAACAAGCATTTATGCTGAAAAGACCAAACAAATCAAAGGATTGCAGCAATATTTTTTTTTTAATTCAAAGTGAATCTTAACAATAATACACCATAAAGTCTTATTTTGACACTCACCAAAAGAGTCACCTGGAAAACCCGCTTAATGTGACAAAGTAGAGAAGGCTTGGTCACACCTAAATCACTGAGAACTAGAGAGGAAACACTATCGCAAACTGTAGAGACATCACATCCAGAGTTAGTTTTCCCAGTCCTCATACTGTAAATATTGCACAGTGCAATTGCTACATGGCAAACTAGTGTAGCACAAAAATACAAAAGCAAATTAAACAAAATGGAAAAACAAAGCCACAAAAAAATCTACTAAAACAGTAACAGTTCAGGTTTCATTATCAAGTCTATTTGATGAGTAATCTAAATAGATGATTCCATAACTTGCAGTGAATTAACTTTGAAATGGATGCAGATGACCAGAAAACCCAAAAGACCAAACCAAATAACAAGGATTGAAGAGTAACACAGTAGCACATAGGACTTATATATAGACCCTGAATTAATTTATCTTATACCACAGCAGTGGATTTTTTTCCTCTTATAACAAAATCATAACCTTTATTGTAGTAATTTCCTAAACTGCTGTTTTTAGTTTTATCTGTTAAATGTTTCACAAAATGAAGAAAGAAACGGAAAAAAATCTAGTTGTGAATCGTGGACATTTTTTAAATAAAATAAAAAGAAAATGCTCTCCTTTTGCATCCATATTCTTTTAGGTGTGGGAGAGCTTGTGCAGGCGCATTGCTGGTGAATACCTTTACAGGAATCAAAATACAGCTTACATTTTGCATGCTTATTAATTATTGGAGAACCAGATAACTATTTCAAGCACTAATCTGCCAAGTTCATGCCGTGTTGTTATAAGCTTTCTTTCCCAAACCAAAGTATCAGTGTGACCAGTAAAGCATGGAGGGGGAAAAAGCTATCAAAAACACCTGTCCACATAAACATCTGTGTTGAAATGTGGAATATCAGATTCAAGACTTGACTTTGCAGAGAAGCAATGCTAATCTCCCGGACAAAATATCATCCAAACATTCTGAAACACATTAAAACATCCAATCGTCAGACTGTACTCATCATGGGCATGAGCCAAGGCTCTTCTGATACTAAGGTTGCTAAGGTTGCTAAAGTTGTACATAAGGAAATCTATGAGGCAATTCCTTCCAAGTATCCGGCTATTGTCAATTATGAATCATATTTGAGACTTATGCTTAATATGCTCGTCGCTTACTGAAAATAACAGATGTTAAAAATGTGTTGCATCTTGCAAGCTTGTGAGCATGACGTCACATGACGATGTATAAATCAGGCTTTACTTGTATGATGGAAAGGTGAGTGAACCACTTCTAGGCAGACAAGTGACTCAGGTGTGCATGCAAAGTAATATGAAGTTTAGCATGGAGATATCTAAGAACACTTAGTGGTGCAATGACCGCACAATGTAAAGTATTGCATTTTGCTGTTCAGTCAGAGTGACAATCTAAAAGATTAGTATTAAAAGTTGTATCATTAAAGAGTTTGTGTGTGTCTCACAGAGGTTTGGTGGCAGCCGTCTATAACAGGTGAAACCACCACAACCCACTCCTCTCCTGTTATTTCAAAGAAAAGAAGCACAGCAGAGGAGTATATGTCCCTGGAATGACACAATGATGAAGTTGTATCTAAATTTGTCTCATGTCTGTGATTATTAACTTTTTTTCCAAGTGGCCGTTACGACTGGTAACTGTACATGACAGATTGTTATTGGATCGCCAATCTTTGTCCTCGGTGAAGCAGACAGGTGGTGGAAAAAAACCACATCACTGGTGGCCCCACAACCCAATCCCCCACCCATCTCCAATTCTACCACTTTCTGAAATCTCAAGGCACAAACACAGTGCTGCTCACACTGTCTCAGTATCAGTAAAGGAACTGTAGGAACGATGGCCGAAGATTTGCATTGACAAACACCATCTTGATATGAGTGACACTCATAAAGGGGAGAGCGAGCCAAACCAAAAGGCAGTTCAAAATTCACAAATTGTGGAAATAATATTGAAGCCGGATATAACATTGAACAGATAAAAGGGCTGCAACAAATACCGGTTCAAATCCATTTCAAAACAGAGGAGGGGGAGAAAAGTCATAAAACACGATTTTGGAATAAATACCTTGGGCGAAAATCATTTCGGACACATTGGCTAATCAACCAAACCCCTTACAGGCCTACTAACAAGTGCTTAGTGGTGTGTGTGTGACTTAGGGAAAACTTGTTACAGAAGCATTTCACTGAACACACTGAATATATATTCTGCCATCTCACAGTGCCCCTGCAATACAAACAAGAGTACTGCTAGTATACGGTATACATACATACATACTGTAACTGTAACCACAATGAAAAAGTTAAATCAATCCTGCAAGCTACAGCTTCAGCCTACAAAACGGCAATATGAAAACATACAAAAATTAAGTTACATCGATACATCATTTATATGCAGTGATGAGCCCAAAAAGGTTAATAAGGATAAAATACTGATGCAAAAACACACACACCCCCAAAAACAACAAATGCAACTAATGTCCATCATCAGCAATACAGTAGTTACAATGACACTCCAAACATGAAAGCAAAACACTAAAATCAAAACCACTTCTATTTCAGATAATTAGGGCCCTATACAAAAATAGGAACGCTAGGTTTAAAACTCAGAGAAATCACCTAATTTCACAGCTATTGAAGTGGCAATCATCATATAGCAGCTTATCTATGATACATTCAAGAAAAAAAAATGATACACGACTTATTAATCGCCCGAAAAGCTAGACAAAGCCTCAGCCTCATTTTTTAAATACCATTTTTAATTTAACCCCATTTCTACGACTACAGTTTACTTGAGGTCTATGCAAACAGAATAGCTACCTTGCTAAGGAAATGAATTACAGTCTTTGGTGCTGCACAAGCAACTTCATTTTTAAAGTAAAGACAAAAATGTACGCACATAACTAGTAAAAACAAACGACAAACAAATGCACACAGCATATACTGTATATATTCTCCCTGACGGAATGTATAAAATAAGCAGTCGACACCAATAAGCCTTAAACAAATGGTATAATGTAAAGGGAAAAGTTAACTTTGTCACACATGCATAAATGAGAGAATTGCACACAGTTAACTCACACCTTATCAAGCGTCTGCACTAAATAGACTATCTCTATAATATATGTCCATATATGTGTGTATATCAAATACTGCATGGTCTGCTCAGGCTTAGAAGATCCCATACCGTGAATGAGTTTGCATTTTTGTCCTCACCTAATCAAAGCCATGCCCACCACACTTCTAAAACATCTATAAAACAAAGTGAAAACACTCAAAATGAAAACACAAAGACAAAAAACAAAACAAATCAACAACTATTTAGATTGTATTGCAGTTTCATTAAACAGTACAAATACTGTTAGTAGTAAGAGTTTAACTAAATAGAAATTGATTATCAAATATTAAGCTATACTCAATACTTGCGTTTTGTACACTAGTCATTCAGGGAGGGAGAACAAAACAAAAACTAAACATTTTAAACGAAAACAGCAAGCATTCGCAACAGCAAAGCATGCCGTCCTTTGAAGAACATAAAGGTAACTTACTACACTGAAATACACTTAATCCAAAAAATGAGCACCGTTATCCACGATACATCACGTCCATGCAGGCTATGCATGGACATATACACATGTGCATATATACTCACACATAGGATGCATCGACTGATTGGAATTTCAAGTGCTGCAGTCCGTACATTAATATTCATGTATATAGTCATATATAAGAAGTAACATTAACAACCTCAAATATATAAGGCACTATGGCTGGGGACAATTATACGATGCAGCGAGTCTCGTGACATGAACAATAAGAGCAACGTCTACGCATCTCTCCGTTTACATTTTTCTGCTCATGCATCAACACATGCAGGAACAACCCTATTTAAATCGGTTAAGTGACTCGACATTGCAAACACCAAAGGACACCGAAAAAAGTACAAATACTTCAAACGCAGTACAACACACACTGTGGACAACATGTGCATCTGTCAACCTAGAGACTGGGATGGCTTTACAAATATGGATGTGTCTTGCACACGTAAGAAGGCAATATAGAAAAATAGCTGGGAACAGGGGTGCAAAGTTTTAACTATTCAACACCGCCCCAATTATTTACCTGTTTTGAGGAGTATTCATAGAAGATCCAATGCAAAGGTATATCAAATGTGCAAAACACATTGAGTGTGAGTTTCTTATCTACACATTCATTCATTCAGTCATTCATACATATTTTCCTTCTTTCCCCACCCTGCTTCCCTCTCCACCACCGGAACTTTCTCCTTTCTTCTTTTTTTTTTTAAAGCTTAAAGTTCAATTACACCCAAGTCTACATGATTCAAAAAAATAGCTTGCTTTCTCTGTGGTTGTGCCATGGCTTTGGAAATGAAAACCATGTTGTTTGTGTTTTCGCAGAGGATTCGCCCTGCTTGCTCAGCCCTCAGATGGTGCAAGGTGTATCTGGGGGTCCCGCCGTGGGTAAAATGCCCGCCGACGCTCAGATGTAGGGGTACTGGTTGATTTTGGTGGGGCTGAGAGGGAAACTTGTGTAGGCGGGCGAGGCAATGTAGGAGTGCGGGGGGAAAAGGGGCTTGAACGGGCCCTGGTGGTGCAGGGTGGGGGAGGGCAGCAGTCGGTGGTTGATGCCCACCGTGACCTGGTGCATGATGCCCCCCGGGTGGGAGATGCTGTAGGAGGGCTGGAGGACAGGGCGTGAGGACCCAGGAGAGGCCAGGATGTGGGCAACCGGTGCAGCCGAGACAAGGGGACCAGACGGGGGATAAGACAGCAAGGTGGGCTGGGAGTGCGGGTGCGGGTGGCCCCCGAGGTGTGGGTGGGGGGCCGTAGCGTGGTTTGGGCTGCTGTGGGACAGTGTGAAAGTGTGCCCATGCATGGTGGGGGGGATGTAGGCTTGTGGTCGCCGGTGGGGGTAATTTCCGTTCCACTCCTGGTGGCAGGAGCCGTAATGCTGCACCTGAGGAGGAGAGGATAAATATCACATGAATTGGTGTTACACAGTCCTCGTCAAAACACAGCTTCAGTGGCGCAGTGGTAAAGTGCCTGCCCACCACCGCGGAGGTTATGGGTTCGAATCCACCGCGGTGCATCCGGCTTTGTCGAGCATCTATACAAACCCAATTGGCCAGTGTTCGGGGGAGGGAAGCCGGGCGGGGAGGGTGATATTTGTCATTGCACGTATTCCTACGGGCTTGGGCGGCGCCTGTCAGCAGGGAGTGTTGGGCGGGAGGAGTAGGACGAAGGCTATACGTCCTCTCGGTGGGGGCTCCTCACTGGCAGGTGTGTCAGTAGGACACAACAGCAGTGACAATACACAAATGTGTGTGGGGAGGAATTAATTGGCATGATTGACAACTAAATTGGGGAGAGAAAAAAAACGCTAGTCCCTTGTCCCTGTGAGTCAGTACAATTATATGGTTGTTTATCTGTAAATCATTTGAATGCTTCTATACTGTTACTTCCGTGTAATGCACCAACCTCACCAATACAAATTCCTTGTATGTGCCAACATACCTGACAATAAAATAAAAAAGAAAGAAAGATGTTTTTTTTATGTTCTGTCTAGGTTATCCGTTATTGAGTGTCTGGTAACATTCACTCAATCATTAGCTTCTAATGACATCTCTTCTTCCACAGTTCCAGAAAAGCGATTATCTAAATAATTAACAATGGGGACTGTGAGGTACTACATACCTACCTCAAGGAATCTCCCTACAACCCTCAACCTCCGCTCTTCAAACACAAACCTCCTCAAAACCCACAAGGCCAACCTACGTACGATGGGCGACCGGGCTTTCTGCTCGGCCGCCCCCGAACTGTGGAACGCCCTCCCTGTCCACCTGAGAGCACCACAGTCGGTTGACTCCTTTAAGAGAGGACTAAAGACCTACCTTTTTATCAAAGCATTTTCTTAGCTTCACTGGTTTTACCTCTAGGCTTTATGCCCCCATGTTTTAATTGTTTTGTTTCAGTTTCTTAGTTGATGCTTTTTTAATGGTGTGATGTTTCTGTTTTTATGCAATTGCCTTCTGTAGCACTTTGAGATTTTTTACAAATGTAAAGTGCATAATAAATAAAATCCAATATTATTATTATTGTTATTACTAGCCCTGGTTGCCAAATCGTGTCAAGCTACAGTATCTATACTCAACTTTTGACTACCTGCAGCTTGAAAGTTCCCTATTTAAGCAAATGCCATACGACAGTGTTTCTCCAAAGTGCTTTTATTGTGAAATAATGCTTTCTACAATTTAGCATCATCCACCAACATTGACTTTAAAATGTTTCATTATTCAGCTCAAAACATGTGCCCTCAGGCCATGCCTACAGTAGATCTACTACAGCAACTGGCTATTATATTGATACATATATATTTAAAATAAAATAGTTGAGGTACTTCTGTGACATACTGGCAGTGTGCACAAGAAATGTGGCACTGACTGGTTCAGCTGTTTGTGAGATTAGGTCCACACACAGACAAACACACAGGCAGACCCATTTTTAAATGAGCCATGACATAAAAATCGAAAAAGTTACCCTTAAATTTGGAAGTTTGTCTTTGGAGCTTGGCATAACCAATACAAGTCTGTGTGTTTAATGGATAATGGGGCATAAAGCTTCACGTTCAATATTGATGTTTTTTTTTATTCTAAGATATTTTTGGGGGCTTTTCTGCCTTTATTGATAGTTTACAGTGGAGACAGATAGGAGAGATAGGGAGAGACACGCAGCAAAGGCCGTCGGGCATTAGGGCCTATATGTGGCCTGGACCGCTAGGCCAGCGGGCGTCCCACGTTCACAATTGATGTTGGAGATGACTAACTTATACTAGTAAATTTTGCCATTTTGTGTGTTGCGGTGCACAAATAACAGGTATTACAATGACATCAGTGTTTGAAACGGCTGCATACGGACCTGCCCAAAGCTCATGGGCTGCTGCTGTTGAGGCTGGAATGCAGGGGTGATCTGCTGAGGCCGGTTGAGGAGGGCAGTGGGGTGGTGAAGCTGCCGCCCGAAGAAGCCTCGCCCGTTGGACTGGCATGAAAACTCTTTAAGAATGGGGAGAGAGTGAAACGAAGGGAGACGAAGGGGGGGAAGAGTGAGGCATTACACGACACGTTAATAATTTGGTGTCCCCGACATCAATATCAGAGAGGGAACGGCGAGGGGGTAGAAAAAAAAAAGAACAGGGATAAAACCGGATCCAACCACACGGCTTCATCGGAATGACAGAGATGAGAATGTTTGTGCCGGGAGGCTTTGAGCGATTATCCCCATTTTCAACTGTGTTTGATCAGATAACATTCTTCAAAACACTCTGGCATCTGTCTTCTGAACATAATCTACATGTTTATAAATAGACAAGTTTGGGAGATATGAGGAGGAGGGGGGGTGGGTGTAACTAAGCTTGTTCATAATATTTATAGTACTTGTAGTGGGGGTCACACACCATTGGCTATAAATACCCCCTATAGCACTAGAATAGCAAGCTGTGGCCTTTTATGTGAAGCTTTAGCAGTTGGAAGGTTGGTGAGCGGACAGGGGATGCCTTTTGACATGAAAGGAGACATGAACCTGCGTAATTTGGTCTGGGAATTAACACTGACCGCTCAACTTTAATTGACCTGTTAAAGGGGGCTCTTAAAAGAGCACGCTCAACAGGAGACAGACATGTCCAACCGGCCACAGCTGCAGTAAAGCCTACATGTAGCATGCACAACCCCGCCGTAACTCCTGAAAAACATCTGTATCACATGTGTTTTGTTCATGACAGCATTCTCCTGTTGCCATGCATGTTTTGAATGTCTTAAGTCAGGACATGAAGCGCTATGGCGACGTTACGCATGCCACTTATGTAGCTTTACAACACTGCACATCCACACAAATACAGAGCCTTGGAGAGCCTAAAGGGCTCTCAGATAGCCAGCTAGAATCAAAGCCAAGGAGAGATGACAGCAAAAACCAATGTCCACTTCACAGCTCAGAGCAGATAGGTCAGGGCAGGTCACCCATAATCACCTGTGAGAACCTCTGTGGCCTACTAAGGCAGTGTAATCCAAGGCCATGTGACCTGTGGGGGCAGACAGCATGCAGTGGTGACTGGATCTCAGAGCTGGTGTGACCTACTAATATGCCCTCCTCTGCCTGAGGCCAAAAAACTGCTTCAGAGGGCACTTTAGAGCCCATCAATATCAACCAATGTCAGAGAGGCAAGTCACTCAGGCATATACGATAATAATTATTAAAGCAATTTGTAATTAATAAATAATCAAAAAAGACAGCTTTGATTGTCTGTTATAAGCAAAAGTTACTGTAGCTCTGTCACTGAGGTTAGATAAATACAAAAAATCACATTATTTGTTATATGTCAGACATATGGCCCAGTGTGGGGGATATTCCAGTGCTTACCTGTGGTACCTAGCATTTCGCTGGCCATTGGGTGGTTGTTGTTGCTGTTGTTTTGCACCCTCATCGGGGGCACCACCATGGTGCGCACCATTGGCTTACTGGGCTCAGTTACCGGGGCAACGCAAGCCACGCGTGGCTCGCAGTTCTGGTTGCTGTCTGCAATATAGCGGTGCTCTGCGAATGGGCCACCGCTGTGGTCTGAGGAGTCGGAAGCAGGCGAGCCATCCACCGTGTCCAAACCGCTCTCCTGCTCATCATCCGACATGCTGCGACAGAGCCAGAGTGATCAAGGAAGGAAGATACAAACACACGTTTCATTATAAAACATTAGAGTGTGATCATGCCTGAAATTATAGGGTTGTTTTGCTGTATAATGTGAGGTTGAGGTTCTTAATCACAATTACAAGTTGTTGGGTTGTTTGAATATTCAGCAGGTTTCACAATTCTCATTTACAGCCAACATTATTAATATATCAGAGTACAAATTATGCATGATCAATTGTGCAGCCATAACTGTGAAGACAAGAGGAAATGTTTGTGAAGCTCATCTGTCAGCTAAGGGGATGTGTCCACCAGAGCGTTTTTTGCCTGAGGCCAGCTTATGATGTTATGAATTGTTTTCAATGGGATCGCCGCATATTTACGCTGTGGGGCAGCTATAGCTGAGTGGGTAGGGAGGCCGTCTGGGAAACAGAAGGTTGCCAGTTCGCGCCCAAAGTGTCCCTGAGCAAGACACTTGACCCCTAACTGCTCCCCGAGCACTGCACTAATAGTGCTCAGTGCTCCAAATAATTAGTACCACAGTACATTTTACTTTCCCCATTATAAGGAGGACACATTTCACATAGCTTTTACATCTGCTATTTTTGAACATTTTTGAAAAATCTTGAAAGTGTGAGAACTACTGATTTGGAAGGCATTTGTAGAATCGGCCGCAGGTCTTAATGGGGTGATAGCCATACCTGTTGGGACGTTTACAAGGCGAGGCGCTGGACTGGGCCGAGGTGGAGGAGCTGCTGCTCAGTGTGCTGTCAGGACTGCTGAGGGAACACACCCTCTCCATACTCACAGTGCTCTGACACGCATCACAGTCTCCACTACCCTTACACCTGCACAAGGAAAGAGAGAGAGAGAGAGAGCATCGTCAAGTCAAATCAAAGACATTTGTATGCAGCGCATTTCATAACAGGGGAACTCAAATCCTCGATCCTCCAGTTCTGACTGGGGGATCCCGAGGCAATCCCAGGCCAGCATGGAGATATAATCCCTCCACCTGGTCCTCAGTCTGCCCCGTGGCCTCCTCCCAGCTGGACGCGCTTGGAGAACCTCCCTGGGGAGGCGGCCAGGAGGCATCCTTACTACTGTACCTAGATGCTCAAATCACCTCCTTTATACACAAAAGCGCAGCGGCTCTACTCCAAAATCGCTCACGGATGACTGAGTTGATCACCTCGTCCCTATATGGGAGACGCCAGGCACCCTCCTGAGAAAACTCATTTTGGCCGCTTGTATCTCCAATCTTGTCGTTTCGGTCAGGAGTCAGGACACATATTTTATGACCAGATTTGACAGAGTAGTCCACTGGTTCTCAAAGTCTTGTCCGGGGACCACCAGGGGATCCAAATGGACCCTTACGGGTCTGTAAATCTGAGAGTGTGCAAATGCAGCCAAATGGAACCTTTCGAATTTTACAGTGTAGGTAGATTGGGGTCCCAAAGGTAACATTTCCATTTGTACACTCACAGCGTTACAGAATTATAACTTGTGAAGGAGCATCTGGCCTAAGGCAGGGGTCTTCAACAGGTGTCCGGGACACCTAGGGGGTCCTCAGAGTTACTAAAGGGGGTCTGCCAAATCTTTGTGTGGTTAGCCTAAAATAGCCTAAAATAGCAGATCTACAAGCTCACAACGCCTCACAACGCCCTAGATCGGCTATTTTCGGAGAGTCGTGTAGAGGGAAAAAGAGCAGACCAAGTACTACGGTCAAGTTGACTAAATATTGAGGGTTTAAAGGCAACTATCTGAAAATACATTAACATGAATGCAGCTATCTATGAAATCTATGAAAAAGTTTAATCTGCAACACAATTTTATACAATGTGTAATGGGGGTCCCTGCTTCATCTCTCTCTCAGCTAAGGGGTCCTTGGCCTGAAAAACGTTGAAGACCCCTGGCCTGGAATGCGTCACAGGGTGGGGGTATCAGAGTGGGCGGGTACTCACTCCCCCAGAGAGTGTCTCGGCGTGCTCTCCTCCTCGTCGCTGCTGATGCTGATGACGCTGACGGCCGGGCTGGCCACGTCAGACATCATCACCTGCCGCTGCTCCTGCGACACAGACAGCTCGCCCACAGAATCCGGCCCCACCTTACAGCAGCGCTGCTCCTCCTGCCCTGCTCCTCCAGGCTCTCCACCAGCGCTGTGTCCTTCCTCGGGGCATCTGGCCTCCTCCACATTCTTTGCCATATCAGCCATCTTTGGGGACTGGCATGCCGAAATTTGGATGTTGTTGGTGTTGTGGAAGATGTTGCTGCCCCTACAAAAGAAGATTGCAAATGTTCCTGAAATGTATTTGTGTATTTTCATTCTTACCGCTTCTGGCAATGTTGTTGTTGTTGCGTTTCAAAATAACCTCAGTGCTAGGACCGTGCAGCATTCCTTTGGGAGTGGTAAATCTGTGTTTTTGTTTTGTTTTCTGGGATTCAAAGTTCCAATAGACAATGGAGCAAGCAGAGGTGTCCAAGACCACTAAATAGATATTACACAGTGGGACTTTAATGCCCGTGGGCCTATTTTATTCTTCATCGTATGACAGTGTTGTGCAGAATTTGCAAAAAATACTACTCATTAATATGTTTTCACTATTTGAATGATGTGCCCTTTGGGCACCAGCCTACTCGGGGACCACCCACACAGGTTGGGAACATTGTAAGTCAGGAACGATGCCAGTTGGGAAAGAATGACCCACCCGGTTATGCAATACCGTTGTAACGGTTGTCAGAGTACTCGTTGTACCTATTGTTAGAGTACCCAGTGCAGTAACCGCTACCACAGTACTAATCATGTTAGATATTACAATCAATGGGTGATGTATAAACGGGCACCGGCCTAGTTGGGAACGATGCAAGTTGGGAATGCATGCCCCACTTGTTTATGCAATACCCGTTGTGCTTGTTGTACTTGTAGTGCTTGTTGTCAGAGTACCCCTTTTACCCGTTGTTAAGAGTGTGGTACCCACTGCCATACGACCAATCAACCAATATGGAGCTACGGGGATCCCTGATGTCATGGTGTTTTGTGGCCACTTTGTTTGTGTCCTGTCTTGGCTTGCGGTTGTGTAGACATGAATAAATAATTCAAAATGCATGCGTGACAGTGCACCAACAAGCTCTGCATCGTACCTGTTGAGACAGGGCTTGGGTCTCTTGTTAGCTGCGGGCTGTGGCCAAACCACATGTGCAATGCCTATGCTGATTGGCTGGTGGGCGGACATGGTCATTTGGTTTGTTAACAGGGGCGGATGGTGGCCAATCATGGAGCTGTAATGGTTGCCATGGGGACGCACTTTCCTGCAATGAGAGGACAGTCATTACGGAGCCGAAAGACTTAGCACCATTAGTGACATACAGTTATAGTGTGATCTCACTCACTCACTCCCTTACTGGCCCTACAGGACGAGTGTGACTCATCCGTCATTAACATGCAGTGGAGCACACACGCTACGTCAGACAACTTAACCGTTCCACAGTGTGACCATAGCAACCACAAATATAAAAACACCGATAACAGAGATAATTCGCTTAAAAGTAAAAGAGTACTTCCCCCCCTGAAATAACTTTTTTTCCTATCAATTTCTCACCCCATGAAGCCTTGAATTCATGGAGATTTCTTTTGTTTCTCGCGTTGAATAATCCATTAACAAAATCATTTATAAACGCCAAAACAACTCTCCTCTCACAGTGTAATCAAATATTCTCTTCATTTTTGGAGTCTTCATTCAGGAATGCGACAAAAACTAAAAAGTCGCCATGAATTCAAGACTGAAGTTCATGGGGTGAGTAACTGAAGTCATTTTTGGGGGTGAAGAACTCCTTTAAATGTAAAATATTTGGTGACACTGTGGTAACGGACGTGGTCATCGATTAAGGTAGAGATGCATTCATGTGTAGGTCTTACCCCCAGTCTCCCAGTCTCTGTGGGCCCGCCACAGTGTCAGATGCTATCGTGGTTGGAGGGGGTGGCACCGGTGTCACCTGCTGCCAGGTGGGCACCAATATCTGCTGGGCACGGTTGGACCAGGCCTGCTGCTGTATGGGGGAGGAGCAAAGCAGTTAACCACTAATTACCCTCAAGCTCCCCACCTTCTGTCAACCCCACATACAGTATGTGCCTCTCAGCGATGTCCTCGCTTTGGGTATGGCTCTTTTCAACTACAAAGGGTAACCCAGAAACGTACATAACCTGCAACTTTCAAGAACCCGTGAAGTTTTTTGCTTTTTACGTTTCCATTATAACCAGAACCTGAAGGGGGAGGTATGTCAGGAAAGAAATCTACAATATCACAATGCATTGCAACACAACGCGTTGAGATCTTGTAGATCTGCAATTTTCACTTATTTTGGATTTTCTTTTCTTTTTTCAACGTTCTGAGTTCTGGGGTTAGAACAACCTTCTGAGCAAGCACATATTAACCAGAAACATGTTTGTTTGTTTTTGTGTTCATTGTGAAAGTGAAAATGATGACTTTGTAATCAAGCACATGCCATCCTATGCAGAAGCTTCAAGCTACGTATCTGCCTCCTTCAATCCTACAGTTACATCTGCATGTTCTCTGTTGTAATGTTTTGTTTGTCCGAGACCAAGGACAACAATGGAAATAAGTCGCTGACTTTATTGTGTGTTTATCCTTGACGTTTCATGTCTATCATGTGTTTTAATGTTTAAAATAACAGTAAATCAAATCAAATATTGTGCAGCTTACCTGTGTGATGACTCCAGGTCTAATCTGTAGAGGTTGGATGGATGCTTGGGTGACCATAGGCATAGCGGTCTCCATTCGAACAGAATAGCCCGTTGGTTTAGCTGTGTTAGCACGGATGCCCCAAGGGACAAGAAGACAGGTTATTATTAATCTCTAGAGACGATCATCAATAAGAACAGGCCAACTAAAAGTTACCCTGCATTTTACTTTTGAAGCCATAATGCAGTGGTTTTCAAAGTCAGTTTAACCACTTACACCATTTTATACTTTGGATATTCAAAAATAGCCTATCTACAAGCTCTCAAACGCTTGTGAGGGGTCCCTGGCACAAAATATTTTCAGCCGCAGCCAAATATATATCAATTTGGGGGACAATGTTTGAGAACCACTGCCATGACGAACAAGGAACAGGACAGATGGAGGAGAGGACTGGTTTGACGTTTCCTACCTTGGATGGTTGGGGGACACAGGATGAGAGCCGGCTGAAATGAGTCGTTGCACCCGAACTGTCCACTTCCCGCCTGCAGTGGAATCCCAGGGTGCATCAGTGAGGGGGCTGATGGGATGATGGGGGCTAAGCCCTGAAAGAGAAGAACAGGTTAATCACCTGTTCTTAACCCATTAACCAATAACCCATTAACCCATTAAGACCGGGAAAGCATCTGTCCTTTTACATTTTAACCAATTTAAACATTATTTTATACTTTGGCTATTCAAAAATCATGAACATTTGTGCAAATCTTTGAATATATATATATTTTTAAAGCGAACATTTGTAACTCAAATCTTTGCTTCTGGGGGTCCCCGGAACTAAATATTTTGAGATGGGGGGTCCGCGGCCAAATACATATACTTTTGGGGGTCCTTGACATGGAAAAAGTTTGAGCACCACTAGTATATATATAGCAACATACGTTTTTCAGAAAACTGTTAAGAATTAGAAGACCAAGTATGGACATCAACAGTAGCAATTAAGAGCCAGTAGGTGGCAGCCTCTCTGTCAGTGGCAGCAGGCTGTGTTTCTTTCAATCACACAAAATCCCAGAGAGATAAATAAATAAATCTAAAGCCTGATTTATACTTAGTTGGGCACGCCACGGGTGCCACGCATTGAATATAGCAGATCTAAAAGCTCATGTTGTGAGCTTGCCATTTTAGGTGCGCGCTACTAAATTATAAATCAGGCATAAGCATGTGCCTCTGGAGCCCATGACTCTTACAACTCTCCTGGCTGTTTATAATCACAATGACTAAGTAATGACAACTGGAGCAGTGCTTCCCCACCTCTTCTGGATCAGGGCCCACTTGAAAAATCACGAAAGCGCTCACGGCCCACCCATCTGACCACTTAACACGGGCAGCACCGCATTTTCAGAGCATGTTTATCTCAGTGATTAATCAATCGATTGTGTTCCGTCTTGGATAAGTGGAACTAACGTACTATACTTTAAGTTCCTGTTTATCGGTATCGCACTGAAAACTCATTTTTCAAGGTTTTAAAGGAAAAACACCAAGACCATTGTTTTTTACATTAATACTAGTACTACTACTAATACTAGTGTTTTGTGTCGATTATTTGGGGGCCCACTTTAAGGGCAATATCCTCACAGAACCCACAGGTTGGGAATGGCTGAACTAGATCCACTACATACAGTAGCTTCCAGCCTGGTCACTGCTCTCCAGACCCACGTTATGCAACCTGTCCTACCTACACACTTATACACGCTTGCACATGACGATAAACAAAGCACCCTTTCACAGGCTAATACTAAAAAAAGTCCGCACATTCTCCAATTAAGTCTGCCAGAAGGGGAAAGATTTAAAGTTTACCTACACTGCTCTGTTTAAACACAAGTGAGAGCTGGACCAGCTTTACACGTGGAAGGCATGTGACCGGACATTCCTTCTCTAGAATGTTAACACGAATGATGATGTTGGCCTAATGTGGAAGCCTAAATAGGTAACAGTAGTGAATGTGGTCTACCTATATGGGTGCTTAGAATTTGGGAAAGAGATGGTGTACTTTTACTATTACATGTTTCAAGCACATGAAGCATTAAATCGGTTTGCTTCTATGGCATACAATATCACAGGTAGTTGAAACAAATGAACTGTGAATATTTCAAGGTGTTTTGCATTAGATCCACTCCGCTGCAAAGAAGGGTTGGGTCCCTGCTCCCACCCAGCAACAAGCCCGATTTGCACCGGTGCTGTGACCTCGTCAACATGACGCAGTCAGGTTGCCGTGACAACAAAGCTTACAACAATGTGATGGGCGAGACGGCGTACGAATAATTCATGCAAGGTAATTGTCCACAACTCCACGTGAGGAGCAGATGAACAGCACAATGTGCCTCATACCATTTGGGATTTGGGATCTAAAATCTAGAGCCTACTACATGAGCAAAATGTGAAATGATAAGTATATTTGCACTGTGTGCAAATCCCCCATCACTCACCCACCATGCTAAAGATGAAGCATGTTGGTGGAAACCTTAAGTGTACAAAACCCAGGAAACTTTCCAGGAAATGTTAAAAAGAATAACCTGTGTTCAAATGGATCCAATGTAATTATGATTTAGTTACACATGCCTGTTAATACTTTATTTGTTAAATGTTTATAGAACTCCAGGACAGACTTAGCCACTTTCAACCTGGTGTCCCTATTTTGGCCAACAATTTTCAAAATTGTTCAAAAAATAGTGAAGATAGCCAAACTACAAGCTCACAGCATGGCGAGACGCATTGTGAGCTTGTAGATCGACTATTTTACTACTTTTGAATGACATTGCCATGCATAAAAAATTGAAATATGGGGATGGTTTCTGCCCGACAGCGACGCTGTGTGATAAGACTAGTGACAGTGTGACATGGCTTACTGGAGCGTGGATCCCGGCCATCTTGCTGAAGGGATGATTAACTGAGGCGGCCGTGGCGGTGGTCACGGGTCTAATGAATGGACCCTTGTTCCGGTTGGCCGCCTCGTACGCACCAGGACGAGCCCGGCATGCCTCCATGATGTGGAAACATGACTTGACACTGTGGGGATCATAAAGAAGAGGAAAAGCTCAAGATCCGTTTTGGTGAAAGCCATCATTAAGCGACATGCCTTGAGGATAGCTGGACTCACTGGTTGCTATGGGGGAAATCGAGCAGATGCTGCATCGTCACAAACGGATGGCCGAGAGCCTCGGCGGGGGCGATCCTCTTCTCGGCGTCTATCAATAACATCTTCTTCAGCAGGCCCACAAACTCCCGACGGTCTGCCTTCTCTGCCAACAAGTCACTACCTTCCAGATTCATCACCAAATTCACCTGGCGGGGAGAGAATGACATTGTTTATCATAATCTCAAGATAAAAACAGGCAAGATAACAAAAAAAGGCTTTATCACATACAACTGTATAAGTGTAAGCTGAGAATCAGAGGATTTCCATTACGAACACTGAATATTTGCACTGGGCTTTTTTTCTGTAAAGCAAAGATGATTCTGATGAATGATGAACCCCTAGTCATTTACTGTACGTGACTTCACAAGAATTTCCCCTTTCTCTCAATGACACAAAAAACACGACAGCACAGAGATTTACGAGCACAGACCACCTGGGAATTTCCAGCTGTGGCTTCTATCAAAGAATGGAGAGTAGAAATCAACCTTGACTCTTTCAGGGGTGAGTCTAGTGTGTAACGGAAGGGAAATTAGGGATAAGGTTTGTTTTTTTCCCCCCCTTGTAATACACGGTGTGCTCATTTGTATTGATATTGTTGAAAGCGCACATCCTCTGACGAAGGTCTAATGCACTACAGCACATCCTCCGAACCACCTGATGTTGAGCTTCCTGTCTCGGAACCTTCACGCACTTGTGTGTGTGCTCATGTTTCAGAGCAGCTTGAAGGCTTGTGTCCCTTCATGCGCTGTGAACAGACTGTACGTGCGCTATAGCTTAAGGCATGTGTTCTTTCATGCATTGTGAACATACGTGCGCTATGTCATCCAAACAGCTGAAGATGTACTTCCGTGCTTCCTTTGATTTCATCCCCGTCTCCGTCTCGTGCTCATCTGTCGACTACAGGAGAGAGAAACAAATTTTGCTCTGATTAGCTCTGTACAAACAGTGTACAAACAGGCACACACAGACCCTCTAATAGACGGTTAGTCTCCTGCAGAGCCACACCATAAGAAAATGGTAGATATAAAATAAAACACTTGAGCCTGATTTATACTTCACTGAATATAGCCGATCTAGCTCTTGACGTGTTGTGAGCTAGATTCAATCAGCTATTTTCGGCGCGCAACTCTGTCATATGACAGAGCATAAATTAAGGATTGGCGAGGACTCAAAAACACTTATAGTGTGATTTATACTTTGTCATAATACGACAGTGTCTCGCGCTGCAAATACCCTATGCTCAAGCTCACTAAACGTTGCACTGCGACACGCTGTGAGCTTGCAGATCAGCTATTTCAAGTCAAAGCACTTTATGGTGGAAAAGTGAGAGAAAAGAAAACGTGGTAACACAAACGGCTTGGGTTGTGTACATTTTATTTAATAAAAACAATTCACATCTAAATGAAAACAGAACCCCTATCATGACAGCTATGACGGGTTAGGAGCTTCCTCCGGGGTTAGGACAAGGAAACGAAGCACACAATGTAGTACATAAACATGGACATTAACAGACTGGACAACAACCAAAACTAGTTGTCACATACAGTACAGTAAGGGACCAATAAAGAGCTATCGGCAGTTAGTAAGCAAGGTTTGGCTGCAACCAGTTGTAAACGGTTGTAGTTTTGGCATGGCCATCTTCAAACGTCTATCCAAATATTCTTTGCAATTAACAGGGTCCCCACACATTTTTAGCAATGAATTTCCAAAACTTTTCCAAAACTTTTCCAGAATATTTAGCCCAATTTCCAGGCCTATAAAACAATCATTCAGCGCAATAATGTGTCTCTTACTCCTATGTACAATGCCCAAAGATAGGCAGTGTAGCAAAAATAAAGCATAGAATATAAAATAGTACAATTTCATTCAACATTTCGTGCAAAATTAGGGCATAGTGACCCTGCGAGCGAAAATAGGAGGGGTGGACGACGTCGTTGCACGGTTCGTTGTCGCTCGCGGTAGGTCAGGACGGTCTCATTCAAAAACATATATTTTAATGAGATTTCATCGCCCGCTCGCTTCGCGTCACATCACGTCGCATCGCTGGCAGTGCGGATAAGGATAAGGATAAGGATAATTCCTTTTAACAGGTCGTTCATGAAAGTCCTTGCGGTCTTGTTTCCAATGAGAACCTGTGAGCAATTGGGGTTAAGAGTCTTGCTCAGGGACAAATTTCATATCATCGGCACATATGCTGGGATAGCCTGGAATCGAACCTGGGGCAACCAGGGCCAGCTGGTTCCCTAGGCGGGCTCACTAACCACTCAGCTATGGCCGCCCAATTATCAGATTGGGCGGCCGGATGGGGTGTTACACAGCCCGTTCGGCGAAAAACTACTTATGTTACATATTTTGTGTAATGTTATACATGTTTATGAAAATGTTTTGTATTAAAAAAAAAAATAGCCAAAAACAATGCATAGCCAAATATTTTTCCAGAACCCTTGATAAATTCCAGGACCTTTGATCAATTCCAAACCTTTTCCAGTACTGGATTTTTTAAATTTTTATTTCAAAATATTTCCAGGAATTTCATGACCGTGGGGACCCTGAATTAAATGTGCTATGTTTAGGAACACTGGAAGAAGCCCTGACCGAACCGGTTATCTTTTAATGTTACCGTATGTTGTTGATGTGATTTTGCAGTGTGTCTTTTGCTATGGCTTGTGTTTCTATGCACGTTAACAATTTGCTGAAGAGGAAACCCATGCTTTTTGCTTTGTTGAGAGAGCTAACCTGATCTCTGCGTGTGCGTGTGCGTGTGCGTGTGTGTGTGCGTGTGAGCTGAGCACACAGAAAGTTTCCTGTAGTTCAAAGTACTTTGTCATCTGCTAGGGTTTTGTCCTCACCTTCAGCCTCCATGCAGCGTAGGGAGAGTCAGACTCTCTGCAAAAGAACCGCGCCGTCTTCGTCCCCACGTTCAACAAATGTTCCCCTGGTGAACCCTGCGTCTGAGAAATGTAGCGCATCTGTACAGCAAAAGGGAGGGGGAAGATGGAGAGAACATGAAACGGAAGGCAAGAAAAAGGAAAAGCATAGAGGGCTTAATAACAGACTGTATTCATTTCCATGGCTTAACTACATGAACCTTAGCATTCCTATTCTGAGCATGTCATAATAGGAAACCTTCAGCGAAAATAGCAGCTCTACAATGTGATGGATTGTGAGCTTGCAGATATTTTCAGCAAAGAGATTTTATGTAGAGGGGAAAAAGGAGGAGACCACCAAGTATAGACTCCTGGGGGACCCTGGTCAACGAAGTACAAAGGGTTTAAGTGATTAAGCTGAATATGGGACATTCAAGATCACACAGTTTCACAGCATATTATAATTGTATATTACTCAGTCTAGACTTTTAGCCCAGCCAGCAAGTTTGCAAGCTTCTTATCCAACTCTCTACATTACAACTATCATATCTCCAACAGTGACCCTTGTCCCCAGCTTTAATCAGTCCCAACAAGACATTTATGACAGCAGCCAGCAGTATAACAAGGCATCAAAGATAGCATACAAGCCAAGGCCTTTCCACATCACATCCAGTTCATCATCTTACACGGTGTTGGTCAATGTGCATGTATGTGTGTGTGTGTGTGTGTGTGTGTGTGTGTGTGTGTGTGTGTGTGTGTGTGTGTGTGTGTGTGTGTGTGTGTGTGTGTGTGTGTGTGTGTGTGTGTGTGTGTGTGTGTGTGTGTGTGTGTGTGTGTGTGTGTGTGTGTGTACGTGTGAGCATGTGTGTAGGGGCTGGGTGCAGACAGTAACCTTGAACATGTCAAATTCCAGACAAGTGGTAAATCAGACCCATCCCCTGCACTGGTGATCCCCCGACATGCACATTGAAGAAGGGGTTCAAGGTCTCTGGGTGTGAGCTTTGATGCAGTGGGGGGGTGGGGGGGGGTGTTCTAGGGTCCAAGTGCTAAAACGTTGCCAGGTAGCGACGTCCGTCAGTCAACTGCTACAGTGATGAGAGTATCACTGGCCGGTTTATGAGAGAGGAGCCCTGCAAGAAGCCTGGCTGACGTCAATCACAGGGAGGTGTGAGAGAGAACATCCATTAGAGTGGGAGTGACACTCGGGCGGGCAAACAGAGAAGGGAACAGCGAGGCGTCAGGGAGAAGAGTGAGAAGCAGGACATGGCCAAATGTGGCACATTAGGCTAGCACAGTTGTTACAGAGCACCTGTCCTGCCAGCTCGCCACCACTAAAATAACAAAGCTGAGGGGGTCTCAAGGCCTTCCTGCACGTCCTGCTAGCTCACACCCTATTAGAAACAAACACACATGGAGATGGGTCCATGACCTCACTCTAATGCAAATAGTGCATATTTTCCCTCTGAAATCAGCTGAGGCCTGGAAGACAAATGAAGTGTCCTTCTCGACCCCAGACGAGACCAGTCAACAGACAGCGACCTGATCAGATGTCCCTTTATGTCTCACGCCGTCTGTCTGCGTAGCCCAAGGCTCTTGTGCTTCTACTACAAAGCCAAAACAAAAAGAGCTTATTTTTCATGTCTGAAAAAAAGGAGAAATAGGCTATATCAATTTCCAGAGGGGAATGAGAAAAAAGGAGAGACAAATGACTCAGACACAGTAAGTGTCTGGAAATCAAAAATATTCTGAGCAGAAACATTTTCATTGCGGCATCTGAGGTCTTGATGCAACTGTCATTGGTCTGAGTGAGCGACTGAGCACAGACGCGCGTGTGTGTGCGAGTGCTAAGCTATGTAGGAGGTTTTGTGATGAGCCAATGCACCCACTATGACTGATTGCTTGCATTATGGACCTCATCTCGACTCGTTCACATTCTCAACCTGTCTTCAGAGTCACGACATCACCAACAATTTCTCTCCCCTTCAGCCTTTCTCTCTCTCTATCTCATTCTGCAAAATGATGGTATTTACAAACAGAAATACTCTGCCACTATCAATTCTAATAGGCTTTCACTTGTGCAGCCTAATTTTCTCTCCTGTAAAAAGAAAAGGTGCATTTTCCACAGATAATAAATCTTAACTGCATTTGGCCCTTGTCTAAAATACAATTGATTGTCCAACATTTCCCCTACAATCCTTCAATCACTAGACACTGGCCTGTAATATTTGTTTTGACTCTAATTACTATGAAAATCATTGTTCAAGTGACAGCATGAACAAGTTTGAAAACTATGTTTTCCCACCAATATACCGTGGTGAGCCTTTAGACCATGTTATATTACAGTTTTGCTATTAAACTGAGCGGACTTCATGTGAGTAAATGTGAGATTATATGCTTGATACATTAGCTGGGTTCGTCAGTGACGTGCACCTTGGACAAACATATACTATTTACACACTGCAGCCACAAGTGTAGTTTTTCCATAGAGTAAACTGGCAACATCATGTTAGCAACAGAAAGAAAAACTGTGTGTGTGTGTGTGTGTGTGTGTGTGTGTGTGTGTGTGTGTGTGTGTGTGTGTGTGTGTGTGTGTGTACTAGGAAAATTCCTGTGACGGGAAAAAACCCCATTTCCAGGAAGGCGTGTCCCTGAAGTTCGCCGAAGCAAGCCACTGCGTTCATTGATGCAAACATAGTGCTTTAGAAAGCAGCTACCCCTGTGACTGCAGTACAATACGCAGGGAGCCCACTGACGAGCACCGATGAGAGGGTGGGGTTATACAATATAATAAAACATCAGATAATTCTAAAACACCCGAAACAGCAACAAAGACAGAAACTACATCTCATAAAAACAAGCGCCCCCAACACACACACACACACACACACATACATACACATACTGTACACATATACATATACATATACATATGATATCCATTTTGGATGCTTGCTGCCGTCGATAATCAAAATCCTTCAAAAATCATCCCTTAAAATCATTGAGGCTAATCACAATCAACAGCTATGACCTCAATATCTTACACACTAAACATTGCAACAAACTGGGGTACTTCATACCAGCATCCACCCAGAGCTTTGCTGCAAACAGCCCACATAATGCATTCAGTATCCACTGACCCTGTTTCCGTCCTATTATTCTTCCTTCTCTTCCAGGTTGCCAGCTTTGGCTGGTCTTGCAATAATTAGTATTTTTTATTATTATTATTTTTAATGCACACAGACCTTTCTTCTCTCAACAACAGTGGACTTTACCAGCAGTATATTAAGCTCCCATGAGAGATGCTTTGCTTTCTGCATCAGCCCCCTGCACCACCACAATGACAGAAGAAGACACACGCAGAGAGACAGTTATGCCTACTAGGGCATTAACGAATAGTGATTTATGGTATTCGAATTATTCGACCCAAAAGTATTCGAATAGTCGATTATTCGGTTTGATTATAAAAAAATTAAAAATTAAAAAAAATTAAAAAAGTTTTTTTTTTTTTTTTATTACATTGATGACTCGACTCAAGGAATGCGAGTTGACGTCACACCAGAGCTCACAGCTGCGTGTCTCACGTCTACCATACACTAGAAGACTTTTAAAAGGACTTGAAGTCTGACACATAATCTTAATTTAACTCTGCAAGTATAAAAAAAAAGACCAGCAAGTGTCCATTTTTATACTTTCATAGTTAAATTAACACTAGCAGTGGGGCATATGACTGTTGCATTTTGGCAAAAACAGTATGTCTGCTACACAAGATAAATTTAAATACAGTTAGCTGCTTTTCCTGTTTGGTGCTGGAGAGAGCGCACCAATTTGTTGTTGACATTGAACTTCATATGAGCATGCGCCAAGACTCACTCTCTCTATATATACACACAGTACATACTACATATACTGTATATATGCAACTGAACTCTAAACTGCTGAGAGAAGGTGTGAGGTAAGAAGTGGACAACTGCTGTCAGCCACTGCTCTCTTCAAGTAGACTAGACGGTGCTGTGTTATGGTGGGATGAGGTAAGTAGAGGCAAGGAGAATAGGACGGGGAGAAGGAGGAGTTTGCAGTTATAAATACATTCTGCTGCGTGGGATGGAACCAGATCCCATGCAGAATGATAGGGGAAGAAAAGGAGAAGGTGGGGGGGGGGCGGGTTGGTGGCATCAGCCCCCTTTGGCTCCAGCCAGTTCACCCTGTGGCCCCAGGATGACACGTCATGCCAGCAGGCAATGTTGGCAATGGCAGAGGGAGCTTTCCACAGGTCAGCGGTGCAGGGCTTCGTACTCAGTAATGCCCACGTGACTCTGACTATTGGGTGTAGATGTGAGGCAGGCGAGACCACACTTAAACCCACATTAACGACCACACATAAACCTGTGATTTTTAATCAATAGACGGTAATAAAAGATGAATTTTATAAGTGCCAGTGACATCATGATGAAATCTCAAGAGCTTAACTCAGCAATAAATGAGATCAAACTTTACTTGTACCACTCCACTCTAAACTACCATCATCTATTGTACACTCTGGGCCCCAGTTACAGTTCCACCTTTAATCTTCTGCCTTAAGTTCTCAATCCAGCTCATTATCATCGCTATAGAAATCTAGTCAACATTTCGCCCATTATTTTTGCTTCTTTGCAACACTCCTACAGTATGTCTTCAATTATCACCCCTTATTTCCAGTTTCCGCCTTCCCTCTGTCATCTGAGGCTTTTCTCATAGTCACTTGAAGGCCTCTCTGAAACAGCTTTCATTCTGATCTGCTTGTACAGCTTCATTATATTTAGCCCTGTGCTGCCATACTCAAGTCAAATCTCTTTCGGAGGCATTCAGTTATGCCTCCTGCCTTGGGCCTGGGCAGTGTGAAAAATGATGCCAGGCCATAAAAAATACTTTAGCCGGGACGCAGTCTGCAGTGGGGCTCATCGCTGTAATGCAGGGTAATGGTAAAGTATGGGGAGAGGGCCACGCCCCGACTGCTTCCAGCCTTGAAGCAGAATGGCTTCCAGAGCGGGGAAAGCCACTCTATATAAGCCCAGAGATCAGCCTATTCCTGGGATGGCATCTATCAGGGAGGCATCTACAGTATCACCACCCCCCGCTATGCTGTCATTCAGAGGAAGATGCCATTCTTCGGTCTCCCACAGCCCCAAGCAGCACAGGGAAGCCTCCCCCGTGAGCAGACAGGAAATACTGCACTAATCTGGGCCTGTCACTGCCTGCCACTTGCCTCCTCCATCTCCCTCTCTTCCCTCAAATGATCCAACGCCCCCTTTCTCTTCCTGCCTGTGCGTACCTACTTACAACCCTCAGTCTAACCCTGAATCTCCTTCCTTTTGCATAAAGAAAATGTTTCATGAACCGTCAAGACAGGAGAGTAGTCTTACATTAATTAGTCTAGAACTGATTTTTATGCAACCGACGGCAAATGCAGCAAATAAAGCCAACCATCTAATTACAGACAGAGCCTACAGGGTGATGATCAGCGTCAAAATAAAGTCACCCGTCTTTCTGGAAATGTTTTCTACTACCTTGTGGTTTCTAAGTTGTCTCTTTATGAGCTACGGTTTAAGAGCAAAGCCTTAGTTTCATTTATTTTAAAAGCTAAGCCATTAAAAATGAAAGTAAAACTTGACTGGGTTTATACATGTCAAATACAAAGCCGCATTCCCTTAAAGTGCAACATGTTTTGGTGTTATTATACGTTTTCTGGCGGTCAGCAACATTGGATATTTGATACATACGTTGGATAAATTCAACAGCATAAAGTTTACATTAATATAATGCAGCTATGGACCAAGTTGGGAAGTTCAACTGAAAAAGTGACGTGCTTCCCGTATTAGAATTAAGCACTAGTAGAACTAATTCATGTGTTAAATCCTGTCTGAGAACTGCCTATGATCATCTTGAAAAAGAGAACAGATGTCTAACACTGCTAAAGCCTTGCATGAGTTACAATTATATACAATATTTCTTATACTTTAGAGGTTAATCAGCCCTAAACAAACAGTGATTTATTTTTGTCTACATGGTTAACTGTGTACCCAGCCCCAGTCCTAGTGGCCCTGAGAGGGACTAAGTAGGAAAGGACTGCACATGATCTCGCTCAAAAACCTGCCAGTCCATTATGTCTCCATTGTCACCGACTCATTCTTATGAAATTAGTGTTCATGGCACAGTCTCAGCCCTACATCCACAAGAGAACAAAGAATTAGACATGAGATGAAGTGAGTTCACTCCAGCCTGTGGAACTAGAGCCTGTAAAAAGAGCAGTGAGATGTGGGTGGACACAAGGGGATTTAGTGCTGTCTGGATAGCGAGGGCCCCTTAAGAATGGATGGAAACGAGGCTTGAGGGAAGATCGAGGTCGCAAAGGGGGCGTGGGTGAATTAAGTTCATCTGTCGGAATACAACAGATGCCAGAGGAAAGAGAGGGAAAAGAAGGATAAGTAGAAACCAGACCACTGAGATATGTTGTGTGAAAGATAAATTGTAAAGATTGAGTTTTACATGTAATAAAAGAAAAGCTGGGGAACGCAAGAGACAGGAGGCAGGAGGACAAGATCAGAAGTAAAAGATGCTGGGTTGTTACCTGGTCATACTCCAGGGCTCCAGGGTAAAGGGGCCAGCCAAGGAAGAGCTCCGCAATCACACAGCCCAGGGACCACATGTCTATGGCTTCACTAAACGGCAGTCCCAGGATGATCTCTGGAGCCCTGCAGGGAAGAGCACAGACAAACGCTTAATACACAATCAGACGATTACAAACCTTAATCAAAAAGATGATATATGGAGGATGAAGAGCGTCAAAGAGATGTCTCTCTGGAGACAGCTTGACATGAGTCATGTGTTATAACATACAGATCTCCAATAAGCACTACCTAAATAAATCCAGTAACCACATAACGTAATTCTCCGCAAAAAAATATAATACAATATACAATCTGGGAACCCAGCGCCAAATGAAAAGGAAAAACAGCGCCCTCTGCTGTTTTTGACTATCTCAGTTGGCTCTGGGAGGAAGAAAACGTAGCACCCGTGCGCAAGGAAACCGGGGTTTTGGTCTGCCTTCAGCGCATCACTTCCGGTGGTGCGACTATGTTTTCATTCCCACTAACAATATTTCTACACAGAACACTAACACCACTTCTCCCAGAGAACATGGATTGTTTTGGTTATAAGCCCACTTGTTTCTATGATGAAAGAGCAAGTTAAAATGCTCCGCGGACGCTATTGTTAAATTAGTTTCGGTTGGTTTCGAGAGGGGAAGGATCGACGGACACGTGAATCCCGCCCACTACATTTGATTGGGTAAAGCGCGGCCTGCTTCCTGATCTGAAGGCACGCCCACTTGTAGCCCAGTGCGTACACGTTATGACGAACCTCCCCGACAGATTCAAACGCAGAGCAGAATCTGTTCTTGAGAGATTATACAATATATAACCAAAAGCAAGCTAATGTGTATCACCAAGAAACACCACAAAATGGAAATGTCATGGTATTTGTAACAGGAGATGTGATGTATCATACTACATGTATAACCAGTGCCAGGCCACAGTCCAGGCCAGCCAAACATGACCCCTTCAGATTTAGCCAGCAGGTTAGCGGGTCAGCCAAGCTATAGGGTCAGAGCTTTGGCAGGCTACTGTGGTGTCCACGCTGGGTCAATGAGAGGTTAGTGGCATGGTCACATAGGAAATTCTGTAGTGACATGCACGCTCAATGTAGCCACCAAGTAAACAGTCTTAGCTGCTGGTGACGCAGCCCTGTCCGTCTGTACTGAAATGGGCTACGTCACAGAAACTTAGTCGTATGTGCCACCTGGTCATCACATTCTTCTTGAAGATTAAAAAGAAACGAGTACTTTGTAAACGATCTCATTTAAACTCAGCCTATTACTAAAGATAAGACTAAGCAGCTGAAAAACTGAACAGGAATATCAAAAAAATTGAGCATGTGATGTGGCGTAATGGATAGGTTACAACTGAAGAGCCGTGGAATGCAAAGATGTGAATATATATAGTCTTGGAATGTGTGTGTGTGTGACTGTGTGTGTCAAACTTCTTATATCCTAGTCATTTACCGTATACAGACTCACTGCTTAGACAAGAGGTATAATGTTGAAAGATATTAGAGAATTACTTGGGGTGTGGAGAGATTGTTTTAATCGGGCAGTTTCCTTACAGCCAGCTATTTGAAAACAGTACTACTTAATCCATTGGATTAACACAATCTACACAAAGAGCATGAGATTGTAGGGCAATCCTCCCATCACTTCATAGGATTACCGTCTCGCACAGCTAGAAAATGCAGACCAGGGCAATCCTGTGCTTTTTATACTGAGCTTACCTAACCGGCTTTAGCAGCGAGGTAGACGACTAGTCTCAGAGATCTCTGGAGCCATATGGCACTGACTGGCAATTGACAGAGGCCGCATATGTCTGGCGACAGCTAACCTAGGACTTACTAAAATAAGTTTTAGGCTATTTAATCACATTGTCAGAATGAGTGCACGCAACAGCTGCTGAAGACAGCAACATAGCAGCAAAAAACAACGAAGCAGTTATGCTAACCATTTGAGCCTCAGGGATCGTGCCTTATTTATAAGCAGCAAGCATCTCCTAGGGGACTGGGGGGTACATATATATATATATATATATTTATGGTATGGACACCCTCAGTTGTGACATACCATATATCTAAATATTTCTATATCTGTGTTGTACAACCTGTCTGCACTGTTAACATTTGGGATGGGTGAGGGCAGAAATTGTCACACTGGGTACATTAACTGCATCTCTCACAGCACCAAGCACACCCTAAAGGACACCTTGTGCTGTCTCAACACACCTTGGAAGTTCAATTCAAAAACAGGGCCAGACTACATAATGATGCTGCGTGTAGCAGATGGCTTAGTTGCCACAGAGACATCAGAAATTGAACAGATCAGAGCTGGGCATGCTAGAAGCTAATCAGAAGACATGCAATGTTCATGAAGAGAAGGAATGCAAGGACACGATCGGGAGAACGAGTCAGAACTTGCCAGAATTTTCCTTCATTCATGTATTATTTATTACTCATGTATTACCATAAAATGGCTCAAAAAAGGATGTTAGATGATAGATGTCAGGCCAATCTGTTGATTGACAATCTGTTGATTTTCTCATTGTCGGTTTATCTCAAAAGGAAAGGAGCAGGTCTCTCTCCACTAAGGGGATGAGTGGACGTTGCCATAGTTACATGGCTCCGTCCAGTTAAACGCAACTCAACCCTTACCGGCCTCCCGTGAAACCAAATCTATTTTCTATCCTGAGGATATGACGTGTAAGTCAAGGGTCTGCTGAATGCTAGGCAAGCAGTGGCCTCGTGACAATTCAATCTCACGTGGCCCAAGTGAGATGGCCTGTTTTCTGTAGAGACAAAATGCACAGTACATGTAAACACATGTACACATACATGTACACACACCATGTGTAAATAATAATACACTTTATTTGTACAACACCTAATTCATACAAAACATGCGGCTCAAAGTGCTTTTTACATTAACTCATTCACTGCCTCTGACGTAATTGACGTAATTAACCAATACTGCCACTGACGTAAAAAACGTAATTTGATTTTTTTTTTAAATGTATATATATATATATATATATATATTTCTTTTTTTTTTACCCAAAGACCAAGGAGTTATGATTTTTCGAAGATCTAGACTCCCATCCACTTCCTTGTTAACTTAAAACTTTAAAATTCTGTATCTCGGCTCCTGAGTACTGAATGAAAAATCTCTGGCAGTGGGCAAACGCGGCCAGCAATAATTCTGGCAGTGAATGAGTTAAAGATATAAAAACAGGAAACAGTTTAAAGGAAGAAAAGAAAAACTAAAATTAGACAAAATGCCTTAACATTGTGAGAAATTGTGCTTTATTACGTCTCTGTATTCACTGCTCAACAACGTACACACTAATTCAAATAAAGCACCCAAAAAACATGTTCTACAGAGCAAAACAAATGAGTACTGAAATAACCTATAGGTAGAAGGAAACCAGCACTCACGGATATTGTATGACACTTCTAATGTACGGGGCAGCCTAAAGCAGAAAAGCTGCACCATACATTAAAGGTTACTCGTCTATACCATCTGTAAGTGATGGATTCCTTCTACCTAACCTAATATAGATGATTGCATGACCCTGCACTCGGTGAGAGATTCCAAAGACAGTTTTGCTTGCAGCCGTATTGTTACCGAAATACGCAAACTGGACATAATGCCACCAGGCCATCGTTCACTTCAAGATACTAAAAATGTCACATGTTGAACTCATTTGGTCTCCTTCTAAAAGTTTGAAAGTCTGCATGTAGAAAACATCAGTATTAAAAAAAACGGTGAAACCTGGGCAGAGCTTGCCTATTTCTGAGAAGTTGTAGAGCCTATATATCTGAGCTATGGGGTGAAAATTAGGATGAAACCGATGGCTTTCACATTTCATCTTGCTGGTGGGTTTGTACCAGAGGAGACCATACACCAGAGGCACACACAAAGCAAATGCAGAAACTCGAGGCATGAGCAAAACAGCTTTAAGGAACCATTCTACTTCCAGAGGCAATCAGCATCTACGCTGCCTCCATCTCTCCTTCCTGTTCCCATCCCAGACCAGGCTAATGGATCCCTAATGCTGTTAAAAGGGCCCGCTTGGCACCTAAAAGACCATCAAAGCTCACGCCAAAATGACCGCTTGTGCTCACTCTAACCTCCTGTAGCGGCACAAGCACATCACTAGGCCCTGCAGGCTCTCATTAGGCCCCAGAATCAGACCAATTATAGAACATGCATCAGTGTGGAGCTTGAGTGGGGGAGATGGGAGGAGGGAGTGTCAACACCAACAACTGAGCCTACATGGCATCACGGACCACTGAACTCCTCCACAGATTAAAGGCAACTGAGAGGTCTCTTCTTAAACCGTGCTGCTCACCCTATGAATGCCGGCGAGTGATGATAAATGACTTCTGGAGTATATCGATACGTTTGAACTACTTGGGATTAATGAAAGCCTAAGAGAAATTAGAGCTGACAGATGGAAGAATATGCACTTCTCAATATTATTACAGTGCACCGAGTTTTTCATGGCAACCTTCCCAAAGAAAATACTGGAAGAAGATCAACCTGATTGAAAAGTGCAGTGTCGCTTGAATTCAAACATGAGGGTATTACATAAAGATTGTAAAAAGATCAGCTTTCTAGACAAATAACCATATGTTTGGGGAAATTCCTAGATCTGACGGCCCAAAAACACGGTCCAAACCCATGACCGGAAAAAATCTTTTATCGCCCACTCGCCCAGTACTTCCCTCACATGTGCTTCTCATGCTTTAACAGAAGGGCAGAGAACATGGCCTGCCTTTTCTACACTCACAAACTGAAGTTGTTTTTTTCAGTCACGAGACTAGCGTGTGAATATCAGGTCTGCCGTTTGATACTTTCATGCCTCCTGGGTTTATGAAAAGTTGGAAAATGATCGTGAGTGAGACCTGAGAGGTAGGCCAACTCTTGTTGAGGGGAAGTTCAATATGGCTCCACTGTCTGAAATGTCACTGTGTTCAAAGGTTTCCACGGAACCGTGTATGCTACAGGGAAAAACACCTCCAGGAACTGTGCAGATGGGACAAAAAGCAACAGACATCTTCAAAGAGCGTTCTAGGGCTGCTAGCAGTGTTGTCAGTCAGTCCTTCCTTTCAAACATTCCCCAGTGCAAAGCTCACTGCTAGGGTTTCACCCATTCCCTCAGTGCCTGCTAAATACCAATAGCATTTTCTTGGCAAATATATTCCACTTCAGTTAATTTTATGCTATACATAACGTAACTTCAGAGGCTGCATTTTCTACTTAGTTTTTTACATGTATGCATGCAATATGGTATATGGTAGCCAACTACAATAGCATCAAGTCTTGCTATAAATATTAAGAAACCCTGCATTGACGGCAGCGTTTTGTCCACTGTAAGCCAACGCCAAAGCACAATGCTGAGCACAGCACTGGCACGCCATTGCACCGGGCAGAATTGGTCGACACTGCGGGTATGGTAAAGATAAAGCTCTTAGAGCCAGAATGTAGATCAGTTTGGTGTTTCTTCTTCATAGGATAGGAGACATGGATATAGCATCGTTTTCCACCACATAGCCTCAAGATTCCACTAAATTTCTGCTTGTCCCTTGTGGATTGCCTTTGACCAATGAAATCAGGCCGTCTTTGTGGTCAGTGGTCACCGAGTTCAAGAGCATGTTCCTTCACCTCAAACAGCTGCCTCCCTTTCCTCAATCACTCTCCTTTTCCTCCCTGATATTTTCTGCCTCTTATCCCCAAAGCTGTGTCCACAGAACAAACAAACAAAACACAAGGCTAGATCCCAAAGCAAGCAGGGGAAATTTGCTCCCCATCGCTGGCCTGGGGCTTGGGAAGGACTCCTACAAAACTCTGTTCTGCAGCTTGATAACCCTTGCAAGGCCATGCTGTGGACACAAACAAGACTGAAATACAAATGTGACAGGGTCTGATATAACGTGCCGTTATTAAGTAGTGCGTGGTCTTTTTACGAGCTTGTAAGCTTTCAAATTACGTTTCACACATCATAAGAAGATATCTACTTATTTGACCTCAAATGAAGAAGCTGAGAAAAAGTCTTTAACAAAGTTTTTTCACTGGTAAGTTTTTCGCAATAACCATGCCATATAAATGTGGGTTTTTTCTCAACTTCTCTAAACACTATTAAACATTATTTTCATTCGTGAGTGTCGGCCCCCGACACTCACGCAAAAATGGCAAACCGGAAATGTATTTATTTATGTATTTTACAGTTAATAAATATCGTATCTATATGACGTGTTGTTGCTTTACAAAACATCCTTGGGCGCCAGGACTCTGCAGCATTCCTCTTTCAGCATTCTTTCCATTTAATATAGGCAAACACTATAATGACAACGGAGCTACAAGTGGGGTTGCTAAAACAGACTACTAAAATGAATGTTACACAGTATGACTTTAAGGATAAATGATACGCATTTTGTGAAAACTCTTGTTTTCTATACTGAGTGGATTCTTCAACATTAAACTTGTATAATATGAAAAAACAGAGAAAAAAAGACAAACTTTCTTTCCCTTTCTTTCTCTAAACTGTATGATGTTGGTTAGACTAGTCAAGTTGTAGACATTATGTAGCTTTACATTTGTATCAAACTGTAAATTATCACCATGCAAAGTAGATTTGGCTAAGTAAAATGGACCCTTCGCTAAGCCCCACCCACTCCACTCTGTGACTGGTGGTGCGAAGTTAGTCACACCCAGGCCTGGCAGCGCCTGGCACTCTCTGCTTCTCACCCATTGACTTGCATGTTAAATGACGGCTTTTCCCCTTAAAAATAATCGATAATTTCAGCAGCAATAGCTTCAAAATCTCTCCTAAATCTAGTCAACAAGGCCTGCAGTAGGCTATGCACTGGACAAATGTGCATGACATTATTTCAATAAACTAAAAACACGGGAAATGTTAGAGGGAGTTGAGTAATAGCCATGGATACACGACGGTCGTCTGTCTCGACCGTCATGGATGAACTTCAACTTGGTGTTTGCACTTTCTCCATTTATAGCCCGTACATCTACAGAAACGTTCATATGTCAAATATAAAGTGCTTATCCCATGGCCACGGATGTTACATTTATGTACGGGCTCTCAAAAGTACCCGTATCATCCGTATTGTTCAATAAAAAGCATTTTAATCTGATCGCTGGTCATTTTCTCCATATACTTTCAACCAAGCGACCCTATCGGTTGGTAGGTGTATTGCACTCTGATACATTATAACTCTATGAGAAAATGGCCACCGATCGGATTAACATGCTTTTTATTGAACAATACAGAATATACGGGTACTTTTGAGCGTCCCGTGCACCATTTTAACATCCGTAGCCATAAGGTAAGCAATTTATATTTGAAATCTGAACGTTTCTATAGATGTACGGACCGTAAATGGAGAAAGTGCAAACACCAGGTTGAAGTTGATCCATGACTGTAACGGGAGTTTTCATGTACCGCAGGGTAAGACTACAGTAGCAGTTAATAAATAGACGAACAAATGAATGAATATACTTTAACGTGCGGAATCCGAAACAGGCAGCGATGTGATTCTGAATTTTGTTATGATTACGGTGATTAGTGAGTGGGCGAGTGAGTCGTGTAACTTTCCCGACGTTAAACTGTGTATGTGTTCAACAACACAACCATGCAGCCTTGCAGTTTAAACGCAGATTTCAGCTTGGGAAAATAACCCTCCAACGGTTTTGGGTACGTGGAATCTGTTGCTGCCTGGTTCATAGTCATTATAGTCACCATTGCGTTATCGTGGTATTATTCCTGTTCTTGCTATTATGTTGCAAATTATTTTGTGTGTGTGTGTGTGTGTGTGCGGGTGAAATAACATCGACAGCTATGGCAGGTGACGAAAGCTTGCCAGACCTGTGCCAGGCTAACAACGGTTTCTAAGCTGGCATTGGACAATCGCTTTTGGGGTGGGGTTTAGCGAAGGGTCCATTGGAAAGACAATTTGAAAGCCCACCTGGGTCCAACTGTCTCAACCAACATATCAAAACACTGTCTGATAGAGACAAGTCCACTTGGTATTCACGACTGGTTTCCAGTAACTGACATCACTTCGCTGGATCAATTCTGAATTATATTAGTGCAAGTCAGCATGAGAAGAGTTAAAGCCACCCAGGGGATCACCAAAAGCTTAAATAACATGGTATTAGATGCCATAAATCTAGCTTCAGTCACAACCCCTTCCTCTGCTGAGACAAGCAAATGCAGTGGCATAGTCAATATAATAATAGTCCTGATCTGCAATGAAGACATAAAACAAATACAATGCCGGTTATTAAAACAAATTATAATAATTGTAAAGCTCTATATTCCAATGGTAATCATTGGAATAGAGTGTTTCGTTCAGTAACAGGGTCACCCTGTCTCTCTCACTCTTTAGTAAACAAGAAATTCTGTACATTTTCAGGTCTGGATCCCAATTTTAATCAGTCAAGAGAACCCCACAAAGATAATTTATCAGCTTAAATATTATAGTGTGTTTCAGTTCCATTTTTTGTTTTTGTTTCATCACTTACAGTTTCACTTGTTTATCCTGTACAAGTTCTCTCTTGATTGGATAACATTTGTATCCCGACTTCTTTTTACTAAAGAGCTGGAGAGACCTGTTACTGTCAGAGTATAGTGCCATTATTTCAGAAAAAGAATATCACAATTACACCCCCTTTAAATTGTATTTCACGATTCAAACATTCTAGGCCCATATCTGTATTGAAATGCCCTTTGCTGAGAGCACAGGTTAAACAAACTGTTGTTATTACGAGGCAAAGAAATTATTTTATATTCATGGCTATGATCTCACACATAAAATCTTCAGTTAATTCATCCATTTGTAACAGAGCGTAAATGTAAGCAAATGGGACTCTTACTGGCACATTTGGTTACATTTGTACACTCTCAAGGTTAAATTAAGACTGAGAATTTTACGGTGAACTCCGGATATAGGCCTCTAATCCAAACTGGCTCTGTCCTCAGGTGGAGACGGGTGGATGCTCTCATATGTACTTGCCTTTCAATTGACCCCTTTCAATAAATGTACTCATGGGACTAACAATGCAACAGATATAGGCTATGGCTGTTGACAAAGTATCAAGTATGACACATGGGCTGACGGACAAAATGACTGGCTCTATGGGGTAATAATGGAGCTTCACTGCACGTCTCTTCCGAGAACTGTAATTCCACACACCCTCGCCGCATTCTGCATTATTCATTGGAACACAGAGAAGGTCCCAAATAGGGCTGACGTAGTCGCTGTACTCATACCTACCTACACCCTTGTTTGAGAAAACAAGGCCTCGTCACGTTTTCACAGATGTAAACAACCCAGTGGCCTGACATGGGAGCAGCCCTTGAGAAATCTGGGTCAATTCAGGTGCATTGTGGCTCATTCTTTCTGTTCTAGTGCTTTGATGTTTGAATCTGTAGAGTTTAGCCAGTCCTGCTAGAAAGAGTTCCGTTTCAAATGCTACTCCTGTGCCACGATTGACAGAAAATCATCATGGTTTACAGTTAACAAGTAAAGGGTTGGCATTGACAGGGTTATATAAATGGGGGAATAATTGGCAATGACTAAAATTGGAGAGAACGTGAAAAAGAACAAAAACAATTTATGAAAAGAATCGTCATCATCATGGTTGTCAAGCAAACCTGACTGCTTGGTCATAGAGATTAATAAGGCTAAACAGTGCTCTTTCCTCCTATATCCTGCTCAAGTATTGAGGCAGGCTGCTGGAAGCCCCAATACACATTGCACAAACTAATGCCAAACTAATGTCTTAAAATGCACAAACTAATGCCAAACTAATGTCTTAAACTGCTAACTATACAGGGAGGGACAAGATACAGATCTTAAAACCTCTACAGTGGAGAAAAAAAACATTCTGTTTAATCTAACGACTATAATTGGGGCCAGTGTTTGTGTGTGTTTTTGACTTAACGCTTCTGGGAAGTGTGTATATTATCCATATACAGTCAACTTTGCCCCAGATTTTGGCCACTAGGGCACCTGCCTCCCTACTGTGCATGTGCTGACAATTACTTGAGTGAAAGTAATCTGATCCCACCCAGAGTCACCCTCTTCATTCAGTAACTGGCTGCAGGCAGAGAGCGCGCACGCACGCACGCGCGCACGCACGCACACACACACACCTTATTCAACTGTTTTTCTGAGATAAACAGCTATTTTCCTTTTAATCTTATAATAATTACTCTAATGTAATCTAATAATTTAACTGTTGTAATCAGACCGCTGACACAGTCGTAAGATGGGGAGGAGGGATCCTCTCAGTAAACTGTGTAGTTTGGACCATTCATCAATCAAATAAACAAGTTTACATTGCTGAACTACGATGTACATTTCCCTCTATATGCAGTGTGCGAGTGGCTGCAGGACTTAAGATCCCACAGCCTGAGAGGACATCAAGTGAACGTGTTGTGCTGACTGATCCAGTCCGGGAACCAACTGCCTGTGTTTCAGTTCAGTGCGTGATGACGCAACGCAGCTGGAAATCCAGCCAAGCAATGAACAAACTGGGGCCCATTTAACAAAAGCAGAATTAAGTCATTCAGGATTTAAGAAAAGGCCAGGTTTGACCAAGTCTAGTTTCCAAAATGTATAGTCTTCTCTATCCTACTGTATTCCTTTAAACTCTGACATCACAGCTAATAGAACAATGTAACAAATCAACATAATCAACCAGAAAGAATAGAACAAAAAGAAAGGAACTCAATCCAAGTAATGCACATATAGACAGAAATATCCAGTGCTAAGGAGTTGGTGTGCATAAAAGCTTTTGTTAAATGCTGATGCTAAGTTGTGTCCTCAGAAAAACAACTTCCTCTTGTCCTCCATTGCACCAACTCAGCTTCCCACATCACCTCTTCCATATTACCCTGACAAACTATTTTCTCTGTATGCGCAATACATTTCCAATCTGACTCACTAGACTACAACCAAGACACAGAAGTTGGAACCACCAAAGTAAAATGAGCTCCAACTTAAATCAGCAGCAGAGTAACACATTATATGTTCAATACACGTTATAATTTCTAGCAATTAAAAAAATGTTGTTGATGTCGAATGACACGTTTCCAACAAATCATAAATTAGGCTTAACCAGTAACCACATAAAAAAAAAACGAAGTGTCCTTATTCTGAGCATGTCTTTTACCTTGTTCTGTTAAGCACCATTTAACTATGTTTGGATAAGCGCCATACAAATGAATTCATTGTCATTATGTAATAGGTAACCATTAAGCGAAAATAGACAAACATTCTGCAAAATGTGTAGATCTACAAGCTCACAATATGCCGCAACATGACACGTTGTGAAATCGGCTATTTACCGCAAAGAGATTTGCTATATAAGTATAGTATAGAGCCCAGTGGGACACACTGGTCAACAAAGTATATAGTAGGGAATTAAGTGCCAGTGATGATCCCTCGCTCGTGAGGAGAAGCTAGATCAGACATTTACTATTGCACAAAGAAAGCTTTGCAGAGGAAGAAAATAATAATGTAACTTCACAACTCTAGGGGAGACATGAGTATCTAGAATAGTAAGAAGAAAATCTTACTATTCTTACGTTGTAACTCTCACTATCTTACGTCGTACGACTTGTGACACACTGAATACTAATAGTTCATAGTGATGGATCACTTATGACCACCTTTAACAGCATTTAAACAGCCTCTCAGCGTACTGAACAAACACAATATCTCCATTAAGCCTACTTATTGCATACATAAACAGAGTAAGATATCAGAAACCAGCAGCCTTGAAAACAACCCAGCCATGCCAATGTCGTTGACTTCATAGCATGGCCTCCAAACATCAAGGATGGTGTTTTCAAGGCGAGGCCTCACTGAGTAGAAAAACATTAACCCTGCCACAGGGCTTTTCCAATACTAAATACTTACATTACACTTCAGTCATTATTTCTCAAATAGCAACAGTTACCAATATATCTGCCACAACATACACCCAACAGTTTACAGCCTAAGGCATTAATGGAGGCTAAATTAGCACATGAATAATACATGCAGGGCCTGTATTTGAGACTGTGTGCGATGTGTATGCCCCTTTTCCTGCTGAAAATGGGCATACACACAGTATAACTGTTGGCACGCAGGTCATGTTGGCTGATGGGTTCAAGGCACAGCATTGTTTTTTTTTCTCTGAACTGTGTGTGGGCAGTATGACTGTGCCCAGACGTCAATAAAAAAAAGCCTCCTTGTCATAACCAAATGTGGTAAACGAAATGTAAAAAATACAATAGAAAAGAATCCAGCTCTCAGTCAGATAGAGAAAGAAATCTCCCCAGTCAAGGTGGCAGAGAATCAAAATGCCCTAGGAAGGGTGCTGGCTCAGTCAGTTAGTGCATGGAGTCCATGGACCACATGCTCCTTGTGAGTCGCGAGGACCCGAGTTCAAATCCGACTCCCGTCATGTCTTGCATATCTCCCTTCTCTCTGTCCTCGGTTTCCTGTCTCTCTACACTCTACTCTTCTTAAAAATGCACTGGGAAGCGAGCCATTACAACTTGCCAATAAAAACACAACTAAGCCTACAATGACTTGTAAGGTCTTCATAACAGCAGTATTATATTTAACCAATATGACGGACATCTTTAACCAATATGACGGACATCTTTAACCAATATGACGGACATCTTTCTATCTATATTGGCCTCCTGTTTGAAAATCAAGGCATTGATGATTTCATACCTGTGCAATACATGTAACAAATATTTTTGTTCCACATTTGTATTTTTTAAGAGTTCACAGGCAGTGATTTGAGATAAGCTATATATTACACAACTGCTATGATTCCTCCGAGTCCGGCCTGGCGGGCCGGGTGCTCCACAAACACATTTGGTCATGTCTGTGTGGGAAGCTGGCAGGGGAGGCCAATCGCTGTACGACTCCTAATCTGCAATAGTCTAATCGCAAAGAATTTAGATAATCGTAATATTTTTTTGCATAATCGTCATAATCATTTCCATGTTGAAAAAAATAAATACATTTTAATGTCATTGTGGGAATAGCAGATCTATGAAATAGCAGATCACGATGTGACGTGTTTTGAGCTTGCAGATCGGCTATTTCCACTGGTCATATATATAAAGTATAAAGTTAAAGCCAAACAAAAATGTGATTTTTATGCATAATGTTCCAATGTTCAGGCAACGACAGAAACGCAGTCATAATCGTGACAGCCCTATAGGGGTAACTCTGATGTTTATCAGAGAAGACAGGTGGTTGTCTGCACCACATATATACATATACATACATATACATATACATATACATATACATATATACACACATCATATATACTGTATGAATACACCGTATACTATAGATAGGTAGGTAGGCAGGCAGGCAGGCAGACAGATGTACCGATGTATATGAAGATACTTCACATACAGTACAGGATATTTTGCCAAATAGATTTTGACATATGATAGATGCTATTTTTGTACTGTCTATTATTAAAAAAGTACACACTACCCACGGGACTTAGAGCCTTCAATATATTTACATTCCACAGACCGCCAGTCTGGAAAAAAATCTAATGGGCCTAATATAGTGATGTGGTGCAAAAAGATCAAAGTACTGTAAACCAACAACTTCCAGCGTACTGCCATGTAATAGAAAAAAGGAACTATAATGTCAACACCAAATCGGGAAGGGGACTTTAGACAGCTATAAATTAACCCATTCAATCCGGGAACGTATCTGTGTCATTTTAGATTTGTTTTTGCTATAGCCTATAACCATTATTTTATACTTTGACTATTCAAAAATAGCAGATATGGGGCCCCTGCTGGCCTAGCGGTCCAGGCACATACCACATATGCTGGTCCCGATCCCGACGACCTTTGCTGTGTGTCACACCCCCCCCCCCCATCTCTCTCCCCAATTCCTGTCAGCCAACTTTCCTAGAAGAAAAAGAAATATCTTAAAAAAAAAAGGAAATTAGCAGATACTATACAAGCGGCACAGAGTGCCGCTTGTATCGTGAAAATGTGTGCAAATCTTTGAATATATATATATATATATATATATATATATACACAACATTTTCTACTCAAATCTTTGCTTCTGGGGTTACCTGAACAAAACTCTTTCATGTGAAGGACCCCCAAAATTATATGTATTTGGCCGCAGACCCCCACCACCAGGAGCAAAGATTTGAGTTAAAAATGTTTGCTTTAAAAAAAAAAGTATATCGCCTATATTCAAAGAGTTGCACACATTTTCACGATTTCTTTCAAAAATAGCAGATCTACAAGCTTGTGAGCTTGTAAATCTGCTATTTTTGAATAAAAAATATGACTAAAATATGACTAAAATCTAAAATGACACAGCTGCGTTCGCGGATTGAATGGGTTAAGTCGGGATAGTTTTTCCTTTGTTCCTCTTGTAGAACATAATGTTATTGGGCTGTGTTTACTCTGTCTGTTGCTAACACCAGTAGGCTGAGAGACAGCCTTGATGAATGATTGATGAGCATCGAGCATGCTTAGCAAAGTGAAAGACGACAGACAAAAGAGCTTGGTGGTACCTGAGAGGAGATAGGTTGACCATACCAACGCCCACAGACACAGGACACCCAATAAACCATCGGTGCTGTACTGTACATGCACACGCAATACACAACTGAGATTATGTCCGTTTAACTTTAACACCTAGCAACAAGCTGAAAAAGAAAATAAACATTAACACACAATCCAAAACATAAGCATAAGATTGAGGGCTAGCGTACGTCTATCAGGACTCCAAAAAAGGGACAGAGATGAAAAGCCAGAGGTAGAAGATCCATTAATAGCCCCGCGGGATACCCGTTTGGGAGTCATTTGGTTCCCTTATAAACGGTCATTGTGGTGGACAGAACGTTTACAGCGTGTCATCTCTGTTCAACGAGGACGTACTACGTTAAGTGGCAATTCCTCAAATATTACACAGTGCATCTGCACTGACGTCATGCTAGTGCGTCAGCTATTGGAACAAGGTGAAAACACAAGGCCACAGAGTACAGACAGATGAAAGAGCAGCATTCAGACAGTCTAATACAGTGGATTCCGGCAGGGCATCCATAGGTTTGTTTTTATTGCTGAACGTACCGCAACTGTAACATGAACAGATAAGATGAACCTTTATTGATCCCTGCAGGGAAATTCAGGTGTCATAGCAGCAACAGCAGTAAGATTGAAACACGGGAGAGATACAGGTGGGAAATAAATATTAGCCAATGGATTTTCGGATTGCTTATTTGTCTCGCTCCTGGTGTGTAAGAACCTTAAGAGTCAAGAACCAAACCAAAGGTAAATTCTTTGAAAATAAAGTGTCCACCATAACAGGCATTTCCAACACTGACAGTGCGGTAAGGTACAGTAACAAGAGAGACAATTCACTTCTTAAAACCAAACCAATGGAAGTTTCTGGCTGCATAGCACTGCAAAAACAACAGAAACAGAATGGCTGACAGTCTGCGAGCCGGGGCATAATGAACCAAATCTTCAAGGTCCACTGGATTACAGCTACAATCTAAACTAAAGCCTAGAATTATAACATTCAGGCTCAACAAACAGATCTTGGAATAGAGAAGGCTAAGGGGGTCAGTGCTTCACCAATAACAGTGTCAAGGAGGAGAAATGGTAGCCTGGCCAATCAGCGTCAGCGCTCAGGGTCCTGTGATTGACAGACGCTGACACATGATAATGTGAATTCACGCAACCGGGATGGTTTACCAGGCAAGGGGAATGGTAAACTAATTAACCATATGAACCCTAGCGCCCGTCTTCTTGGGGCGAACCTTCGGCAAAAATAGCACATCAATAAGCTCACAACGTGTTGTGTTGCAATGTGTTGTGAGCTTGTAGATCCGGCAAACAATCCAAAGAGATTTGGTGTGGAGGGGGGAAAAAAAAGGAGTGGACCAAATACGGACCCTTGGTGTACCCCGATCAGCAAAGTATATACTGTATATGGTTTAAGTGGTTAAAAAGCACTACTACCAAATTGGCTGAGGAGGTTCAGGAGGGGAATTACGTAGAACACAAACTGTCTAAATCTGAGGCCGCACGTCTAAAAACCTAGCTGAGAATGAATAAATTAACTCACTACATGAAATTTATTTTGGTCTCTGTGCACACGTACACCACCCACTCTCTCACAAACTCATATACACACACACACACACACACACACACAAAATACAAAACAGCTGACGATAGATTTGGTTGACCTTGAACACGCAAGTGAGACCTCTCAAGCATTTCACTCTGCCCCCTTTCATTCTGGCTGCCCATGCACTTTACCATCTATAGAAGTCAAACCACACTGGCTGCTAGCTATTTTAAGCACCTTTCCTCCCCTTTGCCCTACAACACCACACCCTCACCGTATGTTGTGGGAGCTCCTCTCAGTCAGACGGTTATTGAACATAGAATGTCAAGAAGATCCTAATCAAATGTGTGCGGATTAGAGTGTAATCAACATTGTAGACATCAGTCACATCTATTACTACAAATACTAAGATATATTGATATTAAATTCAATTTTACTTCAATTCCAAAAGTGAAATACAAAGAATATTCACATTATAAAATCTGTGAAAAATCGGTCGAAGGTTGTGGTGTTTACACTTAGTATTCTAAATTAGCGGCTAAACGCATGCAAATCACACAAACACACTAGAGGAAAGGTTATGGGGTCACTCAAATGGTTAGGGTTCTCGGCAGGTTTTATAGATATCGTGTGCTATGGTACATTTTAGCCTAATCATGCTGCTGCTACGCCATGCAGTCACCAAAACTAGGTGAATGAAGGCGGCGGTGCAAAACATTTCAAGCAATACAGCAATACAACCAGTTACTTTTTAGATATCTTGTTTGGGAAAAAAGTGTTGGAAAGACAGACGGAAAGACATTGCCATCCATATAGAGCCCTGCAACTAGTGGAGCTAAAAAGCAACTAGCACCATGTACTGTGTATACTGTAAAAGTTAACTAGGATTCAACCATATTTGCCACAATTAATTTCGACTTTTCCACATGGACTATCTCCATTTGTTCTCTATAGAAACGTGCCCATTTGTCAAGGAATAGTGGAGGGCACTCACCACCCTATTCATACCAGATAGTAATGGAAAACATGTCAAACTATGTTTTGTTACCTTTAAACATATAGCAGGTACAGTAGGATCTGTAGAAAATAAATAAAACAAACTCAAGAATCACATTGTCAGTTCTTTCCTCTCCCTTTTCCAATCACAATCCTGGGCACGATAAAAATGAAAGTCACCTGAAAGGCATAGCGACACGTCATCCAATTAATTTCTGCCAACTGTGGGCCTTAATGGCAAACTACTCATTAAGGGTGAGGGTGACTTTCCTCGTTTGATCAACAAAAGTTATATGGCACGTTATTCACATCAGTCATGGTATAGCTTGCCTTAGGGAAGGACTTTAGGTTGGATATAAATCTTCATTGAACCTGCTCTTTTCGGACACGATTTGTATTAACACTAGTGAACAATATCCATTTGTAGGAAAACCTCATTATCATTCCATGTCTCTCCACCAAAGACAGAAATGTTGTAAGCTGTAAATTGCATCAAGAAAAATGGAGCCGAAGAAATTAGTCACAAAAGCTCATTGCAAACAGAGCGGACAAACAATAGTCACAGCAGTCGTACAGTTAACTTCCTTTTCCCACATTAAGTCAAAAGAAGACCACAGTTCTATTCTGAGCAACTTCCCGAAATGTGGTGCATTTACCAGAAGTGAGCGAATATGGGTCTGTTCATTAACACAACTTGGCCTTCATATGTTTCTACAAATACACCTTTAAATGAGAGGCCCTGTGGCAAATCAAATGAAATACACTAAAATTAAATGTAATTCAATAACAAATCAAAAACAGTCAACATGTAATCAACAGCCTGAACAACAGCAGCATTGTGGATCATAGTGTAAAGTATTGGTGTTTTTCAGCTTTTCCCAAGAACAGCAGCAAAACAATACAGGTCATGGCAACTGTTCGCTTCTCACCTCTGACAGAGAGGAAATCTACAGTGACTGCAAACAAAACCAGCTATTTGCATGTTCCTTCCACAGCACACTGCTTCGATCGCTCATCGTGGAGCCAGCACAAATTATTCAAATGTCATGTAAATGCCTCTACCACAACAGATATCACTGAACTGAATGTTCCGCACTGACAGGAAAGCCCAGTCCATCGTTTCTCATCACCTATGACAGACACCAAGAACAGTTGTTCTTAAAGTCTCATCACCCCTGGACGTAACATAGCCAACTCAAAGAACTTAACTGAAATCCCACTGCAGTCGTTATCACAATCCCTTTATGTGACAAGTGCAATAGATGTAGAAATGTGGTGGCACTGAAGCATACAGTTTAAACCAGTGGCTCTCCCAAATGGTGTGCCATGATGAGGTCCCTGTGTGCCTTGGGATTTCATGACAACGGACATACAATATATATTATACACACACAATAAAAACTTCTCATGAACATGGTCAATTCTCAAAAAGCCAAGACATCAAATGAAAAATAATATAGTTACTTAATTGAGTAGTAGACATTGAATTTGCAGACTCAAACACAATAAAATAAAAACAGGACATGCATGCAATTAATTTATCCACTCACTTCTAAAATGGACATATTTCAAAGCATTGCCAGCAGTTCTGAACTATAAATGTGCTTAGTTGAAGTTCCATGGAAAACTACCCTATGGTACTGCCAAGTTGCCAAATGTCTGCAAAGTACGCTGCGTTTGTTTATGGAGCAGCCTCAACTTTTGATGACATTGCAGAATAAGAGTCCTGGGACTGTTGTTGGATGATTTGGGGAAATTTACAAAAAAAAAAAAAAAAAAAAACTTAAGAGTCAGGACAAAGACAGAGTTGGTAATGAAATCGTTTTTTCAAGATAGGCGAGAACACAAATACCCAAGTGTAACCTGCTCTATCAAAATCAGTCTAGTTGACACGCTAGCGGAGAACAGTTTAAACGATAAGTTTGTCAACAGCACTGATGGGTGCTGGGTGCTGGGTGTTCCCCCCCCCCCCCCCCCCCCCCCATCAACCTTGAAGACTTTCCCAATGGACCCATAAGAGTCGATCGGTACACTCTCACAGTTACAAATGGATAAACACTGAGGATTTTACTGTGTACATTAAGCAGCTAAGATACACAATTATATCAGACAACTTCCAAGTCAATAGAAAGCATTTTACAAATCTCATGTCAACAATAAGCTGATTTGCCCCAAATATTTTTTTTTTAAAATATGCTTAATGGCTTATTGGTTCATTTGCATATTTGTTCACACTCAGGGAGGCACAATAATGTCGTTTCAGACTCACAACTGGTTGTTTTTCTTTTTCAGTTCTTAATGCCGACAGCTCATCAGAGAGAGTACTGCTTGACTAAACAAATTAACGTAAGCCACAAGAAAATTAAACACACAACGCGTATCTTAGTTTAGGATAATTTCAGAAAGGATGACGACAAAGTTGAGTGCACATTTTGTGAACCAGTGCTCAAATACACAGTGGGAGCATGAGCATGCCGAATATGTCACAAACATGTTAAATCATGTAAAACTCAAGCACCCGTGTGTCCAAGCAGACAAACAGGCAGGCAACAAACAACAATCATGCCCATGTTCATGCAAGGGGCAAGACGGTGTGTAAAACATTTAGTTAATGTCAGCATTCCCCCCATATATTATTATTATTATTATTATTGGTGACGGTGGTGGTGTATTTTGAAAGGAGCCTAAATAAATACCATTCTGATGGGTACTGTATTTCAGCCTTACTAAACATTAATTAACCAGATAATGATGTTGGCCAACCGGTTGCAAAACTAGGCTGTCCGTTATTCCAATCCCTAGGAAGGTGTGACTGGAAAAACAGCTTATTGCGTATTCAAGAAGAGAGATTTGACAAAGAAAAGGTCTGACGTTACCCAGGCATTTTTCAGGAAGGGATTTGAGTGTGCAAAACACAAAGAATACAGATGATTTATCATGGACTCAAACATGTATCAATTGCCTTTTAAATGCTTCATCTGTTCTCAGAGACTTTTAACTTAAACACTATATACTGTACAAACTTCCGTTCGTTGACTGGGGGGTATTCATACTTAGCCCCCTCTAAATCAATTCTCTTCGCCAAAATTGCCGATCTAAAATCTCACAACACGTCGCAACACTGAATGTTCATCTACTATGACGTGCCCAGAAGAGGGGCTCTAGGGTTCATATGGTTAATTATGTTGACAAATAAAAAGCACGCTTCGGGGGTTTAGCCACATCCTACCTTAAAGCCACTCATACGCCCATACCCCCAAACCCCCAGCCCACTCTCCCTATTTTGCCGTAACCCTCCACCCCCGACCCCCACGATGGTTGATGTAAGTCTTATATTCTAAGAGGTTAGCCTTGCTTGTTAATGACCATCCTCAGTACAACAGTAGGTAAGGTGTGTGTATTGCTTACCACCTGATGTACCATCAGCCATCTCTGTGTTGCTCACACTGTACAGAGCCAAAACAGAGACTTGAACTATCACAAGCTGTGGTTGGCTGTATCATTTTTCATGCAAGCTTGACTGATGTTGCTCTTTGTGGCAATGGAAAGTTAATTGTCTCTAAGATCATCCATTTTGGCACTGGTGCAGGACAAATGTTACAACAGCAAAAGGAACACACAACAGCTTGCTGATCCAATACTTTTACTGTGCAAAAACACAAACGACTTTTCGATCAGTGACGAATTTGACTGAACCTTGGTTCTTGGATATCAAGGTAGTCGAAGAAAACAACATTCTGGCTACCAACCTGTTATGGAAGCCCACAGATAAGAACAAGCACTCTTCTTTGTTGTGATTCCTATCATCCTACATCCTACAAAAGAGCCTGCAAATCAGTCAATTCAACAGATTAAGGATGATTCGGAGCACAGACCATACCTACAAGGAACAATGTCAAGAAATGTCTAAGACGTTCACACAAAGAGGATATCCTGACACATGGATATGTGATGCAATGGAAAAGGTCAATCACATCTCCTAGTCACAGTGTGCAAACTCCAGTAGAAAGAATATGGAAATGGGAAAAGACTACAGTACGTGCTTCCTGACATATTCATCATTGGGAAATGAAATCAAGGGTGCCTGGTGCCTCAGCCTGAGCATCCATATGCTCCTAGTGAGCATGACGACCCGGATTCAAATCTAGCCGTCGTCTTGTATCGCATCTCTGCCCTCTCTCTCGGCCCTTGGTTTCCTATCTCTCCATCTGTCTACACTGACCCATTATTAACTCTGATAATGCACTAAAATAAAAATAAAAAAGTAAAGCGCCACCAAAAGTTGTGCATAAAAGAGCAACCTACAATACTGGTCAGTCAGGTCAGAACAATTATTTATTTTAATACACAACTAAAGACCTTTCCGTTTGCTGCTGCCTTTGATTGATTTTTTTCTCCTTTCTTTTCTCCTCTGCACTATAACTGTATCTATTCATTTATTACTGTTGTTTTATGCATCCTAATTGCCTTGTTGTTGAAATGTGCAATACAAATAAAATTGCTTTGCCTTGTGGCCTTGCCTATGTGGGACAAACTAGCAGGGCCCTAAAAACCCATATATAAATGGGACATTATGTTGCATTATTGACATATGTGGGGTACATTTATCCCATAGAGGGGGAAGCATCCACAACCTCCTACTGCAGAAGGAGGTATATTGGATATAGTATATCGGATATTGGATATGATGTATATGTACATTGCAACCTGGACGTCTTAATGAGGACTATTATAACATATCACCTTTTCTCAAAATACTGACATACATTGGTCAATGACTAATCATGCTGGACTGTGATTTTGACTATGTTTGGTAATTAGATCTGTCTGGTAGATCTGTTTGATTCCATTTGATCTGTCTGCTTTTCATCAGTGATGCACCTGTAATCTGCCATTTCAATATATTGATTTTGTATTGATCATATTATATATATATATATATATATATATATATATATATATATATATATTACTCTTTAGTAATCGTCTTTGTACTTCTAATCAGCGGGATCTGTTACAAACATATAGCTTTCCTGTAATCTGCCATTTCAATGTATCGATTTTGTATATCATTATATACCATATTATTACTCTTTTGTAATCGTCTTTGTACTTCTAATAAACGGGATATTGGTTGTATACAGAAGCTCTGTGAGACAGTTCTCCTATTGCATCATTCTCCTGTTCACGTGATGCGGTAGTCTAGAAAGGTCATGGATTACTGTAATTATTTCACCTGAGGAAGCCTAAACTTGGGGTTGAAACATTGTGTAGTAGTAGTAGTGTACAGTACATTTGCACAGTATAAGTATATGAGCAGCAAGTGGTTGTGCTGCCTTTTTCCTTTTGATACAGTCTCTACACTCTATGCTGCCAGGTTGTTTCCAAAGACAGATTGACTAATTAAAGGGAAAGACCACTCATTTTCAACATTGAACTATGTATAAGAAAAAAGTCCCCCCCCCCTTCTGTGTTGCCTAGAAAAAGGATAATTGATTGTGGTCATGTGATCAGTGACATACGCAGGGTGTACTTTTGGCTCCGCCCCCTCAGCCAAAAGTACACCCTTCGTATGTCCGACAATTTCACTTGATCACGTCACCATGTAGGCAGACAGACCTCAATGCCCACTGTGTGTGTGTGTGTGTGTGTGTGTGTGTGTGTGTGTGTGTGTGTGTGTGTGTGTGTGTGTGTGTGTGTGTGTGTGTGTGTGTGTGTGGGGGGGGGTGTGTGTGTGTGTGTGTGTGTGTGTGTCCTGAACAACCTTTGAAACTAGTTGTGAATTAAAGAGGGTGACTTTCAGGCCAAAGGCAAAAAAATAAGACTTTGTTGTAAGAAGAACCTTATTGTACACCATCTTCATCTGAGGAGACCACAGGGAGACTTGAAGCCAAAAGGTCCACTCACAGTCACAGTCTGTCTGAGTGTGAAACAGAGGTACAGACCAGACACTAAACTGGGTCACCCCTTACATAACGGTTGATATTATTTGAGGCCAGTTTCTCCTAACCAAATCTCAAGCATTTGCAGGGTGCAGCCAAGGTAATTTGTCCTGCTGCTTTTTCCATGTGCATATCCAGGAACATCAGAAACACAGGCAGCCATCTAACATAAACATTAGAGAACTGCTACCATCAGAGCACACAGTAAGCTTTGGAATGGTGTGGCCCCATGTCTGATTCTAAATGAGTCGCCGTGTCCTACAACTTGCTGTGTTACATCTGACTTTTATTACACAAGAGAATGTGAGGTTTGTTTATAGGTCTTAGCTTTTGTGAGTTACTGCGTAAAATTAGGGCAATGCCTGAATACATTTCATACAGAGATGACTTTCCAAACATTCAAAGTTATGTCATCACTGAAGAAATTAGCCTACGCATTAACACTTGCCATTAAATATTTGCCTGTCCGGCTCCTTGCCAACAGCACTTTAACAAATCCTTGAGGCCAAATGTACATCTCCCTGACTGCAAACAATAGAAGATGCTCACAAATTCAGACAGGCAGTCGATGATTTGTGCCAAAGCCTGCTTTTAGAACACCATTTCCTTTCCCAGGCAGCAGGGAACATGGACGAACTCTCCACTACCAGTAAACACTGTGGGTCACATTTTTTCAGACTTCGTGGTATGTGGCTACTGAATGGAGCAGGATGTTATGCAGCATGGGAGACATTTCCTCGCCTTGCCTCAACGAGGCCTTTTTTTTTTTACTTTCAAGGTCGGTACACCAACAAAGACTATCTTTATCATGCATGCACTACTCACCTATAGTACCGAGACTGGAGGTATGTGGAGCACACTGCTTTGGACACATGACTGGCTGAACCAAAGTCTATCACCTTCACCCTGTAGGGCTGCCTTACAGGGTCCACCAGCATAATGTTCTCCGGCTTTAGGTCTGCGTGGATCAGGCCCATGGTCTTCAGCTTCCTCAGGGCTGTGGCCACCTGCTGCAGCACAGGTCGGATCACCTTCAGTGGCAGTGGGCTGAACTTGTTCTGCTTCAGGAAATCGTACAGGTTCTGCTCAAGCATCTCAAACACCAAGCAGGTATGGCTGCGGTGTTGGAAGCATTCAAAAGCCCGCACAAGGTTGTGTTCATCCGCGTTCTCGCCACTCAGTCGCGCCAGGATGCCCACCTCAATTTGGCCCTGCCGAGCGTAAGACGGGTGGTTCTTCAGGATCTTCACGGCCACCACCTCACCCGTGCCCCTCTTCCAGCACTTCACAACCTGGCCAAATGTGCCGCGGCCCAAGAAGTCCAGCACCTCATAGGTGTTCTTCATGGAGCACAGGACTTCGTGCTGCACAAGCTGGTAGTCACCATCAATGCCTCCTGTTCCTGCTACACCTCCTCCTGCTCCTGTGCCCTGTTTGGAAGGGCCTCCCCCGGCCCCTGCGGCCGCAGGTGCAGGCACAGCCGCGTTCCCCACATTCGTCGCTTGCAACATGGCGGGCAACATGGACAGTTCCTCCACTATCTGCATGGCGCTCCCTCGATTCTCCAGCTCCTCGCTCTTACGTTTCAGCCCGCATCGCTGGGAGCTGTCCGCCGAGTTCAAACCTCCGCGCTCCTCCTCTTCTTTATTTCCCTCTTCCTCTTTTTCTTGTACACCTCCCCCACCTCTCCCCCTGCAGCCCTCTCCCCTTCCCCCTCTTCCTGCCCCTGCTGCTCCACTGCTGCCCCCACTTCCTGTGTCCGTCCGCTGCTGTCCCTGTGAGGGGAGGACAACCCCTGCGTCCTGGTGCTTGTGGGCCGCAGTAGCTGGGCCTGCTCGTCCTTCTTTCTTGCCGGGCTGTTCCCTCGGTACGCCACGCACTACCACCGTCTGCACCGGGCGCTCCTGTCCGCCGCGTACTTTCACGCCCGCCACCGAATCTCGGTTCACAAACGAGGGGGCTTGTTTGGTCGGATGAGCGATGCCAATGGTTCTGCCGTTCAGATAAGTCCGTGGATGGGCCCTCTCATGGTACACACTGCTGCTGGGCTCGACTTTGAGTTTCTTCACACTGCAAAAGGCACTTGTCTGGGTTTGATAAATGTGTGGTGGGTAGACCAAGACTTGTGAGGCCATACCTGCACAGAGAGAGAAAAGAAAAAAAGTCGATCATTAGCTTGTAACTATGTCAAAATGTACTTTAATAGTGACCATATTTCGTTTAAAATCTATAATGTGTGGTTAATATAGATATCCCTAACCCAAAGATATTCCAGAAATATTTTTATAATGCAGATAGCCTACTTGTCAAACATCTGCTGCATTAAATAACACCTTGTGATATAGATAGCCACTTCCTAAGAAATTGTGGAGGTGAAACACTGTCATGAACATCATTCTCAACCTAAATGTAGCATGAGCCATTTTCTTTATAAACATATATTTTTTGCAACAGGAAAGCTTCACCGCAACACACAAGTTTACGCAGGACAACATCCTCCAGTAATTTCCATGCAGGTCTCTACGCAACGCAACCAATGTCGAGAGAGAGGGGGAGAGAGAGAGACAGATAGACGGACAGAGACAGAGCACAGGGATTGAAAAATGGTTTGGAATAAAACCATGAGGCATCTTCAAGCACATACTATGCAGCCACCTCTAAAATTACAGGGGAAGTTCCTCTTTCCATCTTTCCCTTCCTCTCTGATTTTGAGCAAAACAAGAAAACAATGCCATCCTAGAGCATATTACGTCCTGCCAAAATATCTTGAAACTGGATTATGTCTCTGGCCAAATTGAGCAGACAAAGAGGGTAGGGAAAATTTGAGGTTTTAAGATTTTGCAGTTCCATCTTCAAAAGCAGTAGTCTGCTCTGGCACAATGGCCTTATCAGGCCCTAGCCATGTGCCCTCCTAGAGCCCACAACCTACTTCCTTTATTCTGGGGCACATCCACTGACATCAAAGGAGCTCATCCCCGTCAGCTCTTTGACTTTAATCAACAGTGCCTTCAGGGAGCCATATTTAGAAAGTGAGCATGCCTCATCTCCAAGACTGTCACACCAGGCTTCTAAAAGACTCTCCTATCTCGCACATAACAACACTGGTGGTGATGAATCACATGCACATGCTGGAGATAACATCACATCAAGCAAAATAAATAGATTATACCTTTTCTGACTTGGTGGCAGAATCAATACACTATAATTAACAGTTGCCAACGGAGAGAATAAACACCCACAAGTCAAGCCCACAACTTTTAAAAGCTGGATGGCTGGCTGCACAGCTGTAATCATGAACAGGCTAAGAGTATGTTCATTGTTCAAACTGTACGCCTCGGTGAATTCAATGCCAGCAAGGACAATCTTTAAGTGTGATAACAAATACGTAACCTCTATTCACTCACACCGCCTTTAATATTTTTTATCTAGCAATATAATGGATTCCATTTTGGAAAGGGGCTTATGTATGAAGCTGCCAAACAGTGTAACCAATGGATGAATACATTGCGAGGAAGAGGGACAGGTTTCAAGTTACGCAATCAGTGTTGCATCGGTGTTGTTTACTTTCATTGATTGATTGATTATATACTTTATTAACAGTTTGTAAATAGTACAGTGGTACGATTATACAATGGTGCTAAAAGGATAACACTTGTGGTCCTGTGTATTCAATTCATAGAGATACCTGGCTTCACTCTCACTGCCCCTACATATTTGAAGATGTAGTAGCCTTTTCAACAATATTCTGGGTCAGTCAAGCACTTCCTAATGGTGATTTTCTGCCATGTCAGATCAGATGGCACTAAGGCTCCATCCATCTGGTGGGAAATCTTGCACGCCATTGTAGCAGCACAGGGAAAGGGGCCGGAGGAGCAGTTCAGGAAAAAGTTCCAAGTGCCCAGCACACTATGCCAACTGACTGCCATCACAAGTTCACAGAAAGGATTAGGGATCCAACAGTTAATCGAACTAATCAATTATTACAAAAATAAAATAACAAAATGTCATGTCATTATAGGCAAAAAAACGATTTCAATACAAATTCAAAAATAGTGACAACAGCTGATACACAAGATATGCCATTTTCACTATGGCTGCACAACACTGTTGTGAGATGATGAAGCATATAATAAAGCTTAAGTTGTTGATCTATTTGTTGATAAAAAAAAAACTTTTACAATTATTGTATTAATTAATTAATTAATTATTAATTATTTGATTAATCAAAAAGCAATCGATAGAATAATCGTCAAGAAAATAATCGATAGTTGCAGCCTTAAAAAAGGATAGCTTGACAATTCCTTCCTTGGTAGGCATTAGGCAAGTAGGCACTATGCAATAGGCACTGAGCACTCAGCAGCAGGGCAGGCACTGGGCTCTCAGCAATAAACTAAGCAATAAACTAAGCACAAGGCAGCTTTGCTACCATAGTCCCACCGATAGAAAGCAAGGTAACTCCCGGTCCTGTAGCCCTCACCTCCATTAGTGAGCAAATGCTTTGAGAAGCATGTCAAAGAGCTGATCAATATCAGGTTGCTTGCCACCCACCCTGGACCTCAACCAATTTGCTTACAGGCTCAAACAGATGCATGTGATGCGTTGCTGTAGCAACATATCAAGGAGTTGGCTATGTTCTACTGAAAGTTGTTAAAAGCACACAATACTTTATTGTTACTGTTCTGTTTGCCCCCCCAAATGTTAAGGGTCAATAAAATACAAAGTAACCAAATCTTGGACAGAACATCTATCTAGAAATCTAGAACAGAGATACACCCTCTGGTAAAACAGTAGCCCACATCTTCTTTAATTAATATGACTTAACAACATATAGGCCAAGATATGCATACACTATGTTTTATATTATAAGCAGAAATGTCTTGCGACTCAACTTCATTTGATCCCAATGATTATCAATTTAGAAGCATTTCCAAAAGAAAACACTTTATTCCCACTAACCAACATTTAATTAATTTCAATTAAATTCATCAAATATTTCTAAGGCAACTTTCATGAGTAGTCCCTACTCAATACAGACATTTTTGTAATGTCTGTATTGTTTCTTGTTTTTTGGGGACTACGGATGGAAAGTAGCTTTCGCTAAATCCGGTATATTTACATTTGCTCATGTGTATGTATTACACCTGTCTTGTGCTCATCAATTGTGCACTGTCCCCACCAAATAAATAAATAAAGTAAAAGTTAAGAGTAGCAAAGCTCTGAAAAGGAAGGCCATTTTAGCTCAGGGACACAGACACCCAGTTTATACATCTGTCACCATGACAGCTCTCTTCATTGTGTGCACACTTCCTGTTCCCTTCATATGGAGGCAAGAGAGATATACAGGGCCCGCCTGTACTAAAGAGAACACTTATGCAACAGAGCCTACTGGGCTAATCAGTGGAACGTCAATACAAGCTCATCTTATGTCCAGTACAACCAGCCTGTAAACATTAACACAACACTGACTTTAACAACCAGCACAGGCCCAGCCCTGATACAATTAAGTGCTTATCTAACGGTTATCCAACTGTCAACTAACGTTTTTTTAGAACCATCCCCAAACAAACACTGTAAGCTGCTCTCAATTTAAAATTGACCTCCACAAATAATATGAAAATATTTTTGGTACATTGCATTACTGTTGAAATGTTTGTGTTGCCATGACACCACCAGCTGTAATTTATATAGCCTAATTTATATACTGTAGTACGAATGTTTCGTGTTAAAACAGAACTGATCTACAAGCTGACAACGCGTCATATGGCAAGGCATTGTCAGCTTGTAGATCTGTGCTTTTCTGACATGCAACACTGTCTCAAGATTATCTGCTGACAGTACCAGAACTTCCTTAATTTATTTCCACTGACAACAATTATTCTTTGACGAGATTTGCGCACTTGCCAACCCGATTACACTCCGGTGAGATCACTTGACTTTACCCGTTTGGTAGGTCCAGTCATCGGTGCACGTACCTCGAACACATACAGGGACGTGTCGGGCAAACACTTTTGCTGCACTGCTTTAGAAAAATTATCGCTTTAGGCAGAATCAAACAGACAACAGAAGCTATTTCTTTATGAAAAATCTGAAAAATCTGAGAATATCAGAAGACGCTAGAGTGGCTCCGTATCCTCTGTAATTTAAAAGCCAAAGAGCAAGTCTACACAGCATTGGTAGTCGGTGGGTGCTTATTTTGTTCCCTGGCTGCATGGCATGTGCTAGTGTAGCGATAACGTGTCGCAAGATCAAGTACGACAATATATCACATATCGATTTTTTTTCTCCCACCCCCAGTGAGAACTTTGGATGGGATGGGGACTGGGTTCTGTGGCAGGGGTGGGGGTTGAGGTAAACGTCCCTTTGTATGCTCATTATTTGTTGATTTATTCTCTTCATTTCAAAAAATGTAATAAAAAAAGTGAACAACCCAGCCTATATTGTCATTCTCTTCACCAACCACATGGTAGAAAAAAGAAACAACCTTCCTGTTACTCAGAGAGAAGTTATCAAGACTCCACTTAAAGAAAGTAGAAAACAGTCATACAGAAAACATGAGCAAGCCATCAGGCCACAGCAGCAGTGTGGTTGGCCTGTCACACAGTCCTTCTGGAATGTAGCCTCTGCCAGCAAATCTGCTAAACGGAAAGCACTCTAGTGTCTTCTTGATAACAGTGGCTCTATGAGGCACCCCTCGCCCTATTCTGGGTGTCAAGATAAGGACAGCCCTGTTGCCTTGACTGCTCTCTACACAATCACACCCTATAGCGCTGGTTGCTGGCACTGTTTACCGTCTTCCCTGTCAGCGACTGGAGCATGCCAAGACCCTCCATACTTCACTAATACCATATCGACAACGAAGAGAAATCTATTGGACAAAAGTTGGAGACTAAAAGAGCCAGCAGAGGCAAGAGAGTGGCAGCTGCTGGACCCTGCTATTATTACCACCTGAAGTCTGATACTCCCTAGGTCTGCCAACAGGCTCCTCCTGTGGAATCAAGTTACATCCCTCAAAGCTGCAGGGCTTTTTCAGCAACCTTGGGCTGCTAAGTAATTGCACACGGTTGACCTTTGACCCCGAGCAGTTCCAAATTAAATTTAGAGGGAAAAAAATAAACACCTCACACCTGTCTGTGTCCACAATGGACAAATGCTCCTGAGGGAAGACTAAGAGGAATATGTGGCCAAGATGATGAAGCAATATGGTGCTAGAATGAATACCCAACAGCTGATAACAGTGGGAAGACAAATAGGTCAACTACGTATTGTAGAAATCATCAATGGAACTGTGAGGGGGATAAGAAACAAAAAATATGCCATTCTATTCTGCCATTAACTACAGGAGAGAATAGCTGCAGGAAATACTACAATTTTACTGGGACATCACCTATTTATTTGCTGTGGAAGAATACAAAAATGCCAACTGCTTGGAGGAAAAAAGATAAAAAGAAAGTGACAGCAACCAAAGTCAAAACATACGTCGACAGTCGTAAGAAAACCCCTAAAAAATGCCTATTTCCTTGAACAAATATTGCTCCAAATACTAGTCCTGAGGACAGCGGATGAGGCGAGATACTGATACTGGGGCAGATGTGATATCAATATTAGTGAGTACAAAATTTGGATACTGATATATCGGCTGATATGATTGACAGACAGACATGCAGAGATAGACATACAGACATACACATATAGCGGTAGAGGAATTTTGAAATTGCACATGTTTCCTATGGTTTTGAGAGAGTTGAGGTGGACCTGTGGCTTGCAGAGAAAGAGATGTATTTGTAGTTGAGAGAGTTTAATAAAAGACCATTATCCATGTCATCTTTTACAGGGGGAGTTACATCACAGCACAGGGCTTAGTGGCAAAGAAAAACTTCTATTTGGAAATAATATTGGTCTTACCCAGATGCCAAAGGTGAAACATTAAAACAATCGACAATGTCTCCTCTATTAAAAAAAGGGTTAGGGTTTAAAAGGCTGCGTCTGCGCTGGATGCAACGATATCACAGCATCATGTTCCGTTTAAAATATTATAGTATTTTTTATATTACAATCCAAATCCAATATCCATAATGTTATTTGCTATTTGAATGGATCGCAGTGCAAAGTGAACTTTTGGCAGGCATATAGAGAACAGCGATGAGGTGTCCGACTGTCCGATGCAAAGGAGACAGCAAAATAACTGCATGGTATGTAAATATCTGATTAACGGGGCTCTGCGGGGGCTCCTGACATGCTGCTCCACCTAAAACATCTCTAAATGGCAGTATTATGCAGATTTTATTTGTGACAATAAATTAGTTAAAATCGCCCAACATATGGAATTTCATAATTAGGTTATAAATAATAATAAATAAATAAATACACAAATAGACCAATTTCTATATTTACACAAGCATCTTTCTCTGCATTCTGTTCTATAAAAAAGGTTTTCATAGCAAACAACATATACCATATATACTGATATGATACCGATATATCTGTGATAGGCCAATATTGGCTACTCTCGGCAAACTGATATGGTCAGGCTCTACTAAAACCCTAAACCCTAGAGCAAGGCCAATAGTATTTAATACTTTCACATCCTTGTTTAAGTATTTATGCATGTGCTATCGACGACACCCACCTAGGGACTAGTAAAGATTTTAATTAGCTCTGCCTCTTAGCTATCTCTGGTGCAATACAATTATTGTGCACTGTCCGTTATCAAGTAAACAAACAAACAAATCAGTGTCCACAAAATGCAGTATATGGGGGTCAACTTTGAACCTCCCCCCTCTGCCATTAGCAGATCAATGCAAGTTCGGTGTTACCACTCTGTATTGAACTGCCCTGCCCTCAATTTGTTTGTCTTCAGCATCTCTAATAAGTGGAGCATACTGAGTGCAATTTGTTGTACGTGGGCCTTTGTTTACCCAATACCATTAGCCTTCAGCTAGTACATTTAGCCAGGGTTGCTGTGATTCACTCACGTGCCTGGCATCTCACTAAAAACACAGTTGTGCAGCGCCTGTGTCGTCTTGTGAATATGATGTCCCGTGCTCATGAGATAAAGGGTCCAGTATTTTCTAAAGCATGTGATCACCATGGTATTTCAACTGTGAACTTATGACTGACTCCGTTTGTTGTTTGGAAGTCTTCTACTCATAAGATCGACCTATTAAGATTAAGAAGAGATATAGTTAGCTGGCCTCTTTACTGCTTGCACTGTTATGCCTGATTTATTTCATACTTAGTTGTGCGCTGCCGGTGCTGTAGAGTGTTGTGAGCTTTCAGCGCGATACACAAAGCACAACCAAGAATAAATCAGATTTGCCTTTTCTTCCGCTATGTATAAGGCAACAAAATATCCTGCGGCCTGCGCATTGCGCTACTAATGTGTTATGAATTGTGAGAAAAACTACATTTAACTCTGTTATACTTACACACCCAGTCACTGACGTTATTTCCTAATTCTACCAATGAAAATTTTCTAAAATGGCAATGGCAAGTGACATTGCATATGTTACGGTCTGCTAGGATTGTGTTTCTGTGGCACTTGTAGTGAGATGTGTGTAGTGAGAAGAGAGTGGCAGATTAAACATCATCAAACTGCAAGGACATAACAATTAACCTACAACTTCAGGCTGGAGGGATGCATGGTAATAACATGGCAACATAGTTGCATGAGCAGTCCTTAAAATGCCACGTTTAGTAATGTGCAAAGGACTGGGAAACTATTAACATACTACAGTGTCATTTGTAGAGGACCAGTTGACTGACCATGACTTGCTAGAAAATATAAGAGTGGACGTATGGCATCTTCATAACAGCCTTGCTATACAGACAGAATCTATCTATTTTCGCCTGACATTTCTCAGATATATTAGGAGGCCAGGATCCCTGTGTTTACTGCTTATAAATGATAATATGACGTCTAGAATCTATGACACCATGGATAGTGTTAGTGATATTAATTCTTCACTGGAGACAGCCATGGTCAACAGTACAACCTGGATGTTTGTGTCTGTGAGTCCAAAGGTCTATACTCTCCTCAACTTTAACCATGAAGCTAGTTAAATGTTATCTAGCTAAAGCTCCAAACAGATCTGCTGAGTGTTGTAGCTACAGGTAATATCTGGTTAATACATTTGGTAAGTAACACAAGCCTGGTACACAGTCAAATCTGCTGTGTTTTGTAGCCTTGGATCAAGACATTTGCATATCTATAGATATGACAGCTAAAGTCAGACTTGATCAAATACATCTATGATGATAGTCTAAGTCTTGATCCAAGGCTAGTACATTTGTAACTCTGAGAGCTACAAATGTGAACATTTGTACATAGAGACATACAATTTACTGTATGCTTTGATGACACTAGAATTGAACAACATTGTGCGGCAGATAAATCTACAAGCTAATTATGAATTTATGAATAATTATGAACAAGACATACATACGAAGACAAAAGTAAGACATAAGATGGAGCTTAACTAAACACATGTCTGTTGTTAATCATTAAACGTCAGTCAACGTGAGCTACGGTGTCACAAAGACAAAGAGCTGTTTTAGTTAGGATATAATTATCAATGTTCTGTGACTACAGTACTTCCATACATGAGTGGATTCTAGGTACTCTCAGGGTTCCTTTTAGGGGTTCTAAATTGACCCTTGCAAGTCTGTAACTCTGACAGTATACAAATGGAACCAAATGGACCACTGTCAGGGTTAAGGGGAGACCTTGAAATGTAAAGATTTGAGAACCACTGCGTGACATAGTTAACTATGTGTCATACATACTATAAAGCCACCAACACCAACTTAGCTCCAACTTTGACCACAACTCTCTTATCTGTAAATAAAACAGCGCCATTAACAGCCGTCGTTTGACAAAACCATAACTCACCTTCACGTAGAGGAACAGTCGGTAGAATCCAGGGCTTGTTCTGTGAACATGTTATGGGTTTATGAAGCCATACCATGATGCACAGTTTGCCTGCAATGCTGCTGCCATCTTGTCCTCCTACTACTAGACGACAGGAAGAGAGAGGAGCTCGACACTCTCGCCAACAACAACACCACCACCATCATCGACGACCACATTATTTTTTTTAAACTTCAAATAACTCCCGCAGTCAAACGTCCACCATCACCCTGAATAGCCACGGGTGAAGCTGCTCACTTTCAGATTCTTCTCCTGTCTCTTTGGGCGAAGTGGCCCATCTCTGAGAGGGTGTCCGTCACCCTTCTTTGGCAGAACGGTTTTACGCAGGTCCTCTAGCATCAGGTCCCTTCCTCTCTTCTGCCGCTGTCTGCTGCCAGTGTTGCCAAATTGTGTGAGAGAAACAAGCAACCAGCTCTAGGAAAACAAGCCCAAAATAAGCAACTTAGGCCACCCACATGAGCACTTTTAAACCTATTAATGCGTCGGCTATTTGAAAATAGCCCATGTACAAGCTCACAACGTGTCGTGAGCTTGTAGATCTGCAATTTTCAAAGATTCTTGCAATAAAATGTGGAATATTTGGAATATTTATTTTTTTGAAACATTCTAACAACACAAATGCTCTCCTGGGCACAAAACATTTTCATGAAAATATATGAGAACCAATGGTTTGAATAATAATTTAAAACAAAATTGGAGCCTAAATAAGCACGTACACTTTAGAAACAAACAAGCCGAAAACCCGCAACCACCAATTTGTACAAGCAACTTTACAGTAAAAGAAGCCCAAAGTCGCTTATAATAAGCCGACATGGCAACACTGTCTGCTGCATGCGAGATGTTTGTGAACTGACGGCATAGGGCAGACCATACTAGTCGACAGTCAACGATAGCAAAGAAAGATCAACATATGTGTCATCCGTCTCCTAGCTCATTGTAATGTATGTTATGTTCTTTCTTTTTTTAAAGTTGTGTTCTTAGATATAGACAAATAAATACATATACAAATAGACTTTAAAATGTACTAATAAATAGAAAAACACAACACTGAACTATGATTTAGAGGAGAAGAGGATGGAAAATCTAATGTTCTCTATATGCATAAGCACTAAGCAGGGCACAACTCAAAATCATCAAAGAATGGGAAACACTAGTTTAATGTCTTCAGGGACAAATGTATAAAAAGGTGAGAAGAAATAAAGAAAAGACTAGTGATCAGCTAGGCTGTAGAATGAAAAATAATATTTGTTTTATTATTTTCTTGTTGATAGCGAGACAACCTCTAGAAATCATTCTTCAGAATCTGGTGAATTTAGGTGTAGCCTACAAATGAAAGAAACAATTCAGGTCATACTTCCAAAACCAACCAAACTGGGTCAGATAGCCTTTTATGTCAGCCTATGGCTCTACAGAGGCTGTCAGAAGCAGAGTCCCCTGCAGAAGTTGGACAAATTGAGTTGTTAGTTAAGCACAAGCAAAAGCACTCTGTGTAGACACTCCTCGGACAGTCAATAGTAGGTGACAAAGAAAGCTGCTCAAACCCCCTCTTACCCACCTGGGGTTCAGCTGTAACCTTATCCACCAAAGGGTCTTAGCTACACCAGCCCCCAGCCCAACAAAAAAACAAACCTCCAGGCTTGATAAGCTGGCAACAGGTGCAAGCTGTTCCAAAGCCCCCATCCCAAATGACACCCCCAAGCCCCTGCCTGCCTGCCTGCCTGCCTGCCTGCCTGCCTGCCTGCCTGCGGGGGGGGGGGGACATTTTATACCAATGTCATTATAAGTTACACTTATCAAAAGTTATAAACTCTTTACTTTATTTATTTATTTATGGGACAGTCCACATTAATTAATGAACATTTCAATCAATAAACATGATATCATGTAAATATGCCGGATTTAGCAATATACTAATTTCCATCCATAGTCCCACATACAAATACACCACAGCAACAACATGACAACACAGAGAGAACATACAACTGCTTAAAACTAATTTTAAGAATAGCCTACCATAACTAGTTCAAATCCAACAACAAAAAAAACACATACCTACCAAAGTCTAATACCTAAACAATAGAATATCTAAAGCCTCATTTGAAATATCTAAGAACTCATGAAAACACACTAAGCATTTTATGACATATAAGGTCAAGTGTAAATGCATTGTAATCTGCTTATTACACTGTATAATTACATTTATAAGCACTTATTAGAACACTATAACACTATTAAGCCTTTTATAATTCATTATAAGGTCAAAGTGTCAGTTTCATAATCACTTGGTACTGACATCACAGACATTTTGGTCAGGATCATAGTGTATAATTCCCATAGTTGTAAAAAAAAAAATCAGTATTTATAACTACAATTATACAGTGTTAAATGCAGATATAATGAATATTGTTTGATTTGTTTGATTTCATTATAAGTAGCTATTATAATGCATTAGACGGGGTGGGGGCCAAAGAAGTGTAATGTTAACTCCATGCACACACATGTAGCCTACAGTCAATGATGCACAAAAACTAAAATATAGAACTCGGTGGTCTTTTGCTCTGGTCTGTTTCTGGATTACCATTGTCGACACGCTATGGTTATGTCTCCCCCTGCTGACCGATTACCTATTTACATGAGGACCTGTAGAGGTTTGTGAGAGGGACAGTCACTACTCTCCCTCAGTAAAAAACAGTCTCTCTCTCTCTCTCTCTCTCTCTCTCTCTCTCTCTCTCTCTCTCACATACACACACACACACACACACACACACACACACACACACACACACACACACACACACACACACACACACACACGCACACGCACACGCACACGCACACACACACACAGGTTATTAAAAATAGCCCTATATTGAAGACATTTTGGTGGGGGAGTGAGTGGGGTTAAAGTGGTTAACATTCAACAAGTGTCAACAAATGAACAGGTGAAAGCCATTAAGTGTCATTTGCATCATCCTCCAATAGTTTTTATACTGTAAATATTTGTAGAAAATGTAGACTACTGCAGGCTAAACAACAATCTGGTACCACCCACCCATAATACAAACATGGGCAACTTCTCCTTCTACAGCACTGCCACCCAAGTAAAGTGTGGAATACCCTGACCCCATCCCTCAAATCCCCTCATCCCCATCCCCCCTCCCCTTTTTTTCCTACTACATATAGTGTTTTATATTTGTGATGATATTGAATGTTGGTGCTATTTTATGTTGATGAATTGAATACCTGGACCCCAATGGAAACAAGACTGCAAGGACTTTTTTGGAGTTATCCTTTTAGACAAAGTGTTTGACTGTACTCGTGCTGTTTTTACATTTCTATGTCTAATACAATATTCAATCAAAGAAATTGCTCAACTGCTTACCTCTTATGCCCATGTATGGAACCTAACGGGTCCATTTGGTTCCATTTGTACACTCTCAGAGTTAAGTTAACATAGATTTTACAATATAAATTGGGGTCCCAGAGATAGAAATGCCATTAAATGGGGGTCCGTAGTCAAACTGGTGATCGTTGAAATTAAAATGGTTGAGAATCACTGCTAGAGCCGTAAAAAAATCTTCTCTTATGTCCCTGGCATATCTTTTGAAATGGGGGTCCGCAGGCTAATAAGTGTCAATTTGGGGGTCCTTGACATGAAAAAGTTTGAGAACCACTGCCTTACAAAGCTCACGGTGGTTCCAACCTGCTCAAGAGCGCCACTAGCGGCTGAAAGACGCTTAAATTTGGCCTCGCTCTGAACAAGGAGGAAGTAAACCATTTTTTCGCCATTTTGAGAGAACGACCAGTGAACTGAGCGCCCGCCTGCCAAAACCCCGTCGTCTTGAAGATATGCCGATTTCTTAGCCGTTTTAAAATATTATATTACTATCATATTATTGTGTTTACGTCCTTTTGCAATTGCATCTAGATAATTCTCCCCCCAACCATGTCCACCGAAGTAGCAGCCGACCAGGTAGGCAATTGGAACGCTTAGCATAAACATGCTAACTGAAGAGCTAATCACATTGAAACGCTTCTAGCACCGCAGTGCAGTCTGCAGGCCTCACGATGCTAACGTTAGCTTGTTTAGCAGGCAAGCGCTGCGGAAATCTACAAAAGTTCAGAGTGACTCGTTTGCTATTTGGGTGTATATATATATCAGTTAACCACGTCATGCAGTCGAGTTAACGTTAGTCCAAAAACATGACGTAGACTAGGCCTACATTGACACATTTTATTAAGACGAAGGTGCAACACGTCGAAATACATTGTCACTGGTTGGCTAACCTTTCACCCACGTTAACTAGCTACGGTTAACTTGAATATTCTGTGGGGTTACAACCAAGAAAACAGACAAGGTTGCATACACTCTATTGTATTTCTTATGTTAAACTCAAAGCAATGCAATTTTACATTTTTTTCTTAAAGCGTGTACTTCATGAGCATTGATGTTTAAAATACTACTTTATCTATATCCTCTAATGGTTAAATCAGTTCCATGTTGTTGTCCAAGGCCTTGTTTTTGCATGGATCAGTTTTTTGTGCCAGTTCGTCTTAAATATGCTTGAGGTCAGAACAGATGCAGCTCCTTTTTTTTTAGAGGTCCAGACACAGACTGGTCTAAGATAAAAAAAAAAGCAGAACTCATAACCTGAGACCTCGCCTCACCAGGCTTTCCGCAGTACCTATGGAAAGTCTGGTTTCTATTTACTGCTCTGGATCCTGATCCGGTCATGAGCCCGCCACACTCACACATACACATGTAAGCGCCGTTTCCATATCCGATCTAGAGAGATTCAGATCGATCAGCCACCACCTACCTGCAAAGCAAATTGATCCCAAGTCTACATTACACCCAAATGTCAGATTTTTTTGCACTGGCTTCCAATGAGTTAGATTGTTTTTAAAATATTGTTGATTGTCTTTAAATCAATCACTGAATGATTTATGGCCACATAATACATCTTATCTATCTCGTCATCATACATTACAGACTTATTTTACTTTATGAACCATCAGAGTCTCAGGTTGTCTGGGACCGGTCTATTGACTGTTCCCAGAATAAATAAACACTAGGCAACCTTTAGTTATGTGCCAACAATAACCACATTTACATACAGTCCCAAAACAAAAGAAGCTCCAAGTCGGCCTTTATTAAAACATTTCAGCCTACAATCCTTTTCAAGGTTATCTTATGTTTTTATTTATGTATTTGTATGATTTTAAATGCCCTGTTTGACTTATGTAAAGCACATTGAATTGCTTTTTTTTTGTGTATGAAATGTTCTATACCATCTATATAAATAAACTTGCCTTGCCCCAAAGTCTGTGTGCAAACTGATTTCATTGTCTGGTTTCTTATTGTCGCATCAGCTTTATGGTTGTTCCAAGAAGAAAGTGGGCATTCTACTCTAAATGGCATTTAAAGTGCATCTGTTAACTGTATATTTCTGCCCTGTGAATTTGTTTTCCTGTAGGCTGCTGCAGCAGAGTATATTCCAGAGAAGGTGAAGAAGGCTGAAAAGAAGTTGGAAGAAAATCCATATGACCTTGACGCATGGAGCATTCTGATTCGAGAAGCACAGGTTTAGTGACACAGGGTTGCATTCCTAGGGGTTGTATAACATTGGGACCAGGGTGGAGGGTGGGACTGGTTATGGTTAAAAAGTTATAAACATGACATCCTTTTCCATATAGGAGGAGTGCTTTATCCTTTTGTTAACTAGTATAAATGTAAATGCATTCTCATTCTTCAGAACCAACCAATAGATAAAGCAAGGAAGACATATGAGCGTCTTGTCACCCAGTTCCCAAGTTCCGGCAGATTCTGGAAACTATTCATTGAGGCTGAGGTTAATATCTTTTATTTCTTTGTGTGCATGGCTGGGCATTTTTCTAACATGATCAACAATGTGACTTTCACACAAACAAAATGTTTCAAATTGACTGAAATTTAGAGCCACAATCCTAAAGTTCAACAAATGAGTTGAGACGGTGTTGAATACATATTTTTGCTATAGCCTATAGATATCACAATAGAGATGCAGCTGCAATTGGTAAGTTAATTTTAGTGGGTTAAAAACAACAAAAAAACAAACCAAACAATGGAATGTCTAAAAACAACCTTGAGTGTGATATGAATATGGTAGGCGAAATAAGGATTGTGTCTTTAAATGCCAAGAAAGGGAAAATGAGCTCTAATGACTTCTTTTTCAGAAAGTCTGCTTTTGTTCCTGGGTTTTAAAATACATATATGCGCCGTTATTTTAAATGGGGTAAAGTGCATTTGTTGCATGTTTGATCTGCAACAGAATTAAAACTATTTTAATAGTATTGGAGTGCATTAGCCTTTTATTCACTTGTCGTGTCTATTTATTGCCTCCTGTGTCATTTCTTTGGGGTAATTTTTGTTTAAAACAAATACACTATGAAAGACAGCTGAGGTTTTTTCTTTGTGGCCAAATCACTCTTTTATTTGTTGTGGCCAACTCACTTGAGTCAGCCCCCCACCCCACCAAATTTGTACATGACACAAGATTCATTCACCCCCATCTTTTCTCCCCATACCATCAGTTATTGATGGTGTTTGCTTTTCTTTTGCACTGTTATGCATTTTTATTTAATTTCCATTTAGTGCATTTATTGAGACTATTCCCTAGCAGAAATTCTGAATCATAACTCAGAATATACAGCAGTTCTTTTTATTAAAAGTAAATTCACACAGGGTTTGGTCAAAGGTTTAGGAGCCATTAATTGTTTTGTATTCTCAGCAGTGACACATGCCCCATTCACTCCAGACATTTAGACTAAATGCAGGCTACAGAGTGAGGTTCACCCAGCACGTTTTGGAGAATGTAATAGACTGAAGCTAAGATTTATTTTTTAATGCTTTATTACAGGTCGGTCAGGGTAGAGAGATTACCTAGGGCAGAGAAATAAGAGCTACAAGACGTGGGTCAAATTCAAACACAGGCTCACAATTAGCATGGACTGCACTAACTAGCTGAGCACCCATGTTGGTACAGTTCGCAAGCCTAGTTTCCTCCAGAGAAACTCACTCAAATCATCCCCTTTCCCTTTTTGCAGTTCAGTTAACCTTGAATACTAGCTGTATCACTAGCTCTGGCCCATAGCCTTAGGAGTTCCTCCTATCTGACTGTATTTTCCTCATTGAACGGGATTAATGTATACACTAAAGTAAAGCGTATACCTTTGCTACTCACCGAAAAAAAAGACTGTCTTTGATTGTTGAAATCCTTTTCTCCACGTGGGAAAACTCACACCCACTTTTTCTGTAAAATACACTTTTTAGCCAGAAAATAAAACGATCCACCGGACGGAGAAACTTTTGATTCACTCAATTGTGCCACCAACAGGCTTTTTTTTTTTTCGGTGAGTAGCTAAAGTAAATTCTCTATTTATTTGTTTTTACTTTTAGTGTAGATGCTGTGCTCCTGTTCAATGAGGAAAATACATGTACAGTTGCATATTGTTAAGGAGCGCTCCCTAACGCTGTGGACCAGAGCTACCATTATCCCAACAGGTGTCAAAGCAAATCTTGCCATTACCTGCAGGTAACGCCAGCAAATTATTGGAACCAACAAATGATTAATATCAAGAGTATAACAGTCAGTTCCCCTAATACATTTTGTTTTGGTAAGTATGTGAACAAGCTTAGTACATGGCCCCTTTCACTTACATTTTATTTTGGTAAGTACTATGCAAACAAGCATAGCACATGACCCCTTCCTTAACCACTTAAACCCTATATCATTATTTGACTGGGGTCCCCCCCCCCCCCCTCCCCCCCAAATCTATACTTGTCTTGGTCCCCACCTTTTTTCCCCCCCGCCCCTGGTCTACACACCAAATCGTTGCAGAAAATAGCCTAGCTCACAGCGCGGTGTATTGTGAGCTTGTAGATGTGCTATTTTTGCCGAATAGTTTGCCTATCATGACATGGCCAGAATGGGGATACTAAAGTTATTGTTGTTAATATCTATACCTTTTATACAATAGTTAGCTTTTTGACCAGATTACATTTGATTAACAGTCCATTGACTGTGAAAGCCCACATTGTCCTAATGGAGTGAAATGGGAGGATTCCACATTATCTTTTACTGTACTGTCTCAGATACAATTAAAAGTAGACAATAAAAACAAACTGCAATAGGCACCCCCAAGACTGATTTTCTTTGTTTCCTCCATGTTTTCCGTAGTAATACATATCTGAACCTTGTGATGTGAGATTGCCATAAGAAAGAATATTGGAATTTTGCTGTGTGTATTTAAGTGCTGTCCTAGAATGGCATCGCATACAGTGAGACACTTTTTCGATTGCCAGAAGTGACATTAGATTGCAGGTTTAATTTCACCATAACTTAACTTTTCTCTCTCAGCCCCATCTTTGGTGGATAATCTTGTTCATCAGGCCATATATGATAGCCAATCTTTGATTTGATTTCAATTTGGTCAATTGATTTATACATGTATTATGCCATGTATGGAAGTAATAGTGTATTCAGCACTACCCAATATGGGACCTATTTTTCTCCATTTCTCAGCAGAATTGACTTGATTAACAACCTATTGTTAGGTGCACCAAATATATTGAATTGGACTTGTTATTGCTGCAACTTGAAAGCATTTATGCTGTATTTCGTGGTTATCTCTTGATGATAGTTGTGCACACTTTCCTGAAGAAATGGTCGTTAGTCTGCAAACATGGACATGTTGAGATTGCAACAATTCTATTTGCATATTTCCATCCGATTTATCTAAACCTAGGTTAGCATTTAGATGGCTTCATTGTAGAGCAATATGCTTTATTTTGGGTCAGTACATTTCTTCTAATCCTGTGCAAAACTCTGTCTTTCTGGCTTAAATTTATATAGTTCATTTTCCTCTTCTGAGAAATGTGGGTAGCGGTAGCATTTAGAAAAGCTTGCATTGCACTGAGCCTTTTGTGTATATCGCAACCCCATGCTTTGCAGAGTGATTTGCTAACATTGTGTAATAAAACATGTAACCATAGAAACTGCATTTTGAATTATTGCATCTGTGGCATTGCTTTATAAAGGCAGATGTATCCTTTATGTGCATTGACTCAGTTTAATCCATATACCATTAGGCCAATTTGGCTTTCTCCAGAAAAGTGATTTACCTGAAAGTTACTTCAGCTTTTGCCACTCACGTGGTGTTTTTTGAGTAGGACAGGCTGGTTTATTGTTTGACAAGCACATCATTTGTTTCAGGAAAAAAGCTTTCCCTCCAAAATACTCAGAGGGAGGCATTGTTATTCAATCAAGATCTAGCTATTATGATCTTGTGACTTTGCAGGGTTCGATATTTAATTCAGGGTAACAATATTCTATGTAGGTAAATGTCAAACCTTTGTTGATTCATCTCAATAAATGGTCAAGACTTGCATTTCATTTGTGGAACTTCTTTTCTTTTCCATTTGCTTATTGGGGGCCTGGTACACAGGCAACATTGTAAGGCAATGTAACTAGGTTGTACTTTTGTGAGGACTGGCACATTAAATGTATATGGACAATGTCAGGTTTTAGAAACTTTTTGTTGTCTTGGCTACCTACCTTAAAATGTCTCCTTGGAAAGGTTCTCATACTACCTAGCCTTTTCTGAATTATGAGTTCGATACATCTTCAAACGGTGCCATTTCTTTTATAGATACTGCTATTGACCTTAATAACAGGCTATTCATCTGTAAATATACATTTACAGATAAATTGCAGTTTTGTAGGTATTAATTTGGTTCTTGTAGCTCCAATGAACATGTTAAGTGTAGTTGGTAAAATATGATTTGTCTCCATTTCCGATATAGACATTTCTAACCAGGTATATCTTCCAATAGTGGCTTCCTAAATACACATTTTATTGCTTTGGTAGCAATTTAACAGGGTAACTTTTTACATTTGCCGTTTCTATTGATCGGTGTGAGATCGACAGCAAAGCGCTGGGCAGCTACTGTGAGAGGTTTCCTGGCCATGGAATCTGCATGACCCTGTCCTCCTAACCTGCTTAAAATGGTATTCGTTTTTCAGAGTTAGGCCACAATTGTATAACATGGTTACAGTAGTTTAACGTTTCTACCCATATACACCGCCTGTGTGGTATTGGCCAACAGGTTTCCTTGTGGTCTTCCTGTGTGGTAGGAACACTTTTCCTGTATGCATTGGATAGTACCATAAGGAGGAAGCAGAGAGACTTTATTATAGCAATAACTTACTAAGGAAACAACCTGAAAGGAGGCTGTGAAGAGCTTTTTTCTGTTTGAGTGGCCTATTATTGTATTATACTCATTATTGTATTATACTCAGTATGTTTAATGTTCTTTATTTCAAACTTTGCACAGGATTTGTTTCTGGAACACATGACAAGAGGTGTTTAAAATTGTAGGTTATTTGGCACAAAATGCAAAGAGAATAAACCCCTCAACATAAAAAAAGACATTTGTCATTCTTGTGTGAAATTCACTTTGTTGATCTTATAAGGCTTTGGGTGTGTGTGTGTGTGAGAGAGTTGGGAAGTGTGCATGAATGCATGTTCATTATAAGCCGTTGGTTAAGAAGATGTTGAATTAACATGCATTTACACTCTTATTCACAGATCAAGGCTAAAAACTATGACAAAGTAGAGAAGGTAAGTCATCACACCAAGTCCTCTCATCAGCTACGAATACCTAGTTTCACTGATCATCAAAACATCTACAGCCTCTCACAGGACTTTCTGATGTCCCTCTTAATTTAGTTAGTCACTGATTATAACTACCGGTAGTCTAATCAATGAACGCTTAATGCCCACCCACAGAACACTTGGTTGATGTGGCCCAATGGTTACCTACATTCATAATGATGATTGATTTTCCTAAAGTCTGGCTTTTCTTTTACCATTTTCTAAAATATGTTGCCCTTTAATTGATTATGATCAGAGTGCAAAACGATCTAAACATCTCCCCTTACAGTTGAAAGTAATGATACCTAAGCATTTCAACCGTAGAAACGTACCGCATGGCCTGAGCAACATGAAGGGCACCCCCTAACATAGAACATACCAAGTCTAATCTCAGATTGTTGAAAGATGTTCCATTTACCATTCTTTCAAGTCTGGCTTAATTGAATGGTAATTTTTGTGGATTATTTAGTGGATTCTGTCAGTACACTTCATTATGTAATATAACTGAATTACTTCCAGACTGTTCAGAGTTACAGCCTTCAAACCTGTCCAAATCTCATGCTAAGGAGGAACATGCTGTTAATTTATTTGCATTAACACCAACATCCCCATATAAAAATTGAGAATCTGTTCACAGTTTTACTGAATAAAATGCATCTCAACACGGGTACCATATTGAGTGTTTTATATTAACTTTGTCAGCACCTTACATACAGCCCATAGAAAAAGCAAAAATACTAAATGTATTAACAAGCAATAATATATTGGCGTAAATAATACAAGTTAAAATCAAAGAATAAATTAATAAATAGGAGAATTATAAAAAGCCAAGAAAATGTGAAATCATTGTTAAATGCTAGATTAAAGAGCACTCTGGTGTAGGGGTAAAGTACCTGTCCACCACTGCGGAGTCTAGAGATTTGAATCCACCGCGATAGATCCAGCTTGGATGAACGGTTACAGTATATGAACACAATTGGCTGTTAGGGTGAGGGATAGCTTGGTGGGGAGGGCAGTCTTGGTCATTGCGCTAGCAGCTCCTATGGGCTGTGACGGCATCTGTCAGCGGAGGGTGTTTAACTGGAGAAGTAGGACGGAGGCGCCCTATGACCTCGCAGGGAAGGCTCCTTACTGGCAGGTGAGCCAGAAGAGTACAAATAATTGCCTAATCTGAATTTGAAGGAAAAATATATTACTTCAGTATGATAACTGGGAATATCTGCAGTAAATCAATCATCAATCTCTTTGTTAGCAAGAGAACCTGAGATTGGAGGGACAGAATTTCATGAAACTTGGTAGGGAATAATCAGTAGGCTGCCTGGAAGAGATTATGAACTTTTGTATCGTCAAGGTATGACTGAAAATAATTGGATCAGACTTTTCTTCAAATTAAAAGACGAAACGGTAGGCTACACTTAAGAAATTATAACAAATTTGGTCTGGGCTGAAAAGGTCATTGTCAAAGTTGAGAACAGATTGGCAGATTTCCATGAAACTTTGAGACTGATCAGTAGGCTGCCTCGAAGAGATGATTAAAGTTGGGTCCAAAAAGGTCAAGGCCATAATCAAGAGTCATAACTAGATGTTTGTGTGGGCAGGCTTGTTTATTTCATTTTTGTTCTGTAGCTTAGAATCAGTAATTTGTAATAACTTAGACTTGGCAATACTTGCAGTTTGTTTGTAGTTGTACTTTTGTACAAACTGAGCTTTTTCAGAATATATTTAAAATATCTAAACCCGGGGTGGGCAACTTTGATGATGGAGAGGGCCACTATATTTCCACACTCACTCCAGAGTGCCACATTGCGTATACTGTTGGGCAAACACTTATCTCCGTATTTGAACTTTTTTCGTAAATTAATGCCGTACTTCGCCATTCTATGTCACACAAAAGTACGCAAAAATAGCAGATCTACAAGCTCAAAACGTTTTGAGCTTGTAGATCGTCTATTTTTGTTTTTTAATTGGAATCCTGATTATTATTTTTCTGCTATTTTTTTAATTGGAATCCTGAAATGTAACAATTTAATTTCAAATGCATTTAGTAATACTTATGTTAACTTTATTAACTTAAATACAAACGGACATAAAAAAGACAATAGATTTTGAATACTAGTCATTTAAGCTACTATAATATAGGCTGAAGTAATTAAAGCGGGTCATGTTTGCATATTAGGAATTGTAACAGCTGAAATCAATAATATATCAGTATTCCGATATTAACCTGCCGCATTAAGGGAAGGTGGGGGCCGCATGTGGCCCCCGGGCCGCCAGTTGCCCATGTATGATCTAAACTGTATACTGTTTCACGATCTTAGGACCCAAATAATGTATCAGCTCTATCTTTTCATAGAATAGTTTCATAGTGTTTTGGTAGAGGCATTTCAATTTGAGCCTTGAATCTAATCTAATATTAGTATAATTTCTCAAAATGCAACTACCCACCAGGCATTGCCTCCCCCTACATCAGCCAATAACATCACTCATTCACATGATACACTCCTTCACTGTCACTGCTGTCATGTGTGATTGCGCTTAATTATTATTCATTTAATCATTTTATATAGTTCCTTTAAGTACAGTCACTTTTAGCTTTCCACTTTCCCCTTTCTAGCTGTTTCAGAGATGCCTAATGAAAGTCCTGCACATTGACCTGTGGAAATGCTACCTCTCATATGTCCGAGAGACCAAAGGGAAGCTGCCAAGCTACAAGTATGATTTTGAATTTGATTACCCTTGAAAGAAAAGTATGACAAATTAATCACTTTGTGTACTCCAGTCTAAACTCTTTTTGCCCACTAGAGAAAAGATGGCCCAGGCGTATGACTTTGCCCTCGATAAGATTGGGATGGAAATCATGTCTTACCAGGTAAGTCTTGCTACGGTATTTTTTTGTCGTCGTGGTACTGTGATATGATAAAATATGCTTATTCAGGTCACTGCTGCTGTCACCTAACCGTTATTCTTTTATCTCACAGATTTGGGTGGACTACATCAACTTCCTCAAAGGAGTGTAAGCAGAATATGATTTTCTTAAAAAAATCCCCTCTTAAATGAATGCCCTATTTTATACTTCAATGTATGACAAAGTGTCCTGCAAAAATAGCGGATATACAAGGTCACTACGCGTCCTATGGAGGCTATTTTAGCCATTTCAGAATATCTTATTAATTGCTTTACATTTTTGGCTATAATAACATGCCCCAAATACTATTTTCTGAAAAGTAACGGTTTTGGATATACAAGGTTTCTGCCCGACAGCGATATTACACTTGTTTCAGTGTGATATGAACGGAGTGAGCCAGTGTTTAATTATAGGTTCTTTCATTGCGTGTCCCATTAGTGAAGCGGTGGGCTCCTACGCAGAGAACCAGCGAATCACAGCAGTGCGGAGGGTATACCAGAGGGGCTGTGTGAACCCCATGATCAACATCGAGCAGCTGTGGAGAGATTATAGTAAATATGAGGAGGTGATGGACATGGACGCCTTAATAACCCATTTATGTTTATTGAATTCATACTCATAAAAATGTGAGTGGTCTTTCACGCTGACTTCTTTTATTCTGAACAGGGCATCAATGTGCACCTTGCAAAGAAGATGATTGAAGATCGCAGTAGAGACTACATGAATGCCAGGAGAGTGGCAAAGGTGAGATGTAGCGGTGGAGTGGCAAAAAATAAATAAATCATACATTTTGAATCTTAAACAAATCTGTGTTTCGTTCATGTGTCTGTAAATTAATCTTGGACTGTTGTGTGGTGTATGTAATGCAGGAGTATGAAACTGTGATGAAGGGTCTGGACAGGAATGCACCCTCAGTGCCACCCCAGAACTCTCCTCAGGAGGCCCAACAAGTAGAAATGTGGAAGAAGTACATCCAATGGGAAAAAAGCAACCCACTGCGCACAGAAGACCAGACCCTAATTACAAAGAGAGGTGACCTGTTATGGAGACCATAGACCAAGCTCATAGTTCTGTATTAATACAGTGGAAAATCAGACAGATGTAGATCTTTTACATTTGTGCTGACACGCTGAGGATATTGCTGTAATTCATGAGCCTAGGACCACAACTTGATATTACTTGACATAGTTTTTCATTGTGGTAGTATAGAATAGGCTGGAAATTTGATTAATGATAAAGAATAGGCTGAAAAAAAACTCAATATATGTGGTCTATGGTTTATGGGAAGCTGGTTGGTTGTTCAGTTAGGTAGTTGGTCAGTCGGTTGGTTTAGTTGGAATGAGATGGGGGTTGACTCTGGATTCTTTGGCGTGAGATGAGATGGGATTGAGACTGGATACTTTGGCTTGGAGTCCTTGTGCCTCCCCAGAGGGGGAGAGAGAAGGCTTGAGACTAAGTGTAGGAGGGATTTGAAAGTCTGAACCACAAATGGGAATAGGTCCAGTCTGTATTTATAGAACTTGGCAACTTTAGTATGGTCTGATCAGTTGTGCTCCTTCCTCCCAAGCCTCAGTTATTTTCATAAGTCTATTACATGTTTTAAGACTTGGCGTTGGCCAAACAACAGCCTGTGACTGTAGGTCTTGCATAACATTGAATATATCTTGCTATATTCAGCGCAGCCATCTCAACATTTGTTTGCATCTTGTGTTCTAGTGATGTTTGCCTATGAGCAGTGCCTTCTTGTGCTGGGCCACCATCCTGATGTATGGTATGAGGCAGCACAATACCTGGAGCAGTCCAGCAAACTGCTGGCAGAAAAGGGGGTAAGAGGATGCTAATACATCTTAAGCATGAAGTGTCGCACACCCAAAATAACCAATCTGCAATGCGTTACTATTTTCAAAATTAAACCTGTCAAACCTATTTTTTTTATTGGCTTTTAGGACATGAACAATGCCAAGCTGTTTAGTGACGAGGCAGCGAACATCTACGAGCGTGCCATTGCGACTCTTCTGAAGAAGAACATGCTGCTATACTTCTCCTTTGCTGACTATGAAGAAGTGAGTGTACATGTTGGACAAACGGCAATACATTGGTAATTAAGAAGTAAACGGATTTGTCTGATTTTTATTTTCTAATCCTTTAACTTCTGCTCCTCCCAGAGTCGTATGAAACATGAAAAGGTCCACAGCATTTATAATCGACTGTTGCTCATTGAAGACATCGACCCCACTCTGGTCTACATCCAGTACATGAAGTTTGCCAGGAGGGCTGAGGGCATAAAAATGGGTCGCACCATCTTCAAGAAGGCCAGAGAGGACGCACGTACACGTCACCATGTCTATGTAACTGCGGCGCTGATGGAATACTACTGCAGCAAGGTGAAGACATAAATACTCCCACTCTCCCTTAATCAGTTAAAATGTAGTTTTATTATAAACAAAATGAGCCATAACCACATGCCTCCATAACCTCTGAAGCACCAACCACATGCCTCCATAACCTCTTAAGCACTATCTACTTTGTTGTAAGTGAAATAGCGAAAATAGCCAATCTACAAGCTCACAATGCGTTGCAACGCATAGTGCGCTTGTACAGTAGATGTGTTATTTTTGCAGAATGTTCGCCTATTATGACTTGCCCCAGAATAGGGATGCTAGAGTTCATGTGGTTATTTTTTTGTCTTACAATTAGTCTTTAAATCCTCTCTTGTCTCTCTTCACAGGATAAATCTGTGGCCTTCAAGATATTTGAACTAGGTTTGAAGAAATATGGTGACATTCCAGAGTACATTCTTGCCTACATTGATTACCTCTCACACCTTAACGGTAGGTTGTGATTGACTCTTTTCATACTGTAGTTTATACATGCGTAGAAAAGGGAATGTCAGGCATCCAAAGCTACCTTAAAAACGTTTTTTTTTGTTTTGCTGTACATGTATAACTTATATTGTGTGATAGATGCTAGAGCGCAGAGAGGATTTATAACATTAATACTGAGTTTCAACTTTGGTTCACTTACCTTTTGTTCAAGTTGTGGTGGCTATAGATTTTGCAAGAGGCTTTGTCTCCCAAATGTAAGATTGATGAGTGACTTTTCCTCCATCCTCTTGTTCTCCCTCCAGAGGACAACAACACTAGGGTACTGTTTGAGCGTGTCCTCACCTCAGGAAGCTTGTCGCCTGAAAAATCTGGGTAAAGGCAAATGTTGAATACATTTTGTGCGTGTGTGTTAAAGTGTGGTTGATGTGCTAATCCATGTCTCTAATACTTTTTATTCACTTCCCCCCTCAGTGAGATCTGGGCTCGGTTCCTAGCCTTTGAGAGCAACATAGGAGACCTGGCTAGTATTCTGAAAGTGGAGCGCAGGCGTTTCACTGCCTTTAAGGACGAATATGAGGGCAAAGAGACTGCCTTGCTGGTAGACAGATACAAGTTCATGGACCTATACCCTTGCTCTGCCAGTGAACTGAAAGCCCTTGGATACAAGGTGTGTACACACACTACAGTCCTTTGTTTTAAAGGCAGTTTAATAGGTCCTGCCTTTCCTTCGGCTTAGATATATTCTTTCTTTTATAACCCTGTGTCATCTGTTGTGTTTGTAGGATGTATCTCGTGCCAAACTCGCTGCACTACTCCCAGAGACGGTGGTGACCCAGACTGCACCCTCAAAGGACGAAGCAGACCGTAAACCTGAGTACCCCAAACCGGACACCAATCAGATGATCCCCTTTCAGCCCCGTCACCTTGCCCGTATGTAACACCTATGCACCATCTGCCTGCTTTGTCAGCTTCCCTTGATCATAAACCTTAATTGAAGAAGAAAAAAACAACAATAACAACTAATTTGTCCTCACATGTCTGAAATTGTCTGTTAACCACAGCTCCAGGGTTACACCCTGTTCCTGGTGGAGTCTTCCCTGTCCCTCCAGCTGCTGTTGTCCTCATGAAGCTTCTTCCTCCACCCACATGTTTCACGGTGAGTAGCTGCAACAGCCGAGCACGCAAAACAGCTGATGAATTTCAAGAAGCAAAAGCCATTGGTGTATCCGTATAATTTCAACAATTGGGCGTCTGTTTATTTCTGTCCTATAGGGTCCCTTTGTTCAAGTCGATGAGCTCATGGAATCTTTCAGGAGATGCACACTTCCTGAGAGTAAGTTGCTTTTCTCAGCCCTTTAGTCCACTGGTTCTCAAAACTTTTCATGTCAAGGACCCCCAAATGAATATGTATTTGGCTGGCCCCTCATCTGAAAACATATTGTGCCAGGGTACAAGATTTGTGTTAAAATGTTTCAAAATCTTCAACACTACACTTTTTTTTAAAATGGCACATCTACAAGCTCACATTGCGTTGTGATGCGACACATTGTGAGCTTGTAGATTGACTATTTTCAAATTAAAGTGGTTAAAATAATTTTGATGCTATAAAACACATTTTGCTGGGGACCCCACTTTGAGAACCACTAGTCAAAGCCAAAGCTCTTCTGTTTTCATGTTAGTTTGTGTCAGCCCCATGACATAATAAATGTTAATCACTTTTCTGTGTGCTTTGCAGCGTGCGAAGCCGCTGTGGAGCTGATCACAGGCATACAGCCCAATGCAGGTGGCGAGGGCAACGGAGCCATGGAGAACCACAAGTCACTGAAGAGGCCCAATGCCGACTCGGATGAGGAAGATGAAAAGGGAGCCATAGCCCCACCTGTACATGACATCTACCGCGCACGACAGCAGAAGAGGATTCGATGAACACAATCAAAACACCCATGGTGTTTGCTTGGACCCTTCAGGAATGTAACCCTCCCTGGTGATCGTATAGGGTGAACCTACCACGTGTCTACGTCTTCGTGCGTGTGTCTGACAGAACCTGCTTACTGTTGAACCTTGTACAACACAAACACACACACACGACTACACAAACTTTGTGTTCATTGTGGCTTTTTTTTTTTTTTAACTGGACAAGATTCTGTACAAAGTTTTTAATTCAACCCATTGATCTTGGCTCACAGTTGTTTTTGTGATGACAAAGTGCAAGTCCTTTTTTTAGGTAAACTGAGAAAATGCATTTCCTTCAAATAAAATGGGGAAAGAAACAAAGCATATTGTCTGTTTTCATTTGAGTCACTTTTATTCTGCATCTTAGTCATTTCCTAATCAAACAGCCATGTAATGTTTTATTTTTCTCTTCTTTTCAACAAAAAGCTCGGATCATTAAACACTATTTGCATATTTGGTCCATAAGGGGGCGATAGACAAACGATAATATTGAACATGACCGTGACTAACAATCCAGTTCAACCAGTTATAATCAATGATGGAAGAAGTACTTCTGTTTTCTTTTACTTAAAAGTAGCAAAGGTCCTGTATTCAAAATTGAATAAAAGTACTGGCATCAAAATAAACTAGTACCAAAAGTAAAAGTACTCTTATATGCAGAATGTCCCATTTCTTGTGTGTTTTTACCTGTACAGCACTTTGTTTGATTCTGTCATGTGAAATGTGCTATATAAATAAACTTTGATTTGATTTCAATTTTCAAAATGTTAAATCTTTTGAAAATGGCAGATCTACAAGCCCACAATGCATCGCATTGTCGATGCGACGTGTTGTAAGCTTTTAGGTCAGCTATTTTCAAATAGCTGAGGTATATACATTATAGGGATGAAGTGGTTAGTGTATGCTTTGTAATAATCAAATCTACAAAGTAACAACTAGCTTTCAAGTATTTGTAGTTGTGTAAAAGTACCATATTTGCCTCTGAGATGTAGTGGGGTAAAAGTATTTAAAATGGGAAATACTCCATGAATTACCTCAATTGTACTAAAGTACAGTACTTGAGTAAATGTACTTTCCACCACTGGTTATATCTTCATACCACATTAAGCTTCATTCCATGTTCAGTGGTTTCTCCCAAGATTCTAGAATTTTGACACCTGTAATGTTTTACAGCTGGCACCAGGGAGCAGCATAGAGCTGTAAACAGGGATCCATAGGTTCCTACACAAGTGTGGAATTTGATTTGAGTCATTTCCAGGTCTGGGTAAGTATGGAATTTGATTTGAGTCATTTCCAGGTCTGGGTAAGTATGGAAATAAGAAAAATATTGTTTCCAGACTATTGACTCATAACCTGTCCCAAATCCACACATCCACCACCAAATTAGTTTGAAAGGATATGTGACAATATCACAGAATTGCATCACAAATAACATTGAGACAAAAGCTTGTCTGAACATTTTAAGTTATGCAGTGATGTGCTCTGAAAAGGTAAACTATCTTTCCTGCATAAGGAAACCATAATTGTATGGATACATTCGTCGTCAATGAATAAATTAGGTTGCAGACGGTGAACCTTTTTTTTTATCGACTCATTTTCAGTTCTTATAAGAGACAAAAATATGGGGAGAACAATAATATATTTTCAACCTATCAAAAGGGAAATAATGAGTATAGGTAGGACCGTTTCTGTTTCAGTTTACTTATCTATGATTTACTTTATAAACAGCCAATGAAGCAAACTCAGTGGACTTTACTTTTCTAGTTCAGTGGTGAATTGTAGATGATCATTTATGTTATCGTAGGGGTTGATGATATACAGTTATTTACATTTACATGACTGATTGATGTACTTTTTTTAGTAAGACATGAGAACAACAGTAAATGGAAGTACAAATTCACAATACAAGGTCTACTAAACTGGAAGGCTCATAAAGCACTAACCTTGTTTAAACCCAAATCTGGGTTGAACATGATCCGTGGAGCTGCCTCTGGTGTTATTGATCGTGGACTTCATTTCATGTCATCATTCATGGCAAAAACAAAATGTAAAAAAATAATTTCAACAATTTTTTAAACAGCTACAAGCTCACGTGTCACATTGTGAGCTTGTAAATTGGCTATTTTCGGCACGTGACACCATTGTACGACTAAGGCGTTGGTTAATGGGATATTTCACTGCCAAACATGTTTGGGGTAATTTCAATGTCTACTCAGGCTTTTGTGTGCACCCCAGACCGTTCTTAAGTTGCTTGAGTCAGTACTTAGATATTTGATATTCAATTCATCAGACACCTTCCAATATAAACCATTTTAACCATGTTAGATTCATTGAAAACACACGTCCTTGATTCTGGTGACTGATATTGTCCTTCTAATGCTTGAGGGGGCCGTAATTCTTTCATGTACTTTTTCTATTCATAGTTAGTTTTCATTTTCCTTAAAAGAAATGTGTACATTTAATTATAAGGTTTATCCCTTCATTATACCGAGCAAAAGATGCATTTATGAGGTGGTTCAATTTTGATTACACATCAAAACATGTGTCCTCCGAGACTGGAGGTTGGGGTTCAATCCCCGGCAGAGTCATACCAAAGACTACAAATTTGGTACCCAATGCCTCCCTGATTGAAACTCGGCATCAAGGGTTGGTTTGGGGTTAAGTCCCTGTGACATACAGTACTGGCATCATGTCCAGGGGGTGTACCAATTATCTGAAAAGAATAACATGTAACATTTGGATGGACAAAGATTTGTTTAGGTCTGGTGGCATTGAGCAGTGTCCACATAACTGCCATTTTATTTCCTGCTGAAAAAGACTGAAGATGAATAGCATTCACCGATTTTCTGGCCAAAATGTCGATGAACAATTCCTGTAACTTTTGTTCCAGTTCAAGCACTGTCCTTATGTCTATACAGTACTAGCCTGGCCACCCGGTCACGGAAATTGCATTTGATTTGATTTCAACCTAAGATTTCCGCGACCGGGTGGTTTACCAGGCTAATACAGTTACATGACTTTCAATGAGAAAATTGGACATAGAATTTAATAATTATATGAAGATAGGTTGACGATGGGTGAAGTCATCCTTTAACCACTTTCAACCTGGTGTCCCTATTTTTGGCATAGGATAACATTGTTTAAAGTTTTTAAAAAATTGCAGATCTACAAGCGAACAATGCGTTCTGATACGATGCTTGGTCAGCTTGTAGATTGTTTATTATGGCTTAACTGTTTAAGGCATCGCTGGGAAAACAATCAACAATCTATCTTATTCAAAGTGCGTTCTCTTTCTATACACCATGCACATGGAACGAACAAAATATGACTTAAAAAAGCACGTCCACCTTTGAACGGTGTACAATTCACCTTAAAAGGAAAGATTTATTGAAAACTTTACAAAAACTTCACTTCCATTTGAACAATATGTAAAAAATAAGTTATCCTTTTCTGTACAAACAATGCTTTTGTCAGGGCAGGATTTAACCACATGAACCCTAGTGTCATTTCTGAGGCACACATTCACCGAAAATAAGATGTAAAAGCTTGAGACACGTTGACTATTTTGGGCAAAGAGGTGTAGAGGGAAATTCTAGACTCTAGTGGATCTGGTATAGAGCCATGGAGGACCACGGTCAAGTAGGGTTCAAGTGGTTAATCTGCTTTCATTATCCTCTTGTTTCACTATTTACAATTCCTGTCGGTGTTTGTAGAACAAACCTGTACAGATTAACATGTGAACACACTACATGTCACAATTCAAACACAACTGTCCTCCCTTAAAGGAGTAGTTCACCCCAAGAAATATTTATTTTCTATCAATGACACACCCCATGACGCCTTGAATTCATGGAGATTTCTTTGTTTGTTGCATTCCAGGGCCAATCATTTGATGACCGGCGGTGACTCAATGGAGACTCTTTGAGACTTCGCCGGTCATCAAATTATTGGCTTAGGAATGCAACAAAAATAAAATAATATCCATGAATTCAAGGCTTTATGAGGTGTGTAACTGATAGAAAATAAGTAATTTTTTGGGTGAAGTTAAAGTAGTTCTTAAAGCAGTTCTTTTAGCAGCCTAATTACTCACAATGCAACCTTCTCTGTTAAGTCACAACTCTCACCCAGATATCAATTTGCTGATCCCAGAAACCCCACTGGGTGTCTCTCAGTCGATGAATGAATGTTGATGTGTGAGTGTGACACTTCTGTAATGAAACATGGGTTTGAACCCACTTAGCAGTCATTGAAAGTGGAAGCTCCAGTAGTGCCTTGCTCATCTGCCTCACACTTTGATTGCATGTCCTCTGGTTCTCCACCAGTGCCTCCATCTCCTGCACCTAAGGCTCTTCTTCGCGTGGATCCGGTGTTTGAAGAGCTTCCTCTCCACGCTCTTCACCTCTTCATGTAGGGTGGCTGCTCTCACCTCCAGCAGGAAGGAGAAGAGCTCCAGCAGCCAAACATAGCTTCTAGGTAGCACGGATGACTCCAGCTCCTTATAATGGCTCTTACATTTTAACCTACAATGATGACAACACAGACACACTGAGAACTGACACAGCATTGTTCTTACAGTAATTGAATCATACTATATTTGGAATAAACATGACTTTACTATCTACTACTGCAGAAGGTGAGAAGCAATAGAATAACAACCTAGAAATGACTGAGTATAGTTCATACATGCTAAATCATTATTGAATCAGCTGGTGATCAAAACCATTTTGCATGTGCATTCTACAGTTAGCTCGTGCCTTTTGTTCACTTTATAGACAAATGATTGTGTCAGCTCACAACCCAATCAGTGTGTAGTTAAGTTCTCTGATGACACCGTTATCCTCAGTCTACTCACAAGTGAATGTGACATCAGTAGCCATACAACTGGAGTGGACAGGTTTGTAGGATGGTGTGATCACCTACAAATTAATGTAAGGAAAACCGAGGAGATTGTGGTGGATCCCACTCCCAGGTCTATAGGAGACCACCATGATCACCATACATGGTCATGACATCAAACAGGTCACCTCCTATAAATATCTAGGAGTACAGATTGATTGGGAAATGAGCTGGCACACTCATGTGACAAGTGTGTGTGGAAAAATACAACACCGGCGCCTTCATTTTCTCAGTAGGCTTAGACTCTTTGGTGGATGTAGAAACATAATGCTGATCTTTTACAGAGCTAGTGTCAATTATGTGAATTGTAAGATATGGTATCACCAGTTGGTTCGGAAACCTGACGGTAAAGAATAAATCTGAGATCTTTAGATTGGTCAAAATGGCAGGGAAGATTATGGGTACGTCCACACCCCCAGATCATTTTTGAGCAGTCTACCATGGGCAGGCTAACAAAATTGTGTCTGGCCCCTCTCATGTACTATATATCCTGAGTATAGGTTACTGCCGGTAGGAGGTACAGGGCCCATGCGTGGAGCTATAATAGGTACAAGTACTCTTTTGTCCCTCTGTCAATTACACTCCTCAATGGCGGGCAGACGGCGAGGCAGAAGGTAAATGGGTTGTACATGTCACTTATTGTTCGTCTTGTACTGGATGGTATTGTGTATGTATGCTGCTGGTCTGTGTGTCCAAGACAAATTTCTCCCAAGGGAGACAAAACAAAGTAACCTTGAATCTTGAATAAATTATTTAACAGGCAACATTTATTCATGAGTTTCATTTAAGTAACATGTAAGTCTGGAAAACTTACATGTTATAGTGTATGAGTGAAAGGCATTTATGTCACGGTGGAGAGAGGGGGTGGAAATTGGTGCCCCCACCCCACTCCAATCATATTATAATCGGATTCAGACTGTGTTTTACTCACGTTTGCTTACAGTTCTTCAGGTCGGCGTGCCAGTACTTTGTGTTGAAGAGTTTCAGGGCTGCTCTCCTCTGAGCTGACACACAGTTCAGGCTCTGCTCATGAAGACTCGGCCCGTCTGACCTACCCTTAACTTCATCGCCCCCCCAACGGAAGATAAAGCTGGAGGGAGAGGAGGGCTGGGGCCCCGTGGCCCGGCCTGAAACCGCCTCAAAGGAAGACTGAAGCTGCTCTACCACTCCTGGACACACCATTGAATGAAACCGATGTCAGTATAATTATGCTTTTTACTGGCGTTTGGCAGGATATACACTAAATTTGTTTTCACAAAATAGTAACAATGAAATAACAACGAAAAAGCTTTACACTGTGGAAAATAAAGCTGACAAATATGTAGGAGATATTTCACAGCTAACCTGCTCAACATATCAGCAAATAAATGAAGACAATAACATATAAAGCACTTACTTCTATGTTTCAGAATAACAGAGTCACAACCCTTTCCTCTAAGAAGAGCTTTTTTGTGTGTCCACTGTTTCCTGTAACAGTGAAGAAAACATGCACTGAAACAGTTTGGTAATAAATTGACAAACATACTAATAATACTATTTCCATCATACTTATATTATATCACATAAACAAAATAGTTTGTAAAAATACTTTCTTGTTTTAGTTTTCATTATTGTCTGTGAAACCTGTTTTTATACAGAGCTATGGAATTAAAATGCCATTGTTGGTATTTCTGAACTTTCTGAAAATAACTATTATTATTACTATCATCATCATCTCGCAACAAGTCTTACCTAGCAGTGAACTGTTTCCGTGTGTGTGTGGCTCTAGTCAGGGCAGTCTGTAAAAGTCTGTACCACCTCCTCAAATTAAAACTCTTCTGCTCTGTTAGAAATAAAGTTACAGAATGAAACTTCACAATGTTCATTGTGCCACAAGTTTAAAGTCACTTTAAAGGTTTAGGTTTCACTGTGGTGGAATTCTAGTGGAAAAGCACACCCAGTCAGTCTTAGCCGGTGCCTAAGCGACAAACAGTAGATCAAAGAAGGAGAGATACCCGCAAACTGCCACTTGCACGTTTCAAGAGAATTTATTATGTAATAATGTAATCATACACCCAAAAGGTGCTTTCCTGCAGCATGGTGCTGCTCAACTCGCCTTGCCTTTTTCGTTTTTCAGTTAGGCCAAAGTACCTGGTACTTTTTTTTGCATCTGTCGAGGTTCCAAGCGAACTGAGACGACACCAAAAGGTGATATGAAAACACTGCAGACTACTGATTGGTCAGAGACAATTGTCATCAGCGTGACTGTCATGATGGACAGCATGGAAGCTCCTAAATACTGTGAAAACGTGTAGACTATTTATAATAAATGATGATAAATCAATTCTGAGCAACTGCATGACCCATTTCTCACCTAAAATGTTATCAGGAACTCATTTAGTTTGACTGTACATGTGAAATAGATACCATTTCCAGACAGCATTTGCATAATGCAAGTAGAATTAAGTTGACTAGATAATATGCAGTGGAAACGTGTCTAAAACACCAAAAGACACAATAAGGGATAAAAAAAAAAAAGCTCAGTGAATGCCAGTAATCTAGCTGGTTTTACAGACCTAGCGAAACCTACCTGGGTGTTGTTTATCCATGTCCCCTGCCTTGCTGGATAAAACCCTGAAAGACAAACATGAATCATGATTGTGGAGTAAACGCAGTACAGAGAATTAAAACATGGCATGATTCAATGAATGCCTTGGTATTCTCAGCTTATCAATCAATCTGTTATCATTTACAAACCCAACCTCATTAACAGACAACTCTCAATGCAAGGCATGGCAAGTGTATTTCTATAGTACAAACCAAGTAAACACAACAGCATCAATGCTGCCGATCCAGTTTAACTAAAATGTGAAATGTTGACAGCATGTTCCTTAAAAGTGTGAGTGTGTGAATGTTACCATTCTGTGTGGTCGTTGAAACCAAAGAGCAGTTTCATTGTGACGATGATGGTGGCAGCAGTCTGCAAGTCATAGCGAGGAAGAGGAGAGTTCATAGGATCCATCGTGTTGATGGACTCATCTGATAAACCAGCCTTTTCTATCACCCAGCACACCCATTCATACAGCTGATCTGGAGACAGAAAGAACTAACGTCAATACTAACGTCAATTTTATACACCCACTCATCCCGCTGATCAGCATTCAGACACAACAGCATTCAACTTTATGCACCCACTGATACAGAAGATCTGGAGACAGATATAACATTGTACACACCGATTCATACAAATGATCTGGAGACAGAGAGAGTGTGTGTGTGTGTGTGTGTGTGTGTGTGTGTGTGTGTGTGTGTGTGTGTGTGTGTGTGTGTGTGTGTGTGTGTGTGTGTGTGTGTGTGTTACCAGGCAGGTTGATGTGTGTGAGGTATCTAAGACTGAGCCTAGCAGGGTGCAGCAGACACTGACTGCTGATTGGAGGGAAGCGGGGCAGGCCCATGAATATAGCCAGGGTCTGGGCTTCTTTATGCACATCCTTATAGAGAGGAATGGACTGGAACCCCCACACACACAAACACAAACACATACACAATCTCAGTCAGCTTCTCTGCCACTGAAACCATTGGCTCTAATAAAAAAATAAACAATGAAACAATAAACAGCTCCTCCCAACAGGGACAGTTGGGAGGAGCCCAGTGTCGAGGGGTACAGGGGGCTTTCAGATGGGGCCAAACACCTGAAGGAACATTTGCCTTTGTGATGACATGCACATTGAAGCAGAGTCTACTTTCGAGGGGACAGACCTTCTGGTTGTTTGTGTAGAACACTCACCGTCATCTTGAAGAATAGAGTATCTCTGCCAGTGGGTTTCATGTCTTCTGGAAAAAGGTCATGTGCGTTCACATAGGGGATGTGACCTTCACTGACAAACCTATAGACAGAGCACAATACAAACAACTGTGTGTATCAAAAATGTGTTCAATGACATCACTGACAGAACAGTTAAGTAATGGCATTCTTCATGGCATCTATGCTAAATGACACTTGCGCTTCATAAGTTAAATTAGTACAATGTTTAGCCAGTCTCAGGGCGTCACCAGTCTGAGTGATGTACTGGGTCTGGGAAAATCAATTATGTCACAACTTTCATTAATATTCAGATATTCCCTATGCACCACAGATGGCCAATTCCAAATATCCTAATATGTGTACACTCGTTATTAAGCAGGTTGCAATGCAAGCATAATTTAAACATTCAGATGTTTCATTTTTATGGCGTGGCTCTGCTGGTGTCTAGTCTTTCTGGAGCTAATCTTGCAAACCTCTTGACTGATCAGCGCCAAACTGCTTGTGCACACTGTGAGTCGGCCACAGAAGTACCTCCGCAATATTCTTTCCATATATGTTTATACTTTTGGAAATATTTACCTTTACATTTTCATAATCAGATGTCAATTGGGCTCTGACTGGGCTGAAACTATGCCCAAATTTGGGTGGTAGTGACTGTCTGGGTTATGAATGGACATAGTTGTCTTAATAAATACTTAATCGTTATTTTTACATGCCTAGATCATCAGCAATAGCTATGAGAGTTTCACTTTTCACTTTCTTCAGAGACGAGATGTCAGTGAAATGTATAGCTGATTAAGTTATGGGTAAAACATTGTTCTCGTCAAGCAGTACATACTAGGTGAACTATTTTAAAGATCATTATTTCTATTTGCTTGTGAGACAACGCAAGGCAGTGGCCAGTTTACAGTTGGCTTGACTCTAAATGGACATAAAGATCTTTAAGATCTTCACTAATTGCTACAAACCTACTTGACAAGAACAATGTTGGTGTAACCAAGAGTGAATCTTAGATAATCTACAATGCAACTTTCACACAATGGCATTGCTGGTTTTACACAGCAAGATGCCAGTGCAGCTTCATGTTTGAATGACTAATCGTATTTTACCATAAAGTGCTGACTTCTGCAGAGATAATCTCACTGCAAAAAAATCTTGATTTGATTTATTGGCTAATTTATTTAGAACTAGTAATCCGACATTTGCTAGGAAAATATGCAAAATATCCCAAGCTTGCTTGTTGAGAATAAATTAAGTTGTAAGTTAAATGTTTGTTTAATGCATGGTACCAACCTGAGTAGTTCAGACAAAGTGATGCCCTCTCTGCACCAGACAAGGGCCAGGTAACAGAGGGCCAGCGTCTTACGCATGCTCAAGAGACTCCCGGCTCTTCTCCGACACTTGGTCAGGTACTTTGCTGCATCGAAGGAACCCGAAATCACAGATTCGCATTCACTATCTTCCGTCTCTTCTCCTGTAAGAGAAGGAGCAGTCACAGCATAAAAAAGAGAATATTGGGACAAGAGTAGAAAGCTAAAAGAGGAATGGAGGATGTTACCCATTCACTATCCTTCCTAGAATTTTCAAAACATGGTGCAAGTTTTGAACCAACAACCTTCTTGTCACAAGCCCACATCTCTAACCTCTAGGCAAGCATGTTTATCAACAGTCCTCTTATGGTTATCTCCACCAGTTTGTGTCCGTCTGTGTGAGTGTGTGTATGTGTCCACGGCTAATATCGCAAACCATTGGACCGATCAGCACCAAATGTCAGGTGCACACTGCCAGTAGGCCAATAAACTACCTCTCTTGAAATATTTTAACTTTAATATCATAATGATCATAGTCCAAGGCATTCGGATCAGGTTGAAACCTTGTCCAAATACGGTGTCATATGTAACGTCATAGATGCAGTATGTCATATCATACATCATAGACTGGCCACATATTTCCAGGTGCAGACACAGAATGCACTCCACTGAGCACATGAACCTTCTAGTTTTACTGAAACATTTATCACGTCAGGGATCAGAACCCCTGTGTTCCAACCTGAGGTCTCGCCTGTGTCTGAGAACATGTCTGTGCCCCTGTCATCCTCGCTGGACAGGAAGGAAGAGTCCATACCAACTGTATCACTGCTCTGAGACCGCTGAGGGAAAAAAGACACAAATCGACAAAGACAACAGGTTAGGCTCTCTGATATATCCTACTGCATAACCTCTGATATATAAAATAAATTAACCACTTAAACCCTATATTCTTCATTGACAGGTGTCCCCCAGGGTTCCGCACAGTTTTTCCCATCTACACCAAATCTTTTTGCCAAAAATAGCTGATCCACAAGCTCACAGCCGATCACATTGCGATCGACTGTTATTCTTAAGTGAAAGCATAAGGGTCTAAAAACAAGTGTCCAAACATTTATGACGCTGGTGGAAATACCATATATCACTCACCACCATCGCCCTTTTCAACTGTGAATGCCGTATGGGATTGTTTGTGTACGCCTGTCGACTGGTCTGCAGGTACATCCTCCACAGCTGACACAATACATCCTAGATTAAAACATAAGTAACACAGCTTGAGATGAACTGAAACTCTATGATTTCTCATATTCGAAGTTGCTTTGGACAACATAAATCTATCAGTTACAGACAGGCAGGAAGAATAACAAGTACACAGAATGATAAGACAGTCAGAATGTCAGACTGTAAAACCTTAAAATAGGGATTCACTCCGAGCTTCAGTAGAGCTTCAGCTTGATGCTTCAGGATGATCTGAAAGCCCTCACAGACCATCCACCGTTTCCGTGGGCCAGATTCTGAAACACATGAACAAATTGCATGTTTCAGACAGGTACTCTCCTCTGATTCTGATTTAAATAAACCTAAAGTCTGTAGATGTTTGGGTGCAGTGTTTCATTTTAAACAACACAATTAACAAACCAAAAAATTAACACCCTTTAGTGTTATAAATGTTTAGACTATTCCGATTTCATAACGAATAAAGTATAATGCATGCAGCCATATACTACACAACCACTTCTGTAGCAAATAAATCATAAGCATAGCATACACTCTGAATCCATTCTTCTACGACTAATTTCAATTTCTTTGTTTTTTCGGGCAAGAAAACATTACTGGCTTCAATCATTAGTTAGTCAGTTTGTTCAATGAGCATCCTCACGTTTTGCTAGAGGAATCTCGTGGATAGAAAAGAAGTCTGACCAGGAGATAGACTTCTTCTTTGATGTTTTATCTGTCTTTGTTTTATTTTTCTTGCTTTTCTCTGATGTTTTATCTCTCTTTCTTTTCTTCATCAGAGTTACATCAGATGTTTCCTCAGCTGGAGCTTCACACACTGTTGACTCCAGATCATCATTTAACTCTTGGTTCTTGTTTTCACATTTCTCCTTTCTCTCCTTTTTCTTTTTCTTCCGTGTTGGAGCGTGGAGCATTGCAGTGTCGACAGGAGGAGGACTGACATCTCTGGCCTGGGAGGGCAGATGCTCCAGATTTTTGTTGCTTTCTGATTTGTCCTTGACTTTTTTATCCTTTATTTTCTGAGACAGTGTGTCACCGACGTTTGCAGAAGACAAATCAGTGGTCTGTTCCTTATCTACATCCTGGCTGTCTTTTTTCTCTTCGTTTTTCTGAGGGTCTTTACTCCGTTTATCCTTTTTCCTCTTCTTGATCAACGGTGTGTCTAATGTCAAACTGGGTTCCTCACATTGTGACTGTTGGAGATCTTCACTATTTAAAGTATTGCCGGTCTCTGTGTTTTTCTTCTTTTCATTGAGTTTGTTATGCTTTTTCTTTGACGTTGGCATGTCCAACATTAAACCGACTGGTGGAGTTGAAACACAATCACTGATTTGGGCCTGTGGCTTGTCACCTTCCACTGGCTCTGTGTTTTCATCATTTACCTTCCCTTTATCCTTTTTCCTCTTCTTTTTCCGTGGTGTGTCAAACATCAAATTGGGTTTTGGAGCAGATCCCTCAACATTGATTTGGGATGAGGACAAATCAGTGCTCCGTTCCTCATCTATTATTACATCTTGGTCGTCTTTATTCTCTATGTTTTTCTTGGAGTCATTCATTTTTTCCTTCTTCCTCTTCTTTATCCGTGGTGTGTCTAATGCTAAACTGGGTTCCTCACATTCTGACTGTTGGAGATTTTCACTATTTGAAGCATTGCCAGGCTCTGTGTTTTTCTTCTTTTCTTTGCACTTTTCAACCTTTCTTTTCTTTGACACTGGTGTGTCCAACATTAAACCACCATCACTGGTTTGGCTCTGTGGTTCGTCACCTTCAACTGCCTCCATGTTTACATCATTTAACTCCTGGATAGTTTTAGATTTTTTTTTTTTCTTCTTTTCTTTTCTTTGACACACTAAACAGTCTTCTGGAGCATTACAAGCCTGCGGTTGTTTACGTCCATGGTCATCGTTTAGATCTTGGTTATCAGCTCCTTCATGTCTCTCCTTGGCTACTTTCAGTCTCTTATTCGGTGTGTCGTTTGAAGAACAGTTGTCCTCCTCCCTGGTTGTTTGAGACTCTTGTTGCTGTTCATTTAACTTCAGTTTGGCTTCATTGTTTTTCTTTTTAAGTTTCTTCCGTTCAGAGATCGGCGGGACACATTCCGCTGGCTCGATGTTTTCAACATCCGTGAATATTTTTTTCCTCTTTTCTCCATTTTTGTTTTTAGATAATTTGTCCGTTGGATGCGTAGTAATCTGCGACATATTACACAAAACTTCTGTCTGCAAGGTGCAGGATGTGGGCAACATGTGGCTAATGCTAATTCAGTCAAATAGCCCGTCTTGGCTCGCGTGCGGACTGCAGAGCAGACAGGTTTATACTAATGTCTTCTCAACTACAACGTTGTATCCTTGGGAACGATTGTTTCTTCGCTGTCTGGTTTACATGACTAGTTAGCAATAGCATGTTTATTAAATGACTCCACTACAGCGGCCATGACAGTAACACGTGGTGTTATCTTTCACGGCGTGGTTACGTCGAGTTACGTTATAGTGTTGCCAGATTCTGAGAGAGAAATAAGGAACCAGGTCTATGAAAAAAAGCCCCAAAGAAGCGACTACTAGGGTACGGTTGAAACATTTTAACAACACAAATCTGGTACAAAGGTCCCTAGCACAACTTATTTTCAAATTTACAGACAATTTGGGGGTCCTTGACATGAAAATGTTTAAGAACCACTGGTCATAACATTTAGGAAGCAAGCCTAAATAAACAACTACACGTTGGAAACAAGTTGTTAAAAAAAAGCAACCACCAATATTTACAAGCAAATTTACAGAAAAACAAGCCCAAAGTCGCCTATAATAAGCGGTCATGGCAACACTGTTACGTGATTGCGTAACGTTCATCGCGCTATTCTCGACATCTTGATGGCCGCTTGGAGGCGTAAGCGTGCTGCATGTGTGTACTTTCATCACTGTCCATGCAGTGATATACTGTACATTAAAATGGTCCAAACTCCATACCAACTATCCGAACAGTGTCCAGTGGTGGAAAAAGTACTCAAAGGTTTTACTTAAGTAAAAGTATCAATACTGCAATGCAGACTACTGTTACAAGTAAAAGTCCGGAATTAAAAATGTATGTAAAAGTACACAAGTATTGGTATCAAAATGGGTGGGGTAAAAGTAAAAGATTGGAAAATTGTAAAGTAAAAGTACCTCAAAATTTTACTTAAGTAGCCTACAGTACTTGAGTACATGTACTTAGTTACTTTCCACCACTGCGTGCGTCACGCTATTCTCTAAATCTTGATGGCCGCTTGGAGGCATAAGCATGCTGCATCATGTGTGTACTTTTATCACTGTCCATGCAGTGATACAGTATGCTGGTCCAAACTCCATACCAACTATCCATCCACCAGTGTCAATCTCACTTAGTCTTCTTTCCTTCAAACTTCCTAGTCGCTTCTACATACATATTACCTTCTCATGATCATACTCATGAACATTGATGGTTTTCATTCATATATTCACTGCTGGCAACGTATAGCTGTACACAAATCCATTCTTAAATTCCTTGGTGATAGTCAGTCACATAGTATATTCATTCATATATTCACTAAATATACTGTGTACAGGATATTTTTGAATAACAAAAACGATGGAGCTTGCACAAAAACAAATTTCACCCAATGTTTTACATCGGTAAACCTGTGATGTGACAATAAAGTTGATTCTTATGTCATCTTACACATTTTAAACTTACAGTCAAACAGCAAAACAAAACTCCTGCCTTCCACCTGTTTGTGTGTCATGATGTGTTATTAAATGAGCGATTATGATTATTATAACATCCTGGTGAGTAACTAACCAGCTTGTTGATGGCGTGCACTGGCTGCTTTGCTGATGGTGGTAATCCTACTGAAACCAAAATGGAGTGAGGGGTCCTCAATCTCCCTGGTTCTCTGGAAGAATACAATCAAATCGAACAAAACATTTACTGTATTTTGGTGAATAAATTGACCTTTGGCACTAATGTGTTAAGAATTTAAATTAGATGCAATAAATGTGACTTGCTCCACTGAAATTAGTTGGACGTTAGTTGCACCTTTATCTAACCAGTCAATGCTGACCATTCACCAAAACAATACATTTTGGCTGAATTTTGAGGAAGCCATTGGATTCCATTCATCTCAGTATGGTATGAAAATCAACTTGCAGAGACTTGAAGCTTGCTTGAGATAACTAATCCAAAGCACGACTTTTCACTTTGCAGTTGCTTTTTTGCCAACGTTATGTTATTGTTGTGATTTAATGCATGTTAAACGCAGAATGATTTTAAAAGTCCTGCCAAGAATTGGCCATGGAGAAAATACTGATGCAAAATTCAAACATCCATGACTTTAACCATGCAGTGCCAATGAGGTTTAGCCAACAATTGCTCTATTATTCTGTCATGTTCTATCAATCACGAGAGGTTTATTTGTCACTCATTCATAGAGGTACAATAAGCAAAATGTTGATTTAATGATTACAGCAAAAATGTAAGCAAAGGCAAAATCTAAGAATATAGCCATTTACAAAAACGTTTAGCCAAAGTTGTGAATAGACACTGACAGCCAGTCAGTCTGGCACTGACAGCCAGACCGAGATACAGAGTATCTCGGTCTAGTCTGGAGTATCTCGGTCTAGTCTAGACGCCGAGATGGACGGTCGCATGCGAACTAGCTCCCGACCGAGCTCTCACGAACGAGCTCTCGGGCGAACGAGCTCTCGCACTCACGGCAACATTTTTGCCAGTTTTTCACTGGATTTAATTCTCATCTTCATCCTTCTGTGGACGACGGATTCATTCCTCGAATATCCACAGAATCTACACCTGATGGAGACAGAAAAGGGGAATCCACGGGAAATGAAAAACGAAAAACACTCCGACTTCTATCTGATCGGCTCGACAGAATCAACGAAACATCTGGGATTCGCAGCTGGAGCTCTCCATACGCTCCTGGCCATGAATTCGGCTAGAAAGAAGAACGCGCCCCCGACAGGACGCATGGACAGAAGATATATAATCATCCTATTTCTTCTCCTGTCGGGTGATATCCACGTTAACCCAGGCCCAGTTACCACCAGGCAAACTTCTGCCCGTCTGGCGAGGGAGGAAAACTTTGCCAACGTAGCTAGCGTTGCTAACGTTGCTAACGTTGCCAACGGCAACGGGGAACAACAACAACGCCAGGCTAACACCGCAAGCTTTCTGTCCCAGCAAGCCAACGCACCCTCGGACTACATCGACACCGCAGCCGTCCTCGACGCACCACGAAGTCCTACGGAGAGACGCTGCGCGACCGAAGAAGCCGATCCACGGACACATCTTCTGGTGGCTTCAGGCGGCGCAGGGACCAGGATGGACCACCGAGAACACAGACGAAGGCCCCCCCCATCCCCCCACCCCCCAAGCTCCACAGCTGGTTGCTTACCTCCGAGAACCAGACAAAGGCCCCCCACCGCCCCCCAACCCCCACAGCTAGTTGCCTACGACGGAACAGATGCTTTGATGGACGCTAACACCACAACACCCCCCTCCCCCCTCGATACTGCTCCTCAACTTGATATCTCTGTGGACAAACACATCTCCATTGATCAAATGATCAAATCGTTTGGTGTTGGCTTGCACATGATTCACCTCAATGTGAATTCCCTTGTAGGAAACAAGCTAACACAAATCAAGCAGATGTTTTATGATGGTAAGGTTGACATTTTAACTTTCTCTGAAACTAAACTTGATCATACGATAAAGGACATTGAGATTGAAATTGAAAATTACAAACTTTTCAGAAATGATAGGAGCATTAATGGGAGAAACGGAGGTGGTGTATGCATGTATGTACATATTGACAATGAGTGCATCCTTCGCGAAGACCTGAAGGATGCAGCCATTGAAGCTGTGTGGGTCGAGATCATTTTTAAAAATTCCAAGCCTGTGCTAGTCGGTACCATATACAGACCTCCTAACCAGACTGATTTCTATGAAAGACTTGAGGAGTGTTTAGCTAAGGTGGAGTGTGCGGAGACGATTCTTCTTGGTGACTTTAACACAGACATGCTCTGTAAGGAAGCGTCAGTGTATAAGTCATTCAAGGGGTTTTGTCATCGGCACTCACTCCACCAGCTAATCACCCAGCCCACAAGGCTGTGTGTTTCCACTCAAACTACCATAGATCTCATTCTAGCAACGGACAAGGACAAAATCCTCAATAGTGGTGTTTCTACCTGTGGCATATCTGATCATAACATGATCTTCTGCACCAGAAAGAAACGTAAACCTAAGAACGGTTACCACAAATCAGTCACGATCAGAGACCTCAAAAACTATAAGAGTGAGGACTTAGATCGCAGGCTAGAGGAACTGGACTGGTCCGACGTACTAAACAGCACACAGGTAGACGAATCTTGGCTTGGTTTCAAAACCAAATTCATTCAAATTTTGGACAGTGTGGCCCCCATGAAAACCGTCATGGTCAAATCCCGCCCGGTACCATGGATGAATTCGGACATCCTTACTGCCATGAAGGTCAGAAACAAAAAGTGTTCTGAGCTTCATAAAGGTAGGATCAAACTCGCCAGGTGTTTTAACAAAGGTCTCGAATCCCACGTAGCTAAACTTGTAAAAGAAAGAAACAAGCTAAGAAACAAGGTTAATCGCATGCTCGAACTAGCAGAAAAAAGCTTCCTCGATGACAAAATTGAGGAAAATAAAAGCAAACCACGAGAGCTTTGGAAGCTATTCAACAACCTACTAGGCTGCAGCAAGAAATTGAAAACCAGGTTTACAAACATAAGCCTCAAGGTGAATGACACTCTCATCACATCCAAACATGAAGTGAGTAAAATCCTCAACATATTCTTCACGACCATAACCTCAGATTTGGTTGAAAAACTTCCCCCTCACTCTGGGTGCTATGGTGAAGAACATGTTGACTCATTTTACAAAAAACAGGGTGTACGGAAAGATGATTTTAAACTCTCCCCTGTGAAAACAGAAGAGGTGTTTAAAAAATTGAGTGCTCTTCATCAACACAAAGCCACAGGCCTCGACAATATCCCCGCCAAATTTCTAAAAGACTCGGCCGCCTCCATTGCTCCAATCATTACCCACATAATAAACCTCTCCATCATACAGGGACGGGTCCCTAACGATTTCAAAAAAGCAAGGGTGACCCCTCTGTACAAAAAAGGAAACAAATTAGACCCTGGCAACTACCGCCCTATTTCTATTCTTAGCTCCATCTCGAAAGTCATGGAAAAAATAGTCTATGAACAGGTCGATAAGTATCTTGCCGAAAAAAATCTAATTTACAAATTCCAATCTGGTTTCAGAACAAACCACTCCACTGACACATGCCTTCTCTATTTGAACGACTCTATCAAACAAGATGTCGACAAGGGCAAATATTGCGGCATGGTCATGCTGGACCTCCAAAAGGCCTTTGACACCGTCAATCACCCAATTATGATCAATAAGCTCAAAGCAATAGGTTTTGATGATACGTCAGTGAACTGGATGAGATCCTACCTGGAAGGGAGGGAGCAAGTGGTGGAAGTAAACGGCACCCAGTCCCCCCCCCTCCCTGTGACTTGTGGTGTCCCACAAGGAAGTATACTAGGACCTTTACTGTTCCTGATATATGTGAATGACATGTCATCGGCCTGCGACTGCAAGCTGTTCCTGTTCGCAGATGACTCGGCCCTGCTAGTCTCGGACAGGGACAGGCTGCAGGTTGAGAAAACTCTCAGCTCCGAACTCAACAAGATCTGCATCTGGCTCTCTGACAACAAACTTTCTTTACACCTGGGTAAAACTGAATCCATCCTCTTTGGGTCCAGTCCTAACCTTAGCAAGGCAGAGAGTTTCACGATCAAAGTGGGTGATAATGTCATCAAAAGAAAGGATGAAATTACCTACCTGGGCTCCATCTTGGAGGCAAACCTCTCCGGTAACAAAAACGCCGAAAAAGTGATCAAAAATGTCAACCGAACAACACGCTATTTGTGGAGGATTGATCGCCTAGTCAGTAAGAATACTCTGAAGATTCTTGCAGGGGCCCTCATTCAAGGTCATTATGATTATGCATGCACTTCATGGTATCACAACACCTCCAAGGCCTTAAAAACAAGGCTCCAAACATCCCAAAACAAACTTGTAAGGCTACTTCTTGGCCTCAATCACAGAACCCATCTAACCCCTGCTCATTTTGCTAGGATTGGATGGCTTAGGGTTGAGGACAGAGTACAGCAACTTGCTATGGGCCTGGTCTTCAAGATACACCACAACATTGGGATCCCCCTGTATTTGTCAAAATACTTCAAAAATGTTAATGAAGTCCATGATCATAACACCAGAGGCAGCTCCACTGATCATGTTCAACCCAGATTTGGCTCAACTAAGGGTATGAACTCATTCTCATGCTATTCATCAAAAATGTGGAATGCCCTACCAAAAGGAGTAAAGGAGTGTAAAACCCTACTCACTTTCAAAACTGCCCTAAAGATACACCTTCAGGAGGCTGCAATTCGAAAATGGCCCCTGTCTAAGTCTTAACCTACCCCTCCCTACCCCCCCCCCCCCTCTTTCATTTTCCTCTTTTGTATATATATATATATATATATTTTTTTTCTCTCGTCATACCAGTAACCTGAAAGCTGATTGTATGACATTCTGTATAGTAGTGTGTATATCTGCCTGCCTCTTATATTTCATCATGATTTGTGTGCATGGGGTCCTCATCTTAAACAAGCGTAATGCTTAATGAGGGTTTCCAGTTTAGTAGACCTTGTATTGTGAATTTGTACTTCCATGTACTGTTATGTACTGTCATGTACTATTCTCATGTCTTTCTAAATAAACTACATCAATCAATCAATCAATCAAAGCCATATGGTCCTTTAATTAAGAACAAATTCGTATTAACAAGGGTAGCCTGGCACTGGAAACAGACATGTCTTGTGTAAGGGGTAGGGCATGGTCTCTAAGGGCGGTTTCAGACTGGGTTCGTTTGAATCAAACCGTTCCCGAGTACGCTTGGCTGGCCAGCATTCACACTGGCCAAGATTCTAAAGCACTCGAGACCATTTTCATTGAACAGTAATGGTAAATATGTGCCTCATGGGGGCGCTGTTGACTATGGGGCTTTGGGAGAGCGAATGTCATTCACAGAAGAAAAGTCACTCTAGAGTGAATAATAAAGTTTGACTGTGTTCCTGACGTTGTCTTGAGTTATAATAACAACAGATCAACAATACACAACCAAAGCAGTGTGTGCACTGGTCTTTGAAACCTCGAAATGTAACGTCGCCTGTTAATATGATATTGGCGTCACGGACGCATCCTTGGTGTGACGTCACAGACTAATCCTTGGTGTATTTATCCTTATAAATACGTTCGCCACACATATATTTTTCACGGCTCGCGCTACTCAAACACTAGCGGGATTATTATTTCTTGTCAACATTCAAGTAGAACTATGAGAAGGTATAACCCAGCTAAAATAATGCGTCATTATAAAAAATATATAAATGATATATGATTAGCAGTCCACTTCCTTCTCTTGGAACGGATGGATTCACACTGCCGCGTTCCGTTCCCGACTCCGCAGCAATCGGACCCGAGACTACCTCCCAAGGTGGTTTCGGGTACGGTACGGTGATGCGTTACGGGGAACGGTTCGCTACGTTCACACTACCACAACATCTGCCATGTGGTCCGGGGTGCGCACCCGGGACCATAGTGTGAAAGCGCCCTGAGAGTAGAGTAGACAAGTGGACTTTGCAGTAAGTTGAGGTTCAATGGGTCCTCAGCGTTCCTCACCTCGATAACATTAAGGCAGGTCCTGCAGTAGTATCTGCCTTCATCTGAGATGCCCCAGTCCACTGCTGAGCACTGCTCACATGGTACTCTGTATGCACTCTGAAAGAGGGGTACAACAATACCCTTAATACCAGGGCTCATCACAAAATGTTAAACTTTGTGTATTACAGGAGTTCAGTGGTCAAACAGGCCACTGAACTCCTGAGGTTTTGGTCAGATAAACAATATACTTTACAAATAATAATTATTGCCTCTCTAATATAATTCCTATTGCATGACAGGCCCTGTCCCTGTCAATCATATTGAGAGGTAAAACTTTTTTTTTTTTTAAATCACCCACTTCTTTACACCTGTAAACCTGATGATTGATGATTCTCAAACATAGAATTACAACACACATAGACCAGGTCTTGAACTCTGATTACATGGTACTGTACTGTTTTTGTTTATATGAAATCTAAACCCTTAGCATAACCTTTGACATTCTGAGCAGAAAAACATACTCTACTAAAGTTATCCACAGCCACAGGAGCCTCTAGTCCAGTGGTTCTCAAACCTTTACATTTCAAGGTCTCCACTTACAGTGTACAAATGGAACCAAATGGACCCTAACGGGTCACTTTGGTTCCATTTGTATATTGTCAGAGTTACAGACTTGTAAGGGTCAATTTAGAACCCCTAAAAGGAACCCAGAGAGTTCCTAGAACCCACTTTGAGAACCACTGCTCTAGTCCACAAGAGGCTCATCTCTATCTCTTACAACAACTTTACAACGTCTTTAGCTTTAATGTCTGTTTCATATGATCAATCCAGGAGGAGAGGTTGTAACGGTTTGGAGAGAATGCGAACTTCATTCACATCACAGAACCTAGTTTACTTTTGTCGATTTGCGGCATTCAATCTCTCTCATACTCACATCTCTAAAACTGTTATGAATCGCTTATACAGTTGTATTGTATAGGTTTTAAAAAAAAGCACATTAGCTCAACCCACCGCTTCGTCGTCCATGATTTCAGCAGTACATGTTTAAGCTGTTTCTATCCAATTTTACTTTCTAAACGTAGCTTCGTTCAGTTCAATTCACATCATGAGAACACGTTGTGTTGTTTAGACTTTTGCGGGAAGTGGAATTTCGTCACTTCCCCTCGCTAACACAGCGTTTCCCTTGTGTTACATTCAAATCTCTTCCGGCCATGAACACAGAAGAACTCAATGGTTGCGTTCCTAGCTCTGGTCCATAGAGCACCGAAGTCTGACGTAATTTACACATCCTACCTGGGTCGCGGTCCCCCCCCCCCCCCGTTCTGAATTCCCATAGACGTGTTTAATATCGCGTCCAATAAGAACTGTGTTCCAAAAATAAACAAATGATCCCGGCGGTTTTACTCTCACGGATATGAACCATCAACTGACGGTGAGAAAACGCGAATGTTACTTCCGACGAATTAGATGTGAGTGAGTGACTGACTATCATAAACGATACAGAGCCACCTCTCTGACAATATCGCCGAGACAGTTTGTTTATTTTTGGAGCACAATTCTTATATGAGACGATTCTAAGATGAACCAATGTTATTCTCCATAGCGAAATTACTTTACGAACCAGGGGATGGACGAGTGACGTCAGAATAGGTAAATTGATTGATTGATTGATGTAGTTTATTTAGAAAGACATGAGAATAGTACATGACAGTACATAACAGTACATGGAAGTACAAATTCACAATACAAGGTCTACTAAACTGGAAACCCTCATTAAGCACTAAGCTTGTTTAAGATGAGAACCCCATGCACACAAATCATGATGAAATATAAGAGGCAGGCAGATATACACACTACTATACAGAAAGTCATACAATCAGCTTTCAGGTTACTGGTATGACGAGAGAAAAAAAAAAATATATATATATATATATATATATATATATATACAAAAGAGGAAAATGAAGGGGGGGGGGGTAGGTTAAGACTTAGACAGGGGCCATTTTCGAATTGCAGCCTCCTGAAGGTGTATCTTTAGGGCAGTTTTGAAAGTGAGTAGGGTTTTACACTCCTTTACTCCTTTTGGTAGGGCATTCCACATTTTTGTTGAATAGCATGAGAACGAGTTCATACCCTTAGTTGAGCCAAATCTGGGTTGAACATAATCCGTGGAGCTGCCTCTGGTGTTATGATCATGGACTGCATTAACATTTTGGAAGTATTTTGACAAATACAGGGGGATCCCAATGTTGTGGTGTATCTTGAAGACCAGGCCCATAGCAAGTTGCTGTACTCTGTCCGATAGCCGGCCCGAGCAAGTTGAAAATAGCCGATCTACAAGCTCACAACGACGTGAGCTTGTAGAGCAGCTATTTTCAAAAGATTTCTATACAATTTGAAAACTTGAAATGGGACATTCTGCATAATGAGTACTTTTACTTTTGGTCTACTTTTAAGTATATATTGTTGCCAACTTTTGTACTTATACTCAAGTACATTTTGAATATTGAACTTTTACTCGTAACAGAGTATTTTGACATTGTATTATTGATACTTTTACTTGAGTAAAACATTTGAGTACTTTTTCCACCAAAAGAGAGACAGGGTTACCCTGTTACTGAACACTAGCAATGATGACTATCAGAATATATATAACTAAATAAAATCACTTAATGCACCTTTAAATTATCCCTTAAATTTAAAAATGTGCAAAGTCAATTTCTATCAGCAGAGGGCGAGATCACACTGTGCTGTGTGTTTCCCAGTTGTCTTGCACTGCAGGTCCCTGGGAGAATTCATCAGTGCAACTGGGAGCACCTGGCCAGTCTCCCATTGATGTTCAAAATATATATAAAAAATATATACATTACATATAAATAATGATTATGATCATTATGTTATTAATATTATTAGCCTATTATTATACAGTAGCCTATATAATACACACACACACACACACACACACACACACACACGCACACGCACACGCGCACACACGCACACACACACACACACACACACACACACACACACACACACACACTATACCTGCATACACGCACACACATCGTGCATATATACAGTAGCCTATATTTAAAAGCAATTTGCTTTAAGCAATTTTCCAGAGATGCATTGAATGAATCTGGACTATTGAGTTAGAGAGCAGAATCATTTGCCTGTTTGCAAGTAAAACAATTAAACAAACACATCAATTCCCAATCTTGAAATTGTAACCCATTATTTAATGGCAAACCCTTCTGAGAAGTCTGATCTGACTTATTAAAGCAAAAACTGACAGAATATATTGGAGGGAATCCCCCTCTTTCTTACTCGAAAAATGACGTGCTGTTGTTTATATGTTATGAAACAGCTGGTTATCGTCAGAAGGCAGTGAACAGGGGAGTGTGGACCATGGCTGAATACTGTCTGTGTCCTAGTGATAAATGTCATGGCTCTGTCAATGTGATTTCTCCATTAAACACTGTGTCCTTGCTATAGAATGTGCAATATATCTATAATGTGTTGATAGACAATTGCTGTTGAATTCATTGAAGACCTGTATGTGTCCAATTAAGACACTTGTATGGGGCTGCTATAATGTTTTTAATGCCACCTGGAAATGAGGAAGCAATGAGAATTATACTCAACTGATTATAATCCACTATTAATTCACAGTGATGGATGGCCTTATAAAATGAAACCCATCCCATACACATACAACTAAGAATGTAACAAAAGTGGCTCTTTTACAACCAGTCTGTTATGGCCAGTGCTTTCTTCTTTGGGATTGTGTGCTGGGGGGTCATAACAGCACAGGGGACACAAGAGTCTAAACAGGCTGGTCGTTAACTTGGGACCTGACTAGAGAGGGGATGGAGGAGGTGGCGACGGTGCATACAGCGAGGAAGCTGGACGCCATCATGGCAAATCCCTCCCACCCCCTCCACATGGAGAGAGTGGGGCAGCTGAGCAGGAGGGGAAACAAGTGAATAGATTAATCTAGGCCTACTCCGGGTGGAACTGTATGAGACTTATGTCCTTACAATGGTCACTCTGCCAGGTCAACTTTCAAAACAACACACAGTTAATACCTGTACACTTCAGCTCGGTCATTGACTTTCCTTCTTAGTAACACTGTAGGGTGCGGTTATTGTACATATTGCACTGTTGACAGACACATTTTTGTCTGAGCTTAGGTCGAGACATGGTATGGACAACTGCGACTGTGAGTTGTTTTCTTGTATCGGGGTATATTGTGCCCGCTTTTGCGCGATATACTGTGATGACACTGTGACCTTGTGTTTTATTTATTATTCTGCATAGTGCAGGCTATTTGTGTAGACTATTGTATACTGTTTTATTGATGGTGCATTTGTATTGTTGTTTGTATTTCTTCCCTCTGTGTTGCTGTATCCTATAATATATTTATTACTCTGTATCTGTAACTCTGTAACTCTAACTGCTGTGCTACGTCTTGGAAATGGAACTTGCCGTGGGATCAATAAAGGTCTGTCTGTCTGTCTGTCTGTCTATACAGCTGTGTTGGATAGTAAACATGCAGACACTGAGACTATTTGTGCCCTTTATGAAAGCACAAAATTTGACTTTAAATGTCAAATGTTCAGACTCAAATTTCCGTTGTTCTTTTCTCCAGACGTTGTTATTGTCCTATGCATCATATTATGTATAAATAAGAAACCACATGGATACAGCAAGGGGCCGTCAGCCAATCCTGATATTTTATATTCCCAACACAAACCACAAACCCTGTTACACAACCACAAAGAATACATTCATTGAAACAGGATATGCAGAGCTTCTGACCTTCTGCATACTGGCTGTGGACACAGGCTATTGTCAAGAAGCATTGCTCTGTGACACCACCAGAGCTTTCAAGAACACTTTCTGTTCGTATTTGTCCTAGGAACTGATCGAAGTATCCAATGACAGTCCACAGGTTCATGGGACAAGTACGTCCTTAAATATTAGATCATGACACATTTCTCTACACCTAAACAAATTCACATTTATGCAGACTTTCACATTCATATTCATGTAATCTCTCTTTACACCATTAACATTTATACATCTTTACACCATTTACATATCTTTGTTCATCTTTTCTTTACACTATAATACATTTTATACAACATATTATTCAACATATACATATCCATTTAGTTAAATGTCAACACAAGGCAATTTACTCCCAAAATATTGTACATAGATCTCCGGGTGGCCTTTATAGAACTGTCCAAGCAGCCGGCTTTTCTCCTTTGAGGAGAGTTTAGGGTTCTCATGAATTGTCCGGAGTAAAGACCAAAGTTCTTCTTTAGTAGTTTTCTGTGCATTTTCCACGTAGGTTTGACAATTTACTCTTTTGCAGTATGTCGTGCCTGAGTGAGAGGTAGGAAGAAAAAAGTGAGGGTAATGTCTTTACATGTCGTTACAAAAATAAATTAAAAACAAATGTTCACTGAGTCAACTGAACATACATGTAAGTTAAAGCAAAATTACACGTTGGTAGCAGTTTGTTATAGTTATAGTTACCTTGCCATGATGTTACTCAAATAAAATGTTTGGCGATCAACAGTTATATACTGATTACATTTTCCGCCATTTCCTTTTCTTCAAAACACACTCTTTGCTACTACTCCTACAGATTTTGTCCAAAACTCACACAAATTGGACAACATTGGTAAACATTATCATTCAGATCCAATTCCAATTGGCTATGACCGCCTTCCCAAATTTGCAGGCCCTAGGTGGGCAACACGGCCTGGCAAAGACCTGTGCTCTGAGGAGCACACTTTTCTAGTTTACATTTGTTTGGATGCTACAAGAGTGACTTTGAGTCCTGTTTTACCATGCAATGTAAGTCAATGCGGAGAATATTTTGAACTATCTGTCACAGCCTCTGACACAGTCTGTGCCACACCCATTCGCCCAGTGTATGACGTATGCCTTTGTTTGCTGATTTGTCAGATTGCTCTGCAGTGTCTTGTATGACTATTCCCTGTTGAAATGTGTACCTATTAAGTCCTAGGCTACACGTGCATGGATATCTTTCGTCTCCGTCTAAAAAAAATCCCTGTCCACATGACAAAGATCTCTGTCCACACTTAAATGCAGAAACGCATTGATCAGCAGCAGGTTTCAATTTCATATAAGATTTTATATTTACATTTATTTTATATATGAGGGGCCAAGGGCCAAATACATATATGCATTTTAATCACATTTTAAGGCCCAATACTTCTTACAATTACAGCACATTGCTGCAAACCTGTGATATCCAGTCATTTTGGGGATAAACAAGACATTGAAGGATCAATTTAGGTCTAATAAAGGTACCGTGCATGTTCAAATGCAAGTTGCATACAAGTGTAGTGTAGCCTAGGCCTAAGTTTAAGTTTTCAAGTAAAGACTATTTATGTCAGGATCTGTCTCTTTGTGTCTTTCTGTTGTATTGTTCCCTGTTCTCCTTGTACTGTTATTTTGTAGTGTTGTCCTAGTGTTTCCTGTTTTGCCTTGTTGCCGCTTCCTGTCTTGTCTCACCTGTTTATGATTGCATTTGTAGTTCACCTGTGTCCTGTTCTGTCTCAGCCATTCATGTGTTGATTGTAGTGTTTGTTTCACCTGTGTCTAGTTAGTCTTTGTGTATTTAAGCCTCCCAGTGTTCAGTGTACCTTTGTTCGATTATAGTTGTTGTTATGGTGTTCTGTCTACGATCTGTAATTAAATCCTTGTGTATTAGACCTATTCTTCTCCTGCCTATTCTGTTCTGCACCTGGGTCCAACACTCCTGCCTTGCACGTGACAATTTAAGTTTATTCCTCGTTTCCTGATTCCTTGATTTCTGCATTTGGGTCCTTACCTGGTTTTGAGAGTCCTGACATTATACATTTCTAATCAACAGAGCAACTATTTGAAGATATCTTGACAATATTTGGTGTTACATCATGGCAAGTTAACTACGTAACACAACCAAAACATTTCCACCAAAGTGTAATTTTGCTCTAAAAAAGAAGAAAATCTACAAACCTGTTGCGATGTGAGGATCTTTCCCCTTTACAATATTCCTTAGTTTGTTGCTGACTAACTTGTGCAATGACGCAGGAATCTGGCAAAAGAAAGGCAGAGTGTAAAGATGTAGTTTGCATCTATTTTGATTCCACCAACACCACAAGTGTGCATCCCCAAAACCATAGTGCCACCACTAAACCATGCATCCATTTCATAACAAATCACAAATGGATCAGTCTGTTTACTAACTGCAATCATTGCTGGAGTTAGAATCAGATAGTGTATCTATCAGAGATAGGGTTGCCTGGCTAGCATACAGAGATGCCATATTCTCTCGACCCACATTTTACTGTGGCAGCAGACACACACACATATATTGAACAATCTCCTTTATAAACTCCCATTACAAGTCATTTCCAATGTCTGAGAAGTACGCAAGCGTGCTTATAAACAGCCTGGGTAAATAGCGTTTTATCAACCCGGTGTCCTCGGGTCCTCCCACAGGAGTCATCTCTCACGTAGTTAGCTTGTAGTGCACATAAACACAGTCACGAGGGCAGAGTAAAAGGGGCCCTCACCTTGAACACATCACAGTGATTATCCAACATGAAGAGAACCATCAAGTCCACTTTCCCTTTGGCCAGCCTCCTGCTGTATACGATGCCACTGGAGAATGACCTCTTTACTGCCATCCTGTTTTCAACCTGAGAGACACATCTGGGATTAGCAAATGTCAAACACGTATGCATGCATACACGCGCACACGCACGCACGCACGCACGCACGCACGCACGCACGCACGCACGCACGCACGCACGCACGCACGCACGCACGCACGCACGCACGCACGCACGCACGCACGCACGCACACACACACACACACACACAGCTCACCTCTTTGTGCAGTTTGACCTCTAGTGGTTTGGCAGCAACAGCCATGAACCTCAGGAGTCTGCGTAGCTCCTCCCTGCTGCGAGAGCCCTGTAGCTTCAGGCTCAGCTGCAAAGCCTCCAGAGCCTGCTCTTGCTTCCCGTTCACTGACAACAAACACACAAAGCACCACGATGAACAATCTGGAGTTTGGGGTTCTCAGCTTACTTACTGGGTGAATGGGAGTGATAAAAATGACATAGGGATCTATGCTTTATTAAACACGCTCTCTAGCTTTGAGTGCATTTTTACACTGCAGGTGGCTGTGAGTGTGTGTGTGTGTGTGTGTGTGTGTGTGTGTGTGTGTGTGCGTGCGTGTGTGTGTGCGTGCGTGCGTGAGATTCCCGTATTACTTGCAAACCGGTGGACAAATCTGTGTCAAATGTCTAGCACACGCTGCCAGTAGGCCAAGGAAGTAACTCTGCACATGTTTTAAATTATGTGCAATATTTAACTTTTTACAACTTAAATCTCATAATGGAAGTCAATGACGGTCGGATCGGGCTAAAACCCCCAATATGGAGATAATCAACGTCATAATACTGACGTCATAGTACTGAAATGAAGGTGCTATACCTTGGCATTGCGACTCACTAATTTGCCTCCAAGGTTATAAAACATCAGAAAGCTTTGACAGCTTTGACTCTTACCTAGGAGTTCAGAGATGCCAGAGTGGATGTCAAAGATGTGGTTGCTAAGCAGTGGAGGGTGATAATGTGTGTGTCCATAGTGCCGAGAAAGGATCCCATAGAGCATCCTCTTACACTCGGCCTGATCTTCAGCACAACGAGCCAACCCTCTGCTGACCTCCACCACCAGCTCATCAGGCAGGAACTCCAAACAGTCCACCCCCGCTGACATCCACTCATCAGCCTTGTAGCTGTCAAAGGAAAAGGGGTCATATTCTTTGAATTTTTTTGAATATATTTAATTTACTTTCAGTGACATTGCTATGCTGACACCAAAACAAGAAACAAAAACAAACAAACAAACAAAAACAATAAAAATGAATAAGTGTGCTGGCACTTAAGTTGGAACTGCAGTTATTCCTGTACAGATTGCTCAAACCGATTTTTTGGGCCGGGCCTTTGCTGAACCCCGGGGCTTGGTTCCCCAGGCTGCAGCCCCTAAAGCAGGGCCTGATCAGATCTATTTTTTTTTCCTCAATGTTAATAATGATTTGTTATTTTTGTTTGTGTACGGTATATTATTTACTTGTTTATGTAAAATATGAATATTTTATTATTTCATTACAGTTTTTACATGGGTAAAGCAAATCTGTGTTAAACAGCAGTATTGGAGTGTGGTATTCTGCACCAGAAGAAAACCATTTAGGCGTAGTTACAAGCCCTGAGGGAGATGGGAGTTATCATTCTAATCAGAGTCTAACGTACTCCACTGGTTCACTGGTTCGGTACTTATCTAATAGACACAGAGACGCCAAAGGGTAAAAAGACAGAAACCATAACACAGCAAATAAGAAAGATTCTTGCATGCAGCCACAGACACAGACACACAGACACACGCACGCACGCACGCACGCACGCACGCACGCACGCACGCACGCATGCACGCACCACACATAGCACGGCCAAACAACACCAGTCAGCTCTGTTATGTAACACTTAGGACATTGGTGGACATGTGGGTGCGAGGGAACAGACTGGATGAATGAAGAGAGGAGATTCCTTCAAGGTTTTTGTTGAGAGGAGATACAGAACACGAACAATGAATCGTTCCATTCTGGCGTTGTTCAACCCGATGCAAAGCAGATAGCCAACAACCCACTTAGCTGTGATATAATCACAACCCATCACAGCCTGGAGTGAGTACTTTTGTAAAATGGCAAATATGGCAACATGGAAAATTATAGACAAAAGGTTTTTAATAACAATAATAATTGTCCTTTTGTCAAGGACCCCTCAAATCAATATGTATTTGGCCCACGGATCCCCATCTGAAAATGTTTTGTTACAGGGAACCCATTCATTTGGAGTGAGTACTTTTGTAAAATGGCAAATATGGCAACATGGAAAATTAGACAAAAGGTTTTTAATAACAATTGTTGCAAGAATAATTAATAGTAGGCCCTTCTGGCTACAAGGCAGTCTGTTGTACTTTTTCAGGTGGATATTTTCATGCATTTGTCCTTTTGTCAAGGACCCCTCAAATCAATATGTATTTGGCCCACGGATCCCCATCTGAAAATATTTTGTTACGGGGAACCCATTCAAGATTTGCAATGCTTCAAAAGTATTCCAAATTTTTCAAGATTTTTAGAAAATAGTAGATTTGCAAGCAAAGTTGTGAGCTTGCAAATCGGCTATTTTCAAATAGCTGATGTATAGGGTTAAAGTGGTCAAACTGATACTGAAGTAATAACTCATTTTGCTGGGGACCCCCTGGAACCTCCTCAAGGACCCCTTGGGGTCCCCAAACCCCACTTTGAGAGCCACTGCTCAATCCACTCGTCCATAGTTAGGCCTCCAGGAGGGTCAAACTTAACCTTAAATGTTGTAATTTTGTCATTGATTATTGTTTCTATTTGTGACATTTGTACGGTTTGTAACCCTTTTACGACGTGGCTCTGCAGGAGGCAAGCTGTCTATAAGAGTCTGGAGCTAATCTCGCAAACTTAAAGACCAATCAACAACGCCAAATTTCTTCACCACTGCCCTAAACATGTAGTGTTATTGATAGTAGGCCCGGGAGGAAGTGGACTAAGAAAGAGGAGGAGCCAAACCGAGTTCCTGTGTCTACACAAAAAAGGGAGGTTGTGCCCTCAGAAGCAAAAACTAAGGATAAAAAATATGTTTTCCCATTTTTTTTTACGGAATGGGTTGATATGTCATAGACAAATGACATCATAGATTGCTGACGTGATGTCACATGGCAGGCCATTTGAAGCAGAGATCAACAATTCTTAGCCTCAGAGTGATATGGAACTGTATAAAGGAATTAGACTTCAAAACCATGTTATGTGGTTATCATACCACGGCTATCAACCAAGATTGTGAGATTTGAGCTGCTCGTCTCATCAGAAGCATTGGAAAAAATCTTTTATACATACTGTGCTTCGCTGAAGGCCTTGAGAACCTCTCTGTCCAGGTAGCTTGATGTGTAGAGCAGGGCTGGATCGCTGTCCATGTCACGCTGAGGAGGCCTGGTCCTCTCCTTGCCCTCCAACAAGCTCTCCAACAGTGGCAGCTCTATCAGCTGCAGCAACCTGAACACCGCCTGCTGCCTCCACACCTCATCTACCACTGAGAAAAATATAGAGAATTAATGAACAAGCATGCAGGCGTGCACATGCACACACACACACACACACACACACACACACACACACACACACACACACACACACACACACACACACACACACACACACACACACACACACACACACACACACACACACACACACACACACACACACACACACAATCTACCATCAAAAAACATACGATATCCATCTAACCTATGTGAGTTGTCCTGACCTGAAATGAGCAACGCAAGTTCAGTCAGGAAAATGTACCTGAAGCTGATTGGACCACTCAATAGAGCACACATTTAAAAGCAGACCAATCGTCTTCTCTACACCCTTGTGTGAAGCATTTAAATGTTGTACTGAAATTACAGTTACAGCGGCCCCTCAGGCTGCTCTCCTGCTGCTGTGCCGTTGACAGGAGTCACGCACACACACACACACACACACACACACACACACACACACACACACACACACACACACACACACACACACACACACACACACACACACACACACACACACACACACACACACACACACACACACACACGACACTAATGTGCTACATGATATGAAAGGCTAAATCTAGTATGATCTTTATATTAGCGCAGTGACTGCAGTCACATGACAACACAGCTTATTCCAACTCTATCTGTCTTCACTAAGACACTTACACTCTTGTGAAAGGCCAAGGTTGATCATCTGAGGGGTGATGGTTGAGTTCAGGTTGAGGTTTCCAAGAACATCCTCAAGGGATTTGTCTGATTTCACCGGTGAGTGGGTGGAGTAACTCAGGTCCTCTTGTCTGGAGAATCCCAAATGACAGCAATCAGTAAAAAATAATAATCAGACATATTATTGGAACACATTTAATATTGAGCTGCTAATGTTTCTTAGCACAAGTAATTGCCTGTGATTCATTGATAGAATTGAATAGAAAAATTAACTGGAGCCTTTCTCTTTGCCTTTTTGACTTCGTTCAATTCACATCAACAAAGATAAAGACATTAAGGTTTACAGAACAACAACTCGCCAATTTCCAGCTTTGACCAGACAAATTCAGTTATATACGAAGAATGAAGTTCTGTTCAAGTTCTATAATTTCCAATGTGTTACAGCACATGAGTCTCATTTTAACAGACATAAATTGTAGGCACCAGGCCAGTTACACTCATGAGCTGTCACTCTCAGCACTTCACATCACAAGGGTGAGAACAGGGGACGTCGAGGCCATGTGATAGCACTGCCTGGACCAGACCTCCTGACTGTCTTAAGTTTATTGCTTGCTCTATACTGTAAATTAAAAGAAATGCTTTTATATTAAAAGTTTTGACCTATTAAAATGAACTGGAGCCCTTTTCTTTGTCTTTCTATCTGCCTCCGCCTTTATTTATTTCTTTTCTTAACACCTGACCTTTCAACAAGAAACACAATTCATGAGACAGATGTTTTATAATGAAGAGTGGGGATTTATATCCGGGATGATCAAGTGGTTATTTGTAATCATGAGCACTTAATCAGAGATGTAACTGAATAACGAGCATCTAGTGTTTCGAGTCAGGGTTCACTGCACTTCAGAGAGCCATTAATTTAGACGTTCAAGTCTAATCTAAAGCCCTGTGGGATTTGGGATCAACTCTTTAATCTGCTATTGGGAGGGAAGGAGACCAAAGCTAAACAAATACAATCTGAAACTGTTATGACTTGAGGTGAGGTCTGTACCGTTTACATGGTGGACTATGGTCATTGTCGTTCCTCTGTATGCTCGAGTCATAGCCACTCTCGATGGACGTGGAGTTGACGTTTGTCAGTAAGCAGGGGTTGGCCACGGGGGTCAGGAACCTGTACAGACTGAAACTGCTGTCCTCAAATGCGAGTCGCCTCTTCTCTTTGCCAAACACCTTGAAGCCCACCGCCTCAATCACCCGCGAGTCCATCAGGGCCTGACAAAGGCGGACGGCCTTGTAGCGGGGCACCTCCTCGTCGCCACAGAAGCGGCTCTGGATGACATGTGCCAAGACCACGTCCACGGCCTCTGAACCCAGGAAGCAGTCATGGTAAACCTTGAGGTTGTGACGTCGCCGCTTGACCTCCACACAAGACTGGAGGTTGGAGATGATGCTCCCCCAGATAAAGGTGGCTCGGAATGGCTTCCCGGCCATCTGACCCTGATCTAAAGGGATGGGGAGGGGAGAGGTGGGATGGATAAATAAAACCGCATGGTGGGAGTGAGAGGAGAGTAATCGTGGGAAATACTTTAACTAGCCAACAGAATGTAGAGGCATATATTGCCTCAGAATGATCTGAGAACACCATGAACTCTGTAAAACTTTAATTTAGTTAGCAAACATATCAAATGGTTTGATCAGTGCTATGGTTATGAAGCCAGCATTGCCAGCATTTAGATGCATGTGAGCTGCAAATGCTCAATTCCTACAATTCACGTATTAGTATAACTTTGTATTACAACGATCACAATGTTTACCAAATACCATGTTCCTCAAAAATAAAGAATCATGAAAGTTTATTTGTCACAAGTAGAAGTAGAAGCAGCAAAATGCTAAATTGTGTGAGGTCCGCAAAATACTGTGCAATGTCAACATAACAACATAACAACAATAGCGATAATAAAGCTAAGAATAAAGCTATGAAGAATCCATGGAAAATAAGGATAATATCACCAATAGCAACATCAGCATAACAATGCCATGTTGCACATTCTGTTGTTGTTGGTGAAGTTTACCGAATCCAATTTTTCTGTAAACACTGTGACTTTACTAATACAAAGTTGAGCTCATCAATTCAGTTGTAGGAAGGAATTGAGCATTTGTAGGTCACATGAATAAATGCTGGCAACTGGTTTCATAACCATACCACTGATCAGAGCATTTGTTTGCTAATTAAATTAAAGTTGTACTGAGTTCAGGTCAATGACAATGTTACATAATAGTGCTCCTATACAGTATAAAACAGTAAATATACAGTATTAACATAGTGTCCACCTAAACATTGTTATCCTCAGCACACAAGGGCTGCACAATTAATCGAAAGTCATCATAAATCATGATTTGAGGTTTCTCGGTTATATAATTGTGAAACTTGACAATTAATAAAAACATCTCATTTTGTCAGCTGTTGGACCTTGCCCTTGTCTCCTTATTACACAAGGATTAATATGTATAGCCCTTCTTCTATCCAGCTCACAGAGGAGCAATAAAATCACAGACATGTTAGACATATTTGACCAAAGATATTGACATGAAAAAGCACAATCAGCAACAAAGACATAAAAAATATAAAATCATATTGTGTCTCTCAACTTGAGAAATGGTGATATAATGTGTTAATGTTTGAATAGCACATAATGTTAGTTCACCATGGTTTAAGTCCAGGGTCTATGGTCTGGTGACTATCACAGCAGAATTCTGCAGAAACTAAGCAGAATCTTGACACACACGATTGCACATGCACAAGGAAACAGATCATTCAAAAATGCAGCCTCCGTCCAACGCTTGCACAATGATCATATTGTAAGCATCCTCTCGTGAGAGACATCTCAATATGTTCCGTCCCATTGTACTTTTAACTGGGTGGTCGTACACGTACACACACATACGTACACTCATACACCCACAGATACACTACACACTCACACATACACACAGACAGACACACCAGCGTCATTGAAGTTCATTAATGACAATATATCAAAATGCACATGCAGACACAATTATTCGCAGTCATGTTCACCACACCACAACACATCTGTCGCCATCTGGGTCTGATTTGACTTAAGGATTTATAATACTTGATGCTGCCCCCCCACCCACACAGACAAAAGCAAGGAGAAGAGTCAAGAATAGGGGTGGGGGGTGTTAGGGTAGCATTGGGGAAAAGTTCTTGCCCCACCGCTGCGGAGACTTACCCTCCGCGGTGCATCCGGCTTGGCCGGGCGCGCCAATGAACACAACTGGCTGTTCACGGGCGGGAAGCCGGGCTAGGAGGATGTTCTCTGTTACTGCCCAAATGACACCTACAGGTTGGTTGGGGCGACTGCTCAGCAGGGAGAGGAACTGGGGGGGGGTGATATATATAGCATGTCCCGCCGCATGTGTTATGTCCTACCAGAGAAACTTATCACTGTCAGGTGAAAAGAAGCGACCGATGACTTCATGAATATCAGAGAGAGACAAATGCTCAACTACAAGCTCCCACACGACTGACTATGGGCGTTAGCAGGGACGGATTTAACACAAGTGTAAGGTAAATTAGGAATTGCCATAATTACTATACTGGCGGGAAAAAAGAATAAGGGGAGGAACTGCAGCACCACTGCTACCATGTCAATGACACTGACGTATGTGTGTGAGTGTGTGTGTGTGTGTGTGTGTGTGTGTGTGTGTGTGTGTGTGTGTGTGTGTGTGTGTGTGTGTGTGTGTGTGTGTGTGTGTGTGTGTGTGTGTGTGTGTGTGTGTCTATTGTGCCTTTTATGCTGCGTCCTCAAGTGGGAACCATTTGAAAGTCTGGTAAGCAAATGTTTGGGTATAGGTTCGAGGAGGGGGAGTTGAGAGGCTCACAACAGGGACAGGAGCCATAAATCAGGTCTTCAAAACACTGGCATTCGGAATCCCCAAAGGATGACAACAACACACTCTACGACTGTTATTAACCCTTTTGTAAAAGAAACACACACACACACACACACACACACACACACACACACACACACACACACACACACACACACACACACACACACACACATGGACAGTAGAGTACGCTGCAGAGCAGATGTTACCCTCTATTCTAATTTCCTTATTCAGAGGTTGCACACGACAATGGGTACAGATGAAAACATGTAGTGGACATTTATCTTGAGGAAAATTTATCTTGAGGAAATGCCCTTTGATTACAATCATTTACATCAAACTGGCTATTTCCTTCCGGAAGAAGAGACTGTACCCAAATAAATCCCAATTTGCATATCAACGGAAGCGGGGGTTTACCAGGCTACGGGTTGGATGGATCCTAACAGCCCCCCCCCTGCCATGGGAACCTTGCTATCCACTCCTGTCACCTAGAGTTGCTTCCACCAACAGAGATTTGAGCCCCAGTTTGCATAGCTGTCTGCCCGCTCTGAAGCCAGTCTCTCTCCCAGTATTTTTTTACTTTACTGGAGTATTTCGAATTATCTGTACTTTTACTTCTACTCCACTACATCTCAGAGGCAAATATTATACTTTTACTCCACTACAAGTATTTGAAAACTTTAGTTACTAGTTACTTTGCTGCAGATTTTTAATATTATTACAAAACATACATTAACCACCTCAGCCCAATCTAAACTTTTATTTGGCTATTTCGCTCACGTGTCGCCCAGCTTGTAGATCTGCTACTTTCAAAACACGTTTATAAGTGTTATACACATGATAACTTGTGAAACTCATTCTGCATAATGAGTACTTTTACTTTTGGTACTTTGAGTATATTTTGATGCCAATACTTTTGCACTTTTACTCAAGTACATTTTGATCACCGGACTTTTACTTGAAACAGAGTGTTTCTACATTGCAGTATTGATACTTTTACTTAAGTGAGATATGTGAGTACTTTTTCCACCACTGGTCTCTCCTCTACTGTGTGTCTCCCAGACAGCAGCAGCAGCAGCAGCCTGGGACTCCCATCACGTTCCCAGGCTGACTATCTGCTCAGATGGGAAGGATCTCCTCTCATCAGAACACTGAGTGTTTGCACACAGTGATGATGGTAAATAATCGCAGAGGGAGCAGCGCTGTCATCACATTCACAGCAGTTTATCCTCCTAATTATTGTGAAGATACACAAGTGATCACCACTTATTATGCTACTACTACTCAGTGGTGTAAAGTAACTAAGTACAAGTAGGCCTACTGCACTTAAGTACAATTTTGAGGTATTTTTTTTACTTTCTTCAGTATTTACAATTTTCAATACTTTTACTTCTACTTCACTACATCTCGGAGGAAAATGTTGTGCTTTTACGCCACTACAATTATATGAAGACTTTAGTTACTAGTTACTTTGTAGATTTTGATCATTATTACAAAACACACTAAACTAACCACTTCAGACATTTGAAAAAAGTCGATCTACAAGCTCACATAATACTTAAAGTAGGCTACTTTAAGTATATTTTGATGCCAATTATTTTGTACTTTTACTCAAGTATACATTTTTAATACAGGACTTCTACTTGTAACAGAGAATAGATCTACATTGCAGTATTGATACTTTTACTTAAGTAAAACGTGTACTTCTTTCATCACTGCTATTATAACGGGCAAGTGGTGATAGGGATAATACGTTTTTATCTTTTTTATAGAAAGCACGTGAATTATTAGTTTTTCGTTCCTTTTCTTTTTCTCCTCTTTCCTATGCTATTCCCCTGAGGCCAGAGTCAGGTGTCAGGCTCAGACTAGTTAAATAGCCTGTAGCCTAAACCGACACAACACGAAAACAAGTTTGTTTGGCTATCGGTGTGTTTAAATGAATGCAAACATATTTAATGTGTGTATTAAAAAAACACAGCACTGACAATGTGTGCAGTCACAACTTTCCTATAGCCTATCAAAAGGGGAGCGGTTACATGCCTTTTGCATAATTATTCTGCAAAAACAAGATGATAATTATAGATGCACAGCTAATCAGTTATTGCAATGAGAAGTGCTTTTTAAAAAAAAGACTAGGTATTACCTGGTGGTCGGTGCATATAACGTTCCGCTTCCCCCGTGCGCTTCACAGTGTGTATTAAAGCCTGCCATGCAGCTCTCTGGCCGTCGGTAAAGTCTCGTCCCTGTTGTAACGTGACGCAAGCTCTAGCAGCAGCTTCCAACCCGAAACCGTTCCCTCCTCCCACCCCAGACCCCACTACATTATTCATGTCCAGTTACACCAATGACACCTCTCTGCGTGGTGCTCATTAACATGATAATGAAGCACCCTTTAGTCAAAATACCCCCTCACCCCTCCCCTCTCTCTTTCCCCTTTCTGCAAGGCAGTGCACGCACGCACGCACGCAGACGCATGCACGCACGCATGCACTCACTCACAAGCACACACACACACACACACACACACACACACACACACACACACACACACACACACACACACACACACACACACACACACACACACACACACACACACACACACACACACACACACACACACACACACACACACACACACACACACACACACAGTGCACATACACATGCATGGATAGGCCATTGAGTTGTTGTTTACAACTACACAATTGTATACATTTATTTAATATGATATGTTTATACTGCTAATACAATTAAATAATTAAAAGGCAATTGAAATATATTGTGGAAATAGCTTTCATTCTCCAATTGCATGTATGCTGATACTTTGCTGTTCATTTACATCCATTAGTTGATACAGCCAAACAGTGGAAACTGTTGGATATCACCCAACTCTACAGTAGGCTAGTAGGTATTAAAGATCAGTTCAGTGAAGAGAAGAGAAGAGAAGAGAAGAGAAGAGAAGAGAAGAGAAGAGAAGAGAAGAGAAGAGAAGAGAAGAGAAGAGAAGAGAAGAGAAGAGAAGAGAAGAGAAGAAAAGAAAAGAAAAGAAAAGAAAAGAAAAGAAAAGAAAAGAAAAGAAAAGAAAAGAAAAGAAAAGAAGAGAAGAGAAGAGAAGAGAAGAGAAGAGAAGAGAAGAGAAGAGAAGAGAAGAGAAGAGAAGAAGATTTATTGCGAAAAGGAAAAATTGTGACAAATATCGAGAGGTCAGATAGCTGTCTGTCTCTCAAACAGGAGGTCAGGTGTGACACGCTTCACTTCTTAAATTAAATACCTAACCAAGGAGGCTCAGGTGTCAAAGCAGCCATTTTGCTTTTCCATGAGAAAGCTCTTTAGAATTACCTACTGTACACAGCCATTGTAAATTGAAATGGGCCGTAAGGAAACATACAAATCTCAAACTGGGCCAAACTGCTGAGGACTTGAACTGAATAGCCTTCCTTCCTACTTTGAACTTTGAAGTGGAAAGTAAGGTGACACTGTAAACACGAGATGTGCAGGTGACACAATGCCGTCACAATGTTGGTCACTGGCTCACGACGTTGAAAGGATGACTTTGCACGGTATTGTCTGTTTTGAGACAAAAGCATGGTGCAACAGCTGAAGAAGGCACTCATGACAAACCAGTTTGACCACCACTGTCCTAAAAAATATGAATGCATAAAGATGCTTTGTCAGTGGAGACTGAAGGTAAGAGAATGAGGAAAAGAAGAGAGAGAGCTGCTTCCAGCATACAAAATGTCCTTTACTTGGTCTGCAAAAGGTTTAGCCATTGAGACCTACTAGGACAGTGGCTAAACCAGCAATTCTGGATCAGAGCCCTCTTGAAAGTCTTGAAAGCGTATACTGACCCATCCATCTGAACAGCCACTTGGCCCACCCATTACGTCTGATGGGTGGCCGCGTGCATTTTCAGAGCTTGTTTATTTATTTTATTTTTAACAATCCATCGATTGTGTTCTGACTTGGATCGATGGAACCAATGTAGTGTACACAGTCCTTTAAGTTGCTACAGTGCCCATGTATCTGTCAAAGTACTTCACTAGAGTGAGAGACGCCCACAGGCACAACACTAGAGGTAGCCCCACTGATCTCGTACCCCCCAAATTTGGCACAAACATGGGGATGAATGCATTCTACTATTCTGTCACCAAAACGTGGAATGCTCTACCAGCAGCCATCAAATGGTGCGACTCCCTATCATCATTCAAAACTACCATAAAAGACCACCTGTCCACAATTTACAACAGGACCTAAATAAGTCTTCTAGCTTGCCACCACAGAGTACCGTAGGCCTATGTAATTGAATACATAGGACCACAATATGTCATCAATGCTTTTTTGTGGTATCCTTTTAGCATAGCCGGCATAATTGTACTTGCAACATGGCTTTTATTTACATTTTTACATTAACCTTTTTTTATATTAATGTTATAGTATCAATAAAACCTTGGTGTTTTGCCAATTATTTGGGGTCCCTCTGGCAAAATCCTGGCCCACACGTTTTGGGCTTTGCTGGTTTATTGCTGGTTTAGCCATTAAGACCTACTAGGATGATATAAAAATAGCCAACACCATTTGGAGAAGTGGGCTAGTGACAGGAAGGTCATCAGTTCAAATGATCAGACTCCCTGGGAAAGGAAAGTAAATAAGTAACACTTTTCCCACTAATGAAAAAACGTCCATTAAGCTTTCCTCAAGGCATCGAACCACTGACTGCTCGATTGGACATAAGTAGAAAGGTTAAGACATTAGTAATAAGACATTAGTAAAGACTGATGTTATATTTAGACTAATCTGAGTTCCCATATGTAGACCTACTGGGCAGCATGCAGGTGTGAATGTACTGTAACTTTAATGTGAAACAGGGTAGTGTTGAAAAAGAGCATGTGTGTGCGTAGCAAACCCCTGCCTTGAATAAATAAAGGTTACAGACAGTGAATGATATTAAAGGCGTATGAAAGCATACAAAATATAATCTAAAGCTCTCTGGGGATGGAAAAAAACATAAAAAGCTATTTGACTTATTGTAAATACTATGACCAAATGTTACATGTTATGATAAATACATCTGAGCTATAATGTATAAAGTTGCAATAATTTCCCTCTGCTTGGTCTTGTCACAAACATCCCATTCCGCCAGAATAGCAAAAAAAATAGGGATGACAGGGATTAAGTAAATAATAGGGATTATGTGAAATGTTTTGGTCACATGTCAAAAATTGACCGAAGGCCGATACACACCTTGTATCTTAGTGACAGGTGCGTATAGAATATGAAAATCCAAATGCCAAATACTTCATATAAACTTGTGGACTTACCTTTTGTTAATGGCGTATTCAATTCTGTGCGTGGTTTATATTCCCAAATATACAAGCCCAAAGACAGTTAGCTCTGTGTTTTAGTCAGCGAAGCAGCATGAGTATCATTCAGAGGGTGCCATAACTGGTTCTACCACTCTGAGTAAGTGCATTGCAGTCAGATATGTGGGTATTTTGACAGAGGCTATGTCGAGAGAGAGAGAGAGAGAGAGAGAGAGAGAGAGAGAGAGAGAGAGAGAGAGAGAGAGAGAGAGAGAGAGAGAGAGAGAGAGAGAGAGAGAGAGAGAGAGAGAGAGAATGTCTAACATTACATTACTCATACTCAGTCAATCACAATCACAATCAGATTAGCTGGCAAGGTCAAATCTATGTTTGCTCTCTTCATTTCTGTCCCAGGAAAGCCACGTTTATTTCCTCTACACTCTCCTTCAAACGTACGTATCAGTTATGCAGTGTTAAGGGAAAATAGCTGAAGAATAGCCATGAGAAAAGATAAGATGATGATAAATATTATTTAGAATTGTCCCAGTTTTACAGCACCCACTATCTGGAATGTAAAAATGAAGGAAATATACAGTGTAAGTAAGTGATTAGCCTTGTGAACCAATGGTTGCAGAGCCATGTGTGGCCCATCTACAGTATGATCATGAGTCTATCTCCTGTTTCTGTAGCATGAGGCGGCTTGATGTACTAGTACATCCCCCAGTCATGATGTATACAAGTACACCCACTGGTCGCAGGGACTTACCACCAATCCTACCCTTGATGCTGAGTGCCAAGCAGGGAGGCGCTGGGTACCATTTTTATAATCTTTGGTATGACCCGGCCAGGGATTTAACCCCAACATGACCTTCCAATCTCAGGGCGGACACTCTAACCACAAGGCCACTGAGCTGGTTAGAAGGAAACATATGAAGACACCTTCATATATATTTAAGAATGTAAAATTGATGACTCCTACCAGTTGGCAACTGTTCAGGAGGGAGCGGAACAGGGAGGGATAGCGATAGGGTGTTCCTCCACATGCATTACACTCTCCCGCTGAAACTCCATGGGAGATAACAAACGTCTGGCAACTTCAGATGTGTATTGGAGTAGACACATGCTCATCTCACACTCCCTCATGGCCAGTTGAGGGGGCTGGTAGGGATAGACTGTATAGGTTGAGAGGGTGGATGCAGGGTTTGTTTTGTTTATTGTTTTGTTATGTCTGTGTGTTTGTTGTTTCAAGAATAGAATAAGAATATTCCCTGAGAGGCTGACTTTACTTGTCATTTGTTATATGTATCATTATTGTGCTGTTTTTACAGTCGAGCTGATGTTGTTTTCTTTTTTGACTCTTCTTTAAAAAAAAAAAGAGAGAGAGAGAGAGAGAGAGAGAGAGAGAGAGAGAGAGAGAGAGAGAGAGAGAGAGAGAGAGAGAGTGACAGACAATGTATAGGGTAACTCATTTTTGTTTCTTAACCACTTGAACCCCAGAATCCATATTCTGGGGGGAACGCTAGGTAGCCAAAAAATAGCAGAGCTTAGAGAGGTTATTTTTCGCAAAGAGATTTGGCATGTGGAGGGAAAAAAGCTGTCCAAGTACAGAGCCAACTCAGGTCTGTTTTACTCTAGTCTAGAAGTTTAAGTGGTTAAAAGAATGGTTTATAAAGATATTTCTGAGGGTTACAACTGCAAGTGTGAATAAGTTTATGTTTTTCTATGTTGTTTTCTGGAGGGAAGCTTAATTTGATAAAAAGTGACAAGAATGTTACTTCTGCCTCTGCCTTTTCAGTCATTACCAAATACATAGATTGTATATACTGTCTGTATTGTTTATACCTATTGTACATTATATTGTACTGTACTGTTAAATGACAATACTACTACTATACTAAAAGCCCAAGGAGGCCCAAACTGACTGTTCTTGGTTTGCATCCTGAAACTGACTGGGCAAGTGAATGAGAAGCATCTCCAGCAACTACTTTATCGAGGCAACTGAACTCCCAACCAGTCCCACCTAATATTTCACACATAAACCCATCTTGGTTCTTGATTCTTCTTTCAACAGTATCGGAGAACCAAAGGTTATTTGTCAAATATCAGTAACACTAACAATACAGATACACTGGTTAACAGCCTGTCCGGAACTCTCCTCCCCTCAGCAACTACATGTAAAAACAGCTATATTAGGTAATAGGTTGTACTGATGTTTTGACAGCATCATGTCCTGTCATATTTGTTGCTCTACCAGCTCAGGCTTAGTAAACAGCCCTCCATTGGGCCACAGTCTGTTCACTCTTTCACACACTGCCTCAAAGGGCCTCTCAGTCCATCTCCCACATGCAAAACTATGCAACACATTAAAATTCATATGCGTTTCGGCCCGGAGAGCAGATCTTAAACAACCATCTCTACCCAGTGTTGCCCGTATTGGAATCCCAACAGCTCGTCTGGTCGGTAGGCTACTCTCCCACCCCCGCTGCTCTCAGGCTCCGGCAGACAGAGGACAGTGCCCTTCTTCACTGAGCTGTTGTCGGAGCACAGGGAGTCTATTGTGTTTTGGGGGTACAAATAATTCCACATTGTGACGGCCAAGCTGGACAATCATATTTTATTCAACAGGCCACAGGCTCTTACCGAGGACACAAAGTCCGGGCGCCCGTTCTGAGTGAATAGTTTGGTCATGAGAGCATGGTGGGCGAGCATCAGTCAGAGTGTCCCGCCTTGGAGTGTGTCCTCCCTCACAGGGACATAAGTTCACACTAACTCAACACACACGCACGCACGAGAACATACACACACACACATGCACGGCCGCGCGCAGAAGGGGAGGTTATACACTAACTGTCCCCTCTGTGTTGCTGTCCAGTGTTTTTGTTGTCAGACACAATAGTCTACTAGCAGATGGAAATAATGAATCAGATATTACAGTGCTCATGGCAAAAACATTTTCAGTTTCTGTACAGTACAGTACAGTTTCTGTATACGAAGACACAAATATACACTTCATGATCTGCTTTACTTTCAGTGAGACACGTATGAGAATAGCTCCTCTACACCTGTAGCATAATTTACTGGCTATTCATTCATCTGCTGATAAAGGCAGTGATTACTGATTAGGCATGCATGTTCCGAAAGTAGTTTGGCTAATAGCTGACAGCAGGGCAGGAAACAAACTTGTTATTTTCAAAGGAATGTACTGCGCGCTTTATGTGGCAATACAGTGGAAAGAGACAAGAGAGATTAGAGAGGGTTTACTATTACAGGTCATGATACTTAAACCTGTAATGCCATGAGTAACGTGCACATTAGCATGTGCATTGATTGACTGACAAAGCAACAAGGACACCACTAAATTAACCTTTTAGCCCTGCAGTGGGTGAGGTGGGAGTAAAGTAGGTCAGTCGGTCCGTTTACATTATATGTTAATAATTTAATCAATACACAATATGTGCAGTTTTTAGCACCGTTAGTGAGAGGCACTGGGGATGCAGTTTCAGTCGGTTCAAAACTCTTTGGTATGGTTGGGTCAGTTGGTTCAAACCATTGGTATGGTTGGGTGTAGGGAGCAGTACAGCCTCAAGGGGACCAATAGGGCTTTTAGACTCAGGTGGTGTTTGCCATTCAACTCATTGAGCACATTGATGCTCCTTGAAAGATGAACCCTGCTGATTTTGGTGACGCCATGGCTTTCCTCTAGCACAGGGGTGTCAAACGTTCGGCCCCCATGATGAAAAATTGGGCCAAGAGTGGCCAAGAGTGGTGCTAGAATAGTCTCTACCACCACTTGGCAAAAATGGCTACCTGCACATAAAATCTTAAAATTCAAGCACATTAATGCTCTGTAGAGGATGATCCTAACCATTTGAGTAACCCCAAGACATTTCCTATAGCGCTACCCTCAAGTCAAAATATCAGCTTTGCACACCCATTATCTCATAAGCAGGGTGAACCCTACAAATATTGTTGACCACATGGCCTTCTCTCCAACGCCACTCCCTCTAGCCCCCCCCACCTGCTCCAATGATGCCAATGGGGGTCGTTTTGAGGCACTTTGATCCACTTGGGCTTAGCTAGGAGCTTTTAGACACTTTGTCAAAGATGATTGTTAAGACTGATTCCTTCCATGCCAAAATGATGTAAATCATTCATTCCTACTACTTTGAAATAATCAGGTATTAGGGTAGCATTTAATAGCCTATAGCACAACTATCAAATGTGTTCATCTTACAAATTATTTGTGCATGGCATGGTTAAATGTCTGAAAAATAATCAACTTAGATCAAATATGAACTGTAAATGAAATGCATATATGTAAAAGTGGTAATTAAATCCAAAAAGTAATGTAGTAGTTTTTATTTGATGTACATTCATTCTACTTGTTTAACAATCACAGTGTCCGTGTTAATTAAGTAGGAAATTTATTTTCACATCAGAAAATAATTGCAGTGTGAACACTTGAAGAGTAAGAACTATTCAAATGTAACTTTGTGGACTGTTCCTGTAGTAAAGATGCAGTTTGTAAGATTTAGACCTTATGAAACCCACATGGATTAACATCATAAAGCTCTTGGGTGAAAAGTCTGCCATCATTACACTGTTTGGTACCACTACAGGCTTTTCAATGTGTGTTGTCCCAGATGTCTAGAAAGCATCAAACCAAAAGCATACATCTTAGCATAAATACATAGCTAACATCATCATTAGTATGTTAAGTAATTATGCCAGAAACGAGACCACACTTATCAGAGGCAGTGCTTTCCATAAACTTTACAAACTGTATCTTTCCCCCCAAAAAAAAGAAAAAAGAAAAGAAAAAAGGTAATTGATATATAAAGGGTCCATTCAGGAAATATCTCTGCGGGGAAAAAAACAAAAAAGCGTATTACAAAATGTAATGACCAAGCAACCAATATAACAATATTTCCTTCTGTGAAAAATACATCTATTTGTGATAAAATGTAGGTTATGTCTGTAAAGATAGAGTACAAAGACAACGTTTTCTTTTACCCTTAGGTACAAGGTAATAACATTTCATTACCAAAAAAATATCATAGAAACCAGTATTTGAATTGCACCAACTCTATCAGCATAAAAAGTAATGTTGTAAGCCAAGGAGTTATTGAAGCGCATGTATCTTATTGTTTATCAAATTCTTCCTTAAAAAGAATTGCTACAACAAACTCCCCCTTACTCTTTTATTTTATTTTTTTGTACAAAATATACATTATATATATATATGTATGTATATATATATATATATGTTTGGCGCGCCATTACAAAAATGGATGTTTTACGTACAGTATACATCTATACTCATATATTTTTACAGTAAAATCAACTCTGTATTCAGGCCTACTTATAGAATGGCTGATAAAAGGCGTACTGTAGGTAAAAAGGATTCTGCATTCTGATTTGCGTGTCCTCTACTCTCCTTATCCTAATTGCTCTGGCTATCTAGTGCATGCGCATTATCATCTGTCATTATGTTTTACCAAACAGACTGATTCTTAAAAATAAAATAAAAACTAAACATATAATATAGATCTATGAAAAGGTCCACTAGCAGGTGGTGTGTAACTACAAAAAACAAACATGAGGACAAGATGAAGGGTTACAAGGTCCTCCAAAATGCTGGCCACCAGCAAAGTCCATTGCGTTGATTGATCCAGTTAGTGCCATCTAATTGTAAGGGATGTGGTGATCCATGGACTCCATCCACCACAGTATAGGCTACAGATCTTCTGCCCCAAAATCTCTTAGGCATGTCAACAGACAGGTCCCCTAGATAGAACCTCTCAATATGAGGAAGCAGAGCCCCACTCTCTATCCATCATCATGTGTTTGTGCCAGGACCAGACCACCCACTCATTTTCAGTCTTAAGTTGGCAGGGCTTTCCTTTCTGTATCCATCTCCCCCTATGTTGGCTGAGCTATCGGCAGGCCTGCTGCACTTGACTGAGAAGTTCTCCAAAGCGGTCGAAGAGACCCTCTACCCAGGCTCCGTTCTGCAGGCACATCTGTACTGTCTCCTCCTGTCCCAGCTCCCCTGTATGCACCCGCAGAGATGCTATCTGGAAGGCAACACCAAAAGCAATTGTTAAGGGAGAGAGACGTACGTAGAACAGGCTTATGCTGTGAATAACCACAAGATAATAATGATTTGGTCTTATCGTTTTTCTGTGTTTTGTCAGTATTGTACGTATTGTGCATTATATAAGGACACATCAAAATCCTTAATCGTTAAATTAACTCTTAAGAGCAGCGCTACTCAACACGCGGCCCGCGGGCCGCATGCGGCCCGCACGCCGCGTCTTGGCGGCCCGATGGTCAAACCCCCCAAAAAAAAAAAAAAAAAAAAAAAATTTTTTTTTTTTAAATAAAAATATACATTTTAAAAATATACATTTCCGTTCAAATGTATGGGTTGCTAAAACATTTTTCAAAAACAAACAGACAGACATACATACAGGTGCGTCAATTGTTACAGGTATAATGCATAGTTTTCTATGCATTTGGGGTTTTTGGGGGGGTTTGACCCCCACATTTTCCCGCCCAGGATAGGTGTCCCTTATTTCAATCTCTGGGAGTTGGCAACCCTAACCTTGCCATACCTTAGCTTTTGCTGAACTGATGCCACTGGACATACACACAAAATAAACTGGTACAGTGAAAAGAATATATGAGCAAATAGCCTCCATGTATTTCCATTGTATGCCCATTATTTCCCATTAATTCCCTATTTATTCCTGTTAATCGCCTTATGGGTACCCTCCATGCAGTTCAAGTTACTTCAAGTTATGGCACTTACTGCATAATCACACTTGCTGTGATGTGAATGTGGTGGCTCAGGGCCTGTGTCACACTCACATACTATAGGTTACAATGACACTTCCTTCGATATGTGTGTGTTAGCTCAGGGCCTGTGCCGTGAACACCTTTTCCTTCAGGTTATGGCACTTACTACATAATCACACTTCCTGTGATGTGAATGTGGTGTGTCAGTGACACACACATACCTTTTCCACCAGGTTACTGCACTTAGTGTACAATTAACACTTCCTTCAATGTATGTTAGCTCAGGGCTTGTATCACGCATACCTTTTCCTCCAGGTTACTGCACTTACTGCATAATAATCACACTTCCTTCGATGTATGTTAGCTCAGGGTCTGTGTCACACATACCTTTCCCCCAGGTTACTGCACTTACTGCATAATAATCACACTTCCTTGGATGTAGTATGTAGCTCAGGGCCTGTGTGGCGCATACCTTTCTCTCTGCGCTGCAGTTCTTCCTGTTTCTCTGCACTTTACTTTCAAAATGCTGAGTTTGTTTTGTTGGTGATAAGAGGTGTGAAAACGTCTCGGGTAGGGTTCTTCTTTTCATATCCTGTTGCCCCTGCCGCACGCAAGCACACACACACACACACACCAAGGTCCCTTCTTATGTAAGCCCCCCCCCTTTTATGGCGGCCCCTTGGACTTTTGGTATTTTGCTGAGTGGCCCCTTAGCCATCTTAAGTTGAGTAGCCCTGCTTAAGAGTGTACACATGAAACCAAATAGACTGTTATGGGTCCATCTGAACACTTTTACAGAGGTAAAATGAATACAGAGTGGGATAATATTAAGAAAAACGCATGTGCCCAATGCACAGCTTGCTATGAGCAATTATTCATTCACACACACGCACAACAACACATGTCCCTGAAATGTGTGTAGACCGATGGCTCACCTCGTCCTTACACATGAGGTATGTGTGGTACTTGTAATGTTGCAACGAGTGGTACAGGGAGAACCACTGGGTTTTCTGCTGGTCCACTGTGTATTCCTTGAAACAGAAAGGAACACAACACATACATTGCCAAGATATTTGGAAAAACTTAAATCATATTAGTCTATGAAAGATCACATAAGAAAGAAAATGTTGCTTGTAAAAGGAAACTATGCGTGAGAGAATCTGAATTGTTGTATTATGCCCTCTACTGGACAGATATTGAAAGTGAACAAATTTGGAGCTCGTCACCTAACAAGCCTTTATATCAAGAAAGGAAACTCAAGTGCTTATTTGGCAACTGCAGCGAGATGGTGCTACTGCCATTTTGGACCAAACTAGCCAACTTGCTGTCTAACGAAGGTCCACGCAAAAAGTGGCATGAAGAAAAACAATGCATGTCATTAAATGAAGTTAAGCTACTAGTTCAGGCAGACAACTCAAAAGCAGAGCCAACTCAACATCAGCTGATCTTTCACATGCACGCTTCATCTGATTGGGGCAGACCATTTAAACCTCCCTGCTTGCCTGCTCATTCTGTTTGCTGCTGCTCTACTATATTTCTGCTATGCAGTGCTGCTTTGTGCTTTTCTCTGTGAAGTTTTTGCAGTTCTATAGTATACGATTCCCTTAAGGGGGTCTTGCTTTTTCATTCCCTGTGATATCTATTTGGTAGATCAGGGATGCCCAACCTTTTTGGGCCCAAGGACCCCCTGCACAATTTTCAAAACCTTTGCGGTCAGATCTGTGTTGTAGGTGGAGAAAGCTCTTCAAAGTAAACCAACAGTAAATGAGTGAATGTTTAGTAAAGTATCCAACCATTGTGACATTTTGAAACGTCTTTGCTGTGGCAGTTTCGTCAACACAGGACTAGTCCAAAATGACTTCTATGTTTCTGAATAGCACATCATTTTCATATCTCCATTTGTAGCTTGTTTTAGGTCTTACCAGCGGCACTTTGTTGGCCAGCTTGTAGGGCTTCATGGTCTTCTTGTTGTAGGCCTTCCCACTGAGACGCACTTTGAAAGCTGGGGTTTCTCCATCCTTGGTCAGTTCTGTTACCACAGAGATCTCGGGGAAGCTGTCTAGAGCCGTCTAAAGACATGGATGAGACGAATTTTTCAGAGACACGATCTTGTGATGCCATCCTTGAACTTGTAATTTATTATCAAAAAACAGTTTGTGCTCGTCTTTGACCTTATTGCGTACAATAGAAATAACTTCTAAGTATTCTCTTAAATGCAAAGAGATGCGAGTTGTTTTTATATCAGCACAGAAGGAGGACAAAATACAATAAAAGTGTATCTACGGTAACACAAAAGCCACAGATCGTGTCATTAAGTCATCACATGAACTACTTTTATTCTTGTCCCAACTCCCAACATGATTTACAAATCATCAGCAAAAAACACTGATAAGGGTAATAGACCTTTAGGAGCTGTCCCATATGCAGTTTGGGAAGGAGGCGTTTCCTGTTGTCAGTGATCATCCCATCCACCCTCTTCATATGAGGCAGCATCAGCTCATCTGAAATGAGACATGGGGAAGCAATCCATTTTAGACTGGCCCTTGTCCTCTGTGATCCTTTGTTCAATTTCCCTCTACTGCTGGTGTCATGTCACTCTTAACACTTTGCCTGCCAATCACGAGTATAACCGTTGATGAAAAATACACCCGTTTACTGCCAAAAAAATCCATCCACGAGTATAACCGTTTTTCAAAAAAAAAAAAAAAAAGTTTTTTTTTTTTTTTTTTTTTGGTCTTTTTTTTTTTCAATTTATCCACACAGAACCAGAGATATCACGATCCAAAGATTTCTAGCTCCATTCACTCCTTGGTTAACTTATTACTTTAAAATCCTGTATCTCGGCTCCTAAAAATTCAAAATTTAAACACTGGCACTGGGGGAAGTAAAATTAAAAAAACCCTCTGGCAGGGAATGTGTTAATAGGAACATCTGCCTCAACAGTGAACTCGAATGTAAATTTGCTGACCATTCTCCTTTTCCAACGCCGTCAACACGTCCTCGTCCAGGGCGACGCTGATGAGCAGCTCCACAAAGCTCCTGAACGCCTCCTTCATGGTCCGTGTGTTCAGGAACCGCGAGCCCAACGGCACTGGAGGACTGAACTCTTGGGAGAGAATGATGTGATGAGAGAAGCAGAGGAGATCGAGAAGCAGAAAAAAAAAAGAGGAGATTTAGATCATAGATAGTCCTCTGTGGGGTTGGGGGGTGAGAGAGAGAGTAGTCAAAAGGTTTCTTCACCATCTTCACCGCCCTCCTCAGCGGAGGAGCCTGAAGGAGTGGTTGAGAGGTCCTCCTTCCACTTCCTCCTCTTCTTGGGTGGTGGTTCTGCCTTGGACTTGGGGTGTTTTGGCCGGGGCTTCTGGTTCAGGGTGACCAGGGAAGGGGATGCCGTTAGGCCCAGCAAGGTCTTCACCTGAGAACCCCTGCGTAACATAATAACAACACAATAGCAATTCAAACCTTGCGCCCCTCCAAAAAGAATCTGAGAAGACAAGAAGGATTTAACATTTCACTCCATCGGTCAGGACATTCCTTTGCAGCGGTAATGTTAGCATAGAGTTTATGTTGCTATTGAAGTTTCTATTGAAGCAGTTTTGAAAAGACTCTCAGGAATAATGAAGAGAAACTAAATGGAAATTCAGGCTTAAGGAGCTTGCACACTTAAGTCAGTATTTTTCGTCTACGTTTGTTTAAATCCTAAAATTCATTAGGCACAGACACCTTGCACACTGAGTCCAATGCATATCATTCTATTAGTTCCAAAAATTTCGCAGAACAAAACAAAACCGTTGATCTTGTAGTCCTCTCACTTGATGAACACAAAAATAAAAAGGAGAGAGCAAACTCTCTCAGCAAGGAGAGTTTCACCTGCTGATCAAGGGAGAAAAGGATTATCCAGATGGTTTCAATGTTTAGCCAATTTCATTGGCCCAGTTTGATGCTTTGCTATAATACCCGAGCCACATTAAAAAGACCACCAATTTGATCCTGAACAGCGGCTGGCAGTAGGAACACACACACAAAGAGTTTAATTGGCACTCCAAATTATGTCATCGCATCGGAAAAGTGTGTACTAGGTAATGAGCCTTTCCTGAATATATAGGCTTCATTGTTGAAGGTAGGTTACAGCCTCAAAACACTGCAACATATAGACAAAATTATGCGAGAAACATAGAAAATTATTTTTTTCCCAATTAATTCCCTCTTCGGCAACGGCCTTCTCGAAAACAGCTGCAATGGAACACTAAGACTGAATAATAAAGTGAAAGGAAATGGAAATCTTAGTATCAGGCTAGGGGTTACAACTTACCTAAGAGAGTTCATGGGCTTGCAGCGTGGCTTGCGGCTGCAGACTCGTACATACTCCCTCTTGTTGACAGTGTCTAGAAACTTCACATACACCCTTTGGTACATGGTCTTGGCATCTCCGAAATAGCCAAGATACTGTGCAGACAAAAATATAAGCAAATATAAGTAAAACAAATAAGATAGTAGAAGCAACAGAAATAAATTAAGAATAACATTACCTCTATGTTTACATCCCATGCTTACTAAAACATGCTCATATTTGACATAGGGAAATGCGTATGGGCATGTATGTTTATTATGGTGTATGCGTGTGTACTTACGCTGTTAGTGGCCGAGAACACCCTCTTCCCATCCCTCAGCTCTGGGACAAACTTCTGCAACAGAGCCTTCTGGACCTTCCAAATGGCTGGAGGCTCCTGTCCTGCTCTCATTGTCACCTACACACACACACAAACACATGTGCATGCGCTTGTGAACACACCATTAAGTAGTAATGTTTCTTTCCTTTCACATGGTTGCTGGATGTGGATTCAAGACACGTTGCATTTAAACTTTAGCTATCCGATTGCAAGCTGATGTTAGTTCCAGATGTAAGCCTTTAAAAAGGCAACATGCATCACCTCCTATAGGCATGTTCTATGTTGTCCTTCCCTAGCCATACCTTAAGGCTCTCGATATCCTCATTTCTGACGACAAACTCATCCCTCTCGCGGTACATTCCCTCGCCCCCGCTGTCGGACAGCTCTTCATCAGTCAATCCCTCAATGGCCACACTGGACAACTGGACAGCCAACTGGCCTGGTGGGGCCTCCTTTGATCTCTCCTGTACTGGTGACGACAGGACAGGTGACGCAGTCATTCCTGCAGAGGCTTTCGTCATTCCTGCAGAGGCATTCGTCATTCCTGCAGAGGCTTTCGTCATGGTGTCCTTGGGAGTGGCCGCTGGCTGCAGCTGGGTTTCAGCAATAGACTGGGGCATGATACATAGGGTCTGCTCTGACTTCATCACAGAAGTGGTGATTCTGTTGTCTGCAATAGGTAAAAAGAAAGTTCAGTAAAACAAAGTAAAATTCACCCAGTCAGTCAAATTCTTCTTATTATGTATGCCTATTACCTGTAAAGTACAGCAAGGTAGCTGTGTGCATGCCAACCTGTTAAGGCCAGGTGCAGGATAATAATGTGAAAAATAAATAAATGGAACTACACATACTGGATTAGAGCTCCCAATACTTATTTTAATACTATTAAACTGAGCCACGTATCTACCAAACAAGGTCTTCATCAGGCATGTATGAATATCCTTTTCTTTTTAATGACCTGCCATGAGCTAAAAATCAATCCCAGCCGTGTTATTGTTCCAACCTTGCACTTCAAATATAAATAACGGCAGCTAGTGAGTTAACGGTAGCTAGTGACCTTTCACTTGTTTCTTTTAACATTCCACTATTTAACAAAATATATATATATATTTTTTAAATGTATATATTGTGTCTATTGACTTTGCATGTAATTTATGAGAGGTATTATTACCTGTCCTGGCTCTCCTATCTGAAGACTCATCCAGGGCAGAGAGGGCTGAGGTGATGCTGTTGCGCAGGGCCTGGTTCTTCCCAGTATTCTCCTCCTCGTCGGAGCTAAATGATGGCAGAGTCTCCAGGTTCTTCTGCAGTTCCTCGTCCAGTCGTTTCTGCTGACCGCTTTCCCCATGGCTACTCTGTGGACTCAGTTTGGGGGGCAGAGCAGGCAAGGGGCAAGGGGACTGTTTAGATGAGACGGAGGGCTTTCTGGGGCGACTGATAGTGCGTGTAGGACTAGGAGAGTAGTGTTGCTTGGGGCCAGATTTGAGGAAGTCCAAAAATGAGCCCATGAAGCCTGTCTTCACCTCTGGCTGCTTCTCTTCCACTTCCCGGATCTTCTGTCTGATCCTCTCCTGCTGCTGATAGCCATCATACACGGTATTTGAGGAGGAGGGAGAGCCGGTGTCACTACCCCGAGAGTTCTGCCGCTTGGCCTGCCCGCTGCGCTTGGCTGGTCTGCCCTGTGCACTCTCCTCCTCCGGCCCAGATGGCTTGGATAAGCACTTGCTACGAGCCTTCTTTTTTGGAAAGCCCTCATGGCCTGAGGACTCTATGAGACCATCCTCCCCTTTGACAGACTTTGCATTCCCCTTGGCAATGTTCTGGAGTCCTGAGGGGTCATACGCCTGGCTGGTTAGATGGTAGTCATTCTCAGCGCTTCCTCCGTCTCCATTTGGGTTGAGGTCTGAGCTAGTGTTGTGGTGGACACGTTGTCCGTGACAGTCTGTAGTTATCTGACCTCCATTTAGTGTCATTGTCATGGTGTGGGAGTTGTTGTTGGTGATGATTGGCTGTTGTGCTGAGGAGAAACTAGGAGACATGTGTCTCATGTCAACAGTTTGGAAGTGACCCTTGGAGTCTGCCATTTCCCCTTCGCCAGCGGATGCAGCCTTGACAAAGTCCTGTGGTGTGACACCGCATGCAGCCACTGTGGCAGCCAGGATGTCGTCAACATTGGAGAGAATGTTCCTATCATCTGCCAGCAGCATGGAGTCAGGGAAGCAGATGGAGTTGAGAGTAAAGTGGTTCTTGGCATCATGTGACTGCTGATTGGCAGACTGGCCATAGTGGTCCTTTGATGCTAGGTGTTTTGAGTCCGCTGTGCCCGAGCTCTGAGCTGAAGCTACCACGCTCTGCTGGCTCCGGGTCTCATCAACACTGGCACTCATCAGGTACTGGACCTGCGCTACCTTTGATGAGTTTTGACCAGAGTGGACAAGGGGGTGCTGTAGCAGAATCATCTCGTTGCGCTCATGCAGAACCTGACTGTTAGGAACCCTGATGAACTGGGTCAGAGGTGCTGGAGCCTGGTTATGACTCTGGTGGTTTTGTTGGTGTGGCTCAGAGGATTTGAGCAGCAGAGAGTGATGTTTGAGCAGCTCTGAATTAAGGGGCGAATGGGAAGATATAATACTGGCGTTAGTAGTTTTGGGGTTAGCCGTTCCCTCACAGCTGGCACTGCTTAGTTGGATGTGCTGCTGGCCCACAGAGTCCATCCTTGCATTCTTTAGCTGGGCCGCGTTTGTCTGGCCTAGTCCCATAAACTGGTCCTCAGAGCGCGAATTGCTCCGGATTACACTCTGCGTTTTGTAGCGGTCATCCATTTTGGAGACAACGTAGACCACGTTATTGTGAGCAGCCATATTGCTCTCAGCTGAGGTCTCCATGGAGACTTGCTGGAGCGCCTGCAAGTCCTGAATAGGAAGCTCTTCAAGTTTTTGTTTGCCATAGGACGGCTTTAGGTCCTGCACCGAGGCTCTAACATTGTTCAGTAAGGCTTGTGCATGAGGAGCTGAAGAGTAGCTGGGTGAGGGTGCAGACAACAGGTATTTCTGGGACTGTGTGTGCTGCTGGGTAAGAGCATTATCTGTTTTACCTCCCAGTGAAGATTGCATCAGAGTGTAGCCCTGTGTAGAATTTGATGTAGATAGACTCTGGGCACACGTGGATGAGTAAGAAGAGTTGAGGGATTGTCCTGTGGCATAGCTCAGAGATTGAGAAGTCGAAGCTTGCCCCTGTGACTGAGATGGGTAACTCACGTTAGGGGCGACCTGAGAATGAGAAGCAGGGTAGCTCTCTGAGAGGTTCCCCTGACATAACACCTGGACTTGGGTTCCATACTGGGCCTCTGGGTCCTGTTGTAACACAGGACTGGAAGAGTAGACCAAGGTCTGACTAACAGATGCCCCGTTGCCAGAGAAAGAAGGCAGAGTCTTGTAAAGGGAAGGCAGTTTATCTGTGGAGGAGTGGGAGGGCTGGGGCTGGGTGTGGGAGGTGATATATGTTTGAGAGAGACTGTTAGACAGCAGACTGGGCAGCTGGACTGACTGCTGGTTTGCAATCACAGAGTTCTGCTTTTGTCCAGGGGAGGAATAGCTTTCAGGAGAGCCTCCTGTCAAACTCTGTGAGTGCCGATGACATTCCCCACCCTCTGAGGGGTGTGGGGCTAACTTGGAAGAGCAGTCTTTAGCCTTGGTCCCCAAAGTGGATGAATAACTCTGAGTTGTTGACTCCGTTTTCGGTTGCGAGGCACCATTGACCCCCTGAGAACTGTCCGCCCCCGTGGCAGGGCTGCACGACACAGGGGTCTGACGGGAGGGGTCCTGCTGGTAGGACCCCTCCGCTTCACTACCCGAGCCCAAGTACCCCTGTAAGGAGTGCTGGGAGCTGGGTAGCTGCTCTGAGGCCGCGTGGGTACTGGAAGGCCTCTGATGGTGTTTGATCACACTACATTCCCGCTGAAGTGCTCTCTCGATGGAGCCTGAGAAGACTGGGGCACCATAAGGCTGGGGGGCTCCGTGAGGGATAGGCAGAGTAGAGGCCAGCAGACTGAACTGAGGCTGGAGGAGGTGGGGGGCTGACTCCTGGGCAGAGCGGTACGTGGAGGATTGGATGGGCAGTGCGGAGCCCAGCGAGGGGGCAGAGAGGTGGTTGAAGGCCAGGCCAGTGGGGAGGACAGTCTGGCCGGATTTGAGGTGGAGGAGGGGATCGTGGTGAGAGAAGAGGCCATTGGTGGACGTGCTGAAGACAGGGTCCTGGAGGGCTAAGGAGGGGGCGGTGGCATAGCTCCGGGAAGGGAAGGCACCAGTGTGCTGATAAGAGGACAGAGTGGCAGGAGAGGGAAAAGTGGCAGTAGATGGCAGAGCACCAGTCAAATACAGCTCTGTGGTCGAAGAGTTGGCACCTGCATTAAGAGAAACCATGAGAATATAAGTAAAGGGGGTAGAAAACATTAGGCAAGGTGTAGTGCTGAATGCGTATGGAATGAAACAAACCACCAAATATTCATATTTCATGTTCATTTCTATCATTTCTGTTTTTTATGTTATGTATCCTTTTATCCCAATTTCTGCCATGAATATATTGATAAACACTTCAACTATTATCATGGACAAAGTACCTGCACAAAAAAACAATAGGTATCTGTGTCCATGTCCTAGATTCTATGAATATCTATCTATAAATTCATGAAAAGTGTGTGTCTGTCTGTGTATCTGTCCGGGGCATAACTCGGGCACTGTCCATACAACAAGTACAACAGGTATTTCATAAACAAACGGGGCATTCCCAACTTGCATTAGTTCCGAGTAGGCTGTTGCCCTAGTAATTTAAATGAACAGACAACAATTTATTTGTGTTACGGTAAACGGAATATGAAGCCTACAGTACATGTACACCGATTGAAAATATATGAATCATAATACTAACTCTTGCAAATTCATGGCAGGAGGCTGCACATTCTTTCTCAGGGGGACAAATGCTCTAGGCTGGTCACATAAAAAGACAAGTCCTTTTTAAGTGTTATAGAAACAAGTCAGTCCACTACAAAAGTAATTTAGTAGCCCTAGCAGATCTGTTCTCACCAGTGGGCCATGATGGAGTCCTGAAAGGAGGGAGCAGGGAGGCACCAACAGGACCAGCCTGAAGGCTTCTAGACTCCATGGCTGCCAGGAAGCTCATGATTGAAGTCTCAGAAGTATTACCATCTGAGTCAAACGCTCCTGACAGACCTACACGGGAGAGGAAAATAATCACAGAATAAGACACAGATGGAGGATTTGTTACTGCCATTGCTGAGGTCAGTCCAAACATATTTGTCCTATATGTTTGTAATAGCTCAGACAAATCCTGGACTAGAATGAAAAGATGAATGTGCATAGCATTTCCAACTGACCTGCAGGATGATGTGACGTGGTGTAGGTAGGAATCTGATGGGTTGAGACGTAGCTTTGCCGCTGGAGGAGTTCTGTGTCAAGATGACTTGCACCATAACTGGAACTGCAAGAAAGCACATATAAAGCTCTGTTCTCCAAATACCTAAATCACAAAAAACCCTATGAACTTAAAGAAAGCAATTCAACTCACAACTTTATCTAGTATCGATTTGATATGTTCTTTCCCTAACCCTTGCCCCCCCCCCCCTCTTATTTTCTTTCCCTTTCTGAAAACGACAAAAACAAATTGATTACTTGATATCTGCTGAGTGACACTCATAGATCTATTGAACACCATGCACCGTTTTAAAGATGTTAAGAGTTCTATGGAGCATCAGTCACATTTAAAATCACATAAATAAAAACTCAACCACTTTAAATGGGCAACATCTTATGTGCCATTCTTCTTATATAAAGTAGAAACATGGCACAAACATGGCAAACATTGTGGATCACAATAATTCAGTCCGTCTCTCACACCCCATTACATTTTTTCTATAACTTGCTGTTAAAGTATAACCTTACGGTCTGCTAGCTCTACATTCTACATGATCAGACCCACAGATCTGCCTATAGTCTTCTTTGATAATACCATGACGAACACACAGTTCTCACGTTATACTATATCAGACTAATCCTATTTAAATAGGGCACCAAGGTGGCTAGGAGAGAAACGCTTTTTTTTTGTCATCGGATGCTAAAAGACAAAGTACAGTTATGCTTTTGCAATGGTGTGGGTTTTGGCAAATCAACAAAAATGTACAACATGAAAAAGGTGAAACAAATAAAAAGCAAACACTGAAGATTAGGCCAAAGTCTTATTTGGAAAAAGTGATGATCTGTCCCTTTTCTCCTTTGAAAAAAGGAGGGATGTAGTCAAGACACAATCAGTCACAGCCAGCCTGATCTCGCCAGGAGGCAAACAGCTGTTGAAGAAGAACATTGAACTGAGATGGAGTCATCTGCCCCCATCCCCAACACACACTCACTCCATTTCCCCCTAATTTTCCCTTAATTTTAAAGCATGAAATCTAAGAAGCAGGGGGCAGGCTTATAGCCCAATGTGTACTATATCATTCTTTGTCTAGGGGATCAAGTTGAGCAAGTTCACCTGTATTTAAGAAAGGTTTCCCGGCTTTGTACAGGCCAATCAGTAATGAATAGCCTAAAAACATTTCCTTATTCTGGTCTCACAGCCATGACTTTTTTCAACATCAGTTGAGCAAAGTTCTGATATATATATAAGAATATAACAATTACAGGTTCAAGGCCCTAGTCATTTTTGGCCCCAGAATACTAATTGGCAAAATATAGCTCGTTATAACAGAAGCAATAATGATGTAATAAGCGAAATCTCTTATCTTTTTACCTGAAAAAGCAATAATAAGGGTCACTTTGTCAACCCCATTGTTTTCAGGCAGCCAAAGTAAATACAACACAGGTCACAAAGACCAAAGCATTGTTAGTCTGAAGACACCAATGTGTGTGTTGCATTGCATCATGTAGTATACACATTAATAGGAAGAACGTGTGACAGCAATCTCGTGTGACAAATACAATGACACGTTGACTACAAAATGGTCATGGACATGGTTACCTAGCAGTATTGCCGCTGAGATTAATACGATCAATACATTAAACAGCCTCCTTTGCTGAAGGTGGTTTGTCTTTATTAAACAGGCACCAATAGGCCAAGAAAATAGGTCACTTTATGGTGTGCTAGTTAAGGTAGCTAGCTACCTAGCATGACGGCCAACTTTATTATTGAGTGGATAGGGAGGCTAGTTAACATTGATCCACAGGGATTCCTTCATGCTGAGACGCTGCTACTACATGGTGACACCAGGAGCACAGCAGCTCCGACCTAGTAACCACAACCTCTGGCTGTGGTTGCTAGGTCGATGCGCGACACACACATTGCATTATGTCACGCTAAACACACGGACAAAAATAAAATAAGAGCTAACGCTAGCTAGCTCAGTTTGTACGTGTGTGTAAATGTATGTGCGGAATGTCGCCCAGGTAACAACAACGCGACATTCAGGCTTGAATTGGACCTAGCAGCGTTTATTCCACAAGTGTCGTGCGACCAAAATGACGTTTTGTCCCAACAAAAAACGACGTGCTTTCAACTGAGAAAAGTCGCGTCGACACTTTCTATCACTGAAAGAATCGTCGTTTTTTTGTTTTATGTCGAGCGACAGGAGTTCAGTCACTCACTACTACTGTCACGTGCCGAATAAATAGCCGATCTACAAGCTCGCAACACGTCGCGAACTCTACGTGTTGTGAGCTTGTATATGTGCTTTTTTTTGTTTACGGGGCACGCGATAGTGGCTCGTACGACATAAGGAGAAGACCACTGTTGCCAGATTTGGCAAGAAATTGAGAGAGAAACAAGCAACCAAACAAGCCCAAAAGAGGCGACTAGGCGACTAGCTCACAACGAGCTTGTAGATCTGCTATTTTCAAAGAAGCCTTGAAGATGCGAAAAATTTGGAATATTTTTTAAACATTTTAACAACACAAATCTTGTATGGGGGTCCCTGGCACAAAATATTTTCAGATGGGGGCGTCTGCGGACAAATATACATTAATTAGTGGGTCCTTGACATGAAAATATTAATATTTAAACCACTGGTTTAAACAACATTTAGGAAACAAGCCCAAATAAGAAACTACACTTTAGAAAACAAGCACACAAAAAAACGCAAACACCAATATTTACACGCTACTTCACAGGAGAAAAAAAAACAAGCCCCAAAGCCGCTCATAATAAGCGGACATGGCAACACTTAAAAGCAGGCCTTCCATCCAGACCATCACCGTGTTTTCCCTGTGGAAGGTGACCCGCCCTGAGCCGCCTTCCCTTCGTCTTCATCTCATGTTTATTATACCTTTGCTTGATGCTCGCTGCGGCGCTGCGCTCATAGGAGGCCCAGGGAGACACTGACGGAGAGGAGGCAGAAGAAGAAGAAGCTGGCGGCGGCAGCGGCGGAGGAACCAGCGCGTCGGCGAAGCTGCTGGACGACGGCGGATAATTCCGGTCCATCATCCGGCGAAAGAAGCTGCCCCTGTTCCCCGACGACAGAGCTTAGTGGAGCGGCCACGGCCAGCAGCACACATCATGGTGGTTACAGCACCAACACAACCAGCAAGCAGTCGCCGACCAAAACAATCACATTACCAAGCGCTGCTACACACCGAGAGAGAAGCCAGTGCCCCGACGCTGTGCTCTTTGCTATTGTTACACACTCACGGCTGGAGAAAGTGTGATACCTTCCTCCTCCTCTTCTTCTTCCTCTGAACGAAATGTGTTAATAATTGTTCACATCGGGAGGAGATGATGATGTCCACATTAACTGTGCTGTGCAGCGCTGCATGGTTTCATGATGTCTGTGCCCCCATGTTGGGTCATTTCCCAGGATGCACCGCAAACACTTGGGCTTTGGAAGTTTTTATTTGACTCCCATTATATACCACCTGCATGGTTGTTTTACAGTTACACTTTATCATAGGATTTATATGATGTATATTTGTAATTGTTTATATGGATTATGAATATTATATAAGAAGGGGGTAGGGAGTAAATAAGTCTTTACTTCTTCCCACTCCTTTTTAAACATGTTGGGGATGATTCATAATCACATTTTAAATGTTTACTTATTTTTTAAATATATATTATGGCTTTCATTGTCATTAGTTTTTATTTAGTTTTTACCTGAAAGTTAAAAATATTATTATTAAATCAAATCACAGTCATAGCAGGCTATGGAGGTTGTTATACACATTACACAATAATGTATCAATAGCACAGTGTGTGTGTGTGTGTGTGTGGGGGGGGGGGGGGGGAATTGGCCACCCTAGGCTTCAAATGTTTACATAGTGAAAATGACAGCAGAGATGCTTAATTGACATCTATACGTTTCCATAAGTCCATTTCCATTAAGTGTTTTCAATATGAGAACAGGAAAATTGTGGATTTTATTGCATTGCACATTTTAAGGGACATACTTTTAGAGAAAGAGGACCCCAACCAACAAGACTGGGAAGGTATTCAATTGTCAGATTCATTATGTTGTATTTAGCTTTTTACCCACACAGAGCATACATATGATGTATAATTTATTTTTGTTTTGTTTTGGGTGTTTACCAAACGTTTTCCTTTGTGCAGTCTTCTATGAAGAGAATTTGATAGTTTATTTATGTTTTGGTGTCTAATAATCCCGTAAGGGATGGGTCTTTTTTGACAAGACACGGGGAAAAAAATTCATTCATTCACACATAATTATATACAACCATTTGTGTTTTGAGGGACGAGGGGAGATTTACCAAATCTGTTAAGAGTATATTTAATTTGATATGCTTATGAGTTAACTGCAGTCTGACTACACCTAACTCATGTATGAACAGGTGAGCAACATTTTTATAGTATGTGGATGAAAACAAAAACAGTCCATTTAAAACAAATCTTTATTTAAAACATTTGACTGTTTTCAAGTAGTTTTGCTTACAATCACTGAGCAGCAGGAAAAAAACACAGCCTTCAGTACATTGACCCATAAGGTCATCGTGAACTTTGGCATCATAAGTTAGAGACATAATATCTGATGAAACAGGAAGATTTACAGTAGCTGCTTTCCAGGGCCCGGCTTCTTCCTCTTATGAACCTGATTTCTACATTATGTCATGATTATCAGACATCAGTGTCCAGTTGATCTGTCCATAATGCTTTATCCAATGTCCAGAAATGAAAACTGTATCCCAACTATACTTTAAGGATAGTAACAAAAAAGAAAAGAAAAATATTTGGTCTTATATTATCCCATCACTGGCTGAACTTATAACATTGAAACATGGAAGGTATTGGACTTTAGATTATGTCATTTCGCTCGTCCTTTTATGGACGTGTCGTAAGAATCACTTTTGTCATCATTAATTTTACTGAGATAAAGTCTTCATTCAGAATCACATGAGCAGCTCTCTTTAATTAAAAGCACAATATTCATCTTACATGGTAGATGTGAATGTTTCTTGTTGAAAATGCAAATAAAAACAGTCGTGGTAGAACAGTACTAATTTTAGCTTGAACATTTCTACTCAAGCTGAGACTTGCTTAAACACTTTTTTTTTCTCCTTTCTAATTATTTGGCTCCATAGACATGACTCCATCAATGTCAAAACATGGATGTGTTAAAAAACAAAACAAATTCATATAGACTGTGTGTGTGTGTGTGTCTATGTGCAGGGCTATGCTGAAAAGGAGTGCTTGTGCTCAGCTACTACCCTGGATAAATAAAGAACTAAAAAATATCAAATAAAAAAGTCACTATAGTGAAACTTGCCATAGTGTGAAGATACATGGACATATGCCATGTTACTAGTCTGCCGTCATGCAATATTTGTCTTTTAACCCGTACTAAATATTTTAGTTATTTATCTGTGTTTTGACAACGATGGATTATGTCTTTGGAACAAAATATATATAAAAAAAGATCTAATTAAAATAAATTATAAAGCTTTGGTAGTATCCTTTAAGGTTAGCAATATGTCATTCCCAGTTGCAGCATTAACTTACGACACATTGGTTTCTTCATTTTCCATTCACTAACATACATAATATATAACAACCAACAGTAAACAACAACCAACAGTAAAATCAACTATAAAAAGGGGCACCTGGCATGGGCCTACAATATGAAGCATATCAAACATTACCATTCTTTTGTGAATAGTTACTACTTACTAGAGGTAACTAAAAAGGAGTTAAGGAATGCACACCGCTGTAATAAAGAGTTAGAAAATTTAACAAGAGTTCATGCAAAATCATAGGCTCCCGACGTTAACATACCAAAGCTGTACATCTTGGAATTTATATACAATTTGAAGTAGACCCTGAAGTAGAGGTGATTTTAAGATGTAGAAATGTCTGTTTGATGTTGGCAAATATGTAGATGTCTTGTCCCCAACATGCTATCGCCGAATGGTTCCAGGTCGTGAGCTTGCAGGAAAACAAAAACAATAAGACAATATGTTAAAATAATTTCTTTAGGTTCTGTGGGTATGCGTTGGTGTTGTCCTCAGTCCTTTCACAAGTAAGGATTTAATAAGTCAGCTGATGTATGTATGTATGAATAACTGCACAAATACCCAGGATAAGGTGGCGGTGGGGCATCGTGTGGTCCATGCTTGGCTATGGCCTGCTCATAGGAGGGCAGCCCCGGGGCTTCAATGTCCTCTATTGGGGGTGGGACGACAGGCTGTAGTGACACCTCCTCCAGTCTCCGCATGATTAGAGACGCATTACTGCGCCTTGGTCGTGACCTCATGGAACTGAACGAGTTGAATAGAGGCACACATACTGATGCATTAACTCACAGGTGCATAACCTTGGGTGTAATACGCAAGTCAAGATTTAATGACTGCTGCTAGCAATAATGTTATAATAAATAACTTTTCACTCACCTGGCACGGGAGAAGTCATCCTTACATGTGCCGTGACAGAAGTACCAGACCAGAAGGCCTATAATAACAACTGATATCCCAGCAGCGATCAAGCCCACAAGAAGGGATGTAACATCCAAACGTGATGGACGCTTTTCCTTGTCTGTGCACCAACACAGATCAAACAATGTTAATATATGGCTAGTATACAGTATACACAACATAGGCATAGTTAGTGAAGTGATGTGCAAAATAGTCAAACTCAATGAATGATTGCAGAGTTTAGTTTTCTGGAAAACAACCAAAATTGGCCCACCACTACCTAAATAGTTGTCCGAGAGGTTTTGACTCATGACAGTAATCTACCATGTAATTAGTTGAACAGGTTAGTAGTGGAACAGGTTTGTTTGCACCAGCACCCTATTTGTCTTGCAATGTACAGCACATTGCAATGTACAGCACAACTTAACATATTCTATATATAAACATTCAGAAATAAAGATGTGTGTATTTGGGCTTCTTAATTTAACCCAACATTCCCTTTCATTCTTTGATCTCTTACCCTCTGTGTACTTCCTCCAAAAAGCTTCCTGCAAAATAAAAGATCAACTGTTTATGGAATCTGATGTCAAGGTTTGGTTTCTGCAAAATATCATTCCAAGCGCCTCTTCTGAATTCATGTTTCCCCGTAAGTATAGATAGCATCACTTAACTGTATCCTTGTCATTTTCAAAAACCTCTCGTGCTTCCTCATAGTTGCAGACTTCTTCATAACACTCCCTCTCCAAATTTCCAGGAGTGAAGATCTCAAAGTCAAAGCGATTGAACAGTAGGTGGCGTCTCAAGAACTTATTTGCCTCCTCTTCTCCTACAAAAACTAAAAAGGTTTACTCAGTTAGGTTAAAATGAACAGAGATTGACATAAGTCTAATACAATCAACATAAATAAACTAGACATCTGATGAGGTCATCTCACCTTCCTGGTTCTCTGATCCTGCGTTCAGCAGCGACCTCTTGGTGCAGGCGAGGTCACCACAGGACAGCAGTTGAAAGAGCAGAAATAGATAGAAAAACATGCCGGCCATGCATTCACCTGGAGCAGTGGAGCATTGATTTGTATTACTAGATAGCACAGAGCCGGTGGTGGGGAAAAAGCACTAAAAAGTTTTACTTCA
>NC_137603.1:45548833-45568833 GCF_963280865.1 Gymnoscopelus braueri
CAGGGGCAGAGAACTCTAACAGACCCCTTTTACACCTAATGCCTGGGCTATATATCACCAGAGCTCACATCCTAATGCTCTGGACTACTGCCTGAAAACAGATTTGAGCACAAATTGCAAAACTTTGTGGGGTGCTGAGTTTAGTTTTACTCACTGGGCAACGGCAAGTAGGCAAACCTAATGTATGCTCACGGTTAATAAGACATTACATTAAAAAAAAAAAAATGTAAAAAATCCTGTATGGCAGATTCCGAAAAACATTTTCCCCAGTTAAGGTTGCGGCTACCCCAACTTTCAGCAGCTGTCACGGGTTCCTATAAGTGAGCTGAATTTAACCTTATTGGAAATGTGTTAGTAGATACCTTGGCAAACACACTGGTGAAGACATATCTTGGTAAATAATTAGATTTTCGCAATATTCCCTGACTGGTGTCACCGGAAAAAAAAAAGTTCAAGGTAAAAACGCTACGATCGATGCATAGCATTACAATAATTTTCAGTGACACCATTGTGTGATCAAGTATAAATTAGGATTAAGATCTGCAACTTGCTCACTTTGCACACGATCTGTGACAAAATCCAGAGAGCAGAATGCAGAATGATGACTAACAAGCAAGAGATGTCCGGAGCTTTAAGAGGTCCTGGGTCAGCCTGACCACAAGCTGTAACTGTTTATGCTATGGTCTGATCTGACCTCAGTTGATGGGGTCATCTTAAGGTCATGTTATCATTGTCACCTCTGCAGTTTTGTTCCCAGAAAACCAGCTCTTTTGTCACATTTAGCAAGAGGCCATTTCTCACCTCAGTCACAGCTCATCTAATACTGCCAATCTGTCCTTAACAAGAGCCAGATGTAGCAGACCGCTGGACTATACACACGCGCACACACACACACAGGGTTCGAGTCTACCCTGTGCTATGATCCATCTATTTATGAAGTGGTCATGTGAGCTTAATGTCCATCAACAACCAACTACTTGGTTACTAGGACAGTATATTAGGGGATATAACAAATTATTTGAATGTATCTACCTAATTAACATTCTCTCTGAAAGCAGTTTATAAGTAGATGCTGCAACACATGGCGCTTAACGCTGCACCTATACTTGCATGGCTCACATACAAATAGCTTCATCACCACATAGCTCAATTATTAAACAAGTGAGAGGCAATCACAGAATATCTCCACTGTTTTTTATTTAGCTCATATAAAAATGGTGATCAATTCAGCCTGGAAATGAGTAGAGCTGAGCGGAGTAGAGGAGTTGGTAATCTAGACATGAGGGGAGAGGCAGTATTAAGCAGAGGGCGACAGGGTTTGCAGGCTGGTCTTCACGGTTGCCAAGTTGCCCTTCCAGGAGCTGAGGCTGTCAAACAGCTGCTGCCACTGCTGCTTGCCAAAGGTGCGGTGTGTGCTGTGGCTGATAGGGTGGCAACAGAAAGGATGAAAGTGTTAATTTGACATAAGAGCAGGCCAATGACACAAACTGATGTTGGGGACACATCTTACATCATTAAGGAAAGATGATACAAAGTTACATTTAACAAAAATACACATGCAATTGTCCTACATATCCTTTTTATGAAGTGTAAATAACTGTGTAAATAAATAAAAACTAAACAAGCAAAAACCTAAGTCTGCAAGACAAAACACTGCATTTACAGTTCAGCCAAATTCAAAACAGTCGATATGAGCAGAGCTTTACTTGCTAAGAAATAACAATTACAACAAAATGCGATCACAATATAGTTACGGCTTTGCCGATTCAAGCAGATATTTTCTCAACTGCTTACCTCACAACAACCTTTCGCTGCGTTTGGTCAATTTTGCAATACACCATCTTGGTCCGAACGGCTACAGAGAAAAAAAAAACGCATACAGGCAGAAAATTAGAGACATGTTCAGCAGAAAACACAAAGTGGCTGTGTCCACCAAAGCTTTTTTTCCCCCCCGAGGCTAGTGTTATGTTTTTAATTGTTTCCAAGGAGAGTGCCACGTATTTACGCTGTGCTAGAAACGGCAGCAGCGGGATGAATCCATGATGTTTGGTGTTTTTATCGGGTCAGAGAGAGTTGAAAATGCTTCAACTTTGGCCGTTTGGATGAGCGTTTTAAAAGAGCCTTGTGTTTTCAGCAAGAAAAAAAAAACACGTTGGTGGACACATGGCCTAAGAGCTCTTACTGAGGTTGTCAAAGACAAGCAAACACATTACATTACAGTCATTTGTTGAACACATTTTTTTCTTCTTCCCAAAATGATCTGCCGTCCAGACTGGACCCTTTTGCAGGCCGCCTGTTTGACACCCCTTCTGAACAGGAAGCTAGGTACGTGAATTTTCTTTCCCTTTGTCTTCACTCGCCTACACTGTTAGAAAATGCTTCGATATACTTGCAGACTGAGCACAAAGATTCCTTTCCGGTTTAGTGAGCATACCGTCAATGACAAAGGCTTCAACATCATCAGCACCAATCTGTAGTTCCTGTTGCATGGTGTCAAAGGAGATCTCCTTGAATTCCACCGCCATTCCCATGAATGTCAACAAACGCATCTTGGCCATGTTCTGCTCATGGGATAGGCCTGGAAAGCAACGTACAGGGATCATTAAACACACACACAACAGACACAGTCAATTACACATAACTCTGGGAGTTTCCCCATGTTTTAATTGCATCACTAGTCAGGAGCTTGTGGTCAGGGAAATGTACACATTAACACAAACACCATTCCACGATGTCTTTTTTGAGAGCCCATCCTACGCACTCTTTTAATTACACCACAGCTTAAGTGGTGTGTGACAAGAGACACACTGCTGATGCGCACATTCCTGGGCTGTGTCAACAGAGCAGTGGAATAGCTTTGTGTGTCGGTGTATTTGATTCATATTATACCCACTGTATCCAGGTAAGACAAAATGTGTTGGGTCTCTGTAATCAATATTGTGCACTGCAGGTGTGCAGAATCTATAGACTTTAATATCTGTAGTTGAGGCTACTCACCAAGAGAATCAATGAAGTCTTTGCCGTTCTCGTAGAATTTTACATAGGCTGACAGTTTTGCACTCACAAAGATGGTTAATAGCTGTGAAAGTGACAAGGAAAGAGGGGTGCACTCAATGCAAAGATAACTTTGATAACTAAGATGTATTAATGTGAAAGCTGCTAATAGCTATCAAAGGAAAGTGATGAGGAAGAACTGTTGTATGTCTGTACATTCCAACATTCAGTGAAAATGAACTACAGACAGTGCATACAGGCAACAGGTGTGTTGCTATTTCCTAAAGACTCACATTTCCAGTTTCCACAGGATATACTGTATGCGGATATAAACGCATTTCATTTTCTGATAATACCAGAGTGGAAATTTAAGATCAAATTAGCAGGCATCAACATTTTTCACTGCACCCATCATGGGCTCACAATACGAACCATGCATGTACACAACCTATCCTCCTCAGTCCTTAGACTACTGAAGTCCCTACAAGAGGCAATCTAGCTATCATATCAACCCATAAACCATACGTAAGTTCTCTGGCTGACGTGCATAAATATTATTCTTGAAATGAAGGTTACCATCCACTACACCCTGCCCATTTAGCCAACGTCTACTCCTATAAAGGCCATGCCCACTGGCATAGGTCTGACCCCTCCAGTACGGTTGACTTTATCGTGTGTACCCAATGAATCACACTCACAAGTTAGGTCTACGCCTACATGTGGAAAAATGCACAAACAAAAACACATGGAAGTGAATAAGATTTACTTTCTGTGAAAAGTCCACAAAAATTCATATCTAAGAGATTTTAGTATATTTTAATGCCTTAATTTTTGAAGAGAGTTGTTATATTATATATAAATGTTATATTGATTCAATCCACCCCTACAGTATATTCCCTGCTTCCATGTGTAGATCTGTAGGTATGATACAGAGCAGATCCTCCAGTACTCACATCATGAATGAGTTCTCCCTCAAGGAAGCGAACCGGTTTCAGGGCCAGAAGGTGGTCAAACAAGAAGGTGTTGGGGTCTTTCAGAGCGCGGACAATACATCTGATAAAAGAGAGGACAAGCACATGTCACAGCCCGTCATTTATCTCTTAACAACATGAACCCTAGCATCCCTATTCTGGGCATGTCATAACGGCGAACATTGGCGGAAAATACAAGCTCACACGTGTTGCGAGATGGGGTGTAAAGGGTCAAAGGAGAGGACCAAGTATAGACCCCTGTTTGACCCTGGTCAATGAAGTATATAGGGTTTAAGTACAGGTTAATAGTTCAAAAGATTGAGTCACAATTGGGGGAAAAAAGGTGTTCCATTCTTACTTGTGGGCATCAGTACGTGCATGTGAAGCATTGTCTTCTGTGTAGCTCCCCAGCAGTTCCACCATCACTTTTGCTGCAGGCTCACTGTCGAGTAACACACACACACACACACACAGTTCATAGACAAATCAAAGGATTTGCTTTTTTATAATATAACTGATCTTAAATCAGAGAAAGACACTGTCTTCACAGTAAATTAACTGGTATAGCAAGTTACCTTTTTTTGCAGTCCACCAGTGCCTCATAGACCAGCCTCAACAGTGTGTGTTTTTTTTCGGTGGTCAGGTTCCAGTCAATGATCCACTTGCGCACCTGATCAAGAGCAGACATATTACATAATGATATAATTATCGTCGGTTTGGTCTTAAGGCCGATGCGACACATTGTGTGAGCTTGTAGATTGGCTATTTTCTGGCGAGCGACACTGTCATATGACAAAGTATAAATTAAGCGTATGTCGACTAAGACTTTCTAAATTGATTAGTCATTTGTTATGCTTTTTTCCATTCACATATTGTAAACTATATCCTTTAATTATGCCAGTCTATAACTGTCATTATTACACGGCTTGGTTGAATGCTTGGTGTTGATTTGTCAATCACTTAATTCAGTGGTCTGTTATTTTTGAGCGGTGTAGCCGCTCCTATAAGTGGGGTTGGGAATTCGTCTTTCCCTGTACTGTGATTGGGTGACTCTATTCACACCCTTTTCGCCGTACCGTGATTGGCTGACTCTATTCAGACCCTTTGCTTTGATTGGCTAGCGAGACGCATGATGAAATAATAACCTATAAATAGCACCACGCACTTAAAAAAAAATCATTTTTCTTTTGAAGTGAGCTTCCATCACTGTGATGACCACTGTTGTTTCTAAATAACACCGTTCACTTCACACTGGGTGTGATTTTTACATAATGACCGCAGCTATCAATAACAAACCCCTGCAGACAACACATCTGAATCAACCAATCAATCCTGCTGCTTGATTGTTGCCGTATTCAGCATAGCAGCTATGTAAACAAACACAATGTAATGTTTTACACCTCAACAGTACACCAAAATGTTTTGGGGAAAAACAATGAGGTGAAAAATAGGCAATGCAATAAAAGAATATCGATTCATATTTGATCATCACTTCCTTCCTAGTTTTGCTAGCCATTAGCCAACCTGTTGCACTTGCACACTTGGCATAATCAAATTGGCACATTTTCGGCAGGAGGCGCTGGAAAGCGTCTGCTGCCGACAACTTGTCGTCGGATAGCATTGTTCCGTCGGGTACGGACCTCTATCGACCCGACGATGAGAAACCGAGCATGTCCAGAATTTGGGCCGACTGGTAGAGCCGTGGGTAGTGAAGAGGGGGGTGAAGGTTTGGTACGAGCTGGCTTTGGTGTTGCCAGATTCTGTGAGTGAAACAAGCGACCAGGTCTATGAAAACAAACCCTAAAGAAGCGACCAGTTTCACCACTTGAGCTCTATTATATCTGCTATTTTATAAAAAGAATCTTGAAAGCAAGCCCAAATAAGCCACTACACTTCAGAAACAAGCCCAAACAAAAGCAACCAGCATCTATGAATATTTACAAGGAACTTTACAGTAAAACAAGCCCAAAGTCGCTTATAATAAGCAGACCTGGCAACACTGGCAGGCCAGCCTGCCAGCTCTAACACATTAGCACAACAATGTGCGCAACATGATGGGAATCAGATAAGAATTGTTTGGATTTGTTATTTTGTTCAATGTCTAAATAAATAAAACGGTTAAACTTGGGGCGCCCGCTGGCCTAGCGGTCCAGGCGCATACCACATATAGGCTCTAATCCAACCTGACAGCGCGTTGTGATCCCGACGACCTTTGCTGGGTGCTCCCCGTCTCTCTCTCTCCCCCTTTCCTGTCCTGTCCTATCTACACTGTATACTATCAATAAAGGCAGACATTTGTCAAAAAGCACTAGGCCATCTAGGTGTCTTTTCCTTCTAAATATCAAAAACAAAATTATGACCAGTTGCAAAGTGACTTCTTTCTAAATCTTAAGTTTCAATATTGAAACCTTGTACCTACACATTTAATAACTTATTGCCCTATTTTATACTTTGACGTATGACAGTGTCTTGCAGAAATAGCCAAGCGCACAACTTGACCCAATATGACGCATTTAGAACTTGTAGATCTGCCATTTAACTTTTTGTTTTTAAGTTTGCATATAATGACACGCCGCAAAATAAGGACAGGAGGTTTTAAGGGGGTTGTCTCTGGATTCTATAATTAATTAACCAATATAAAGTATTAACAAGAGCTTGTGACTAAATAATAACTACATTGGATGATTGGATACATTTTCTTGTTGGACATACAAGATATCCGCCCGACAGCATCAATGTGTAGTGCATTGTTTCTGGTGACTATGGAGAGTGGGTCTACCTGGTCCAGGTCAGTTGGGATGAAGGCGATGGCATTATTGGTAGCTGCCACCTTGATGAGGCCGCAGAAGACTGTGTACCTCACAGGGGTGTTTTCATCCATTCCATGGAACAGGTTACTCAGCCTGTAAAATAATGCAAAGGTCACAGTTGGGCTAACAGGGGTGGGATTTTAGTGTGTTTCCCGTTGGACTCCAGAGTATCTTCACCTCGCGCTTTGGTTGTAATTCTCTGTTTGTGGTGCGTCTGCTTTACAAAATGGGTTAAATGATTGAAAAACAATATAGCAGAGGCCTGCATTTTGAATAAAAAGACTGAATATAGGTAACGATCAAGTCATTGCAGAGAATAGTTTTTTGACATGTTTCGGCAATCTCCTATATTACGTTTTTTCAGAATGTGTCTGCTCTACATTTTACAAGTATTTTCCTCATCTGTTTTACATCCAGTGAGTGTATATTCATAGTTTGAATAAAGTACAGGAGAGAGGTGCTGCAAAGCATTTGAGGGAACTAGGTGATGAGGACTCACAGCTGCATCCTGAGGGAGGGTCGTTCTCCTTCACGAAACTTCACCAGTTTCTCACATAGGCTCTCAATGAGAGCCTCCTGCTTCTCTGTCTCCAGGATCAACAACAGAGACACGATACTGTTCATCACACTCTCCACTTCTGTAGACAGAGAGAGAAGAATGATGACATTTTAAAAAAATTAAATAATACTATAATAAATTAAACTTGCACTACTGGGTCGATCAGAAATTCAACTTTCTTGTCACATGATCATCATAGTCTACGGGTGTAAATTCGTTTTTTTTACTTTCAGAAATAAGAAAAGAAGAGTAGAGGGGAGCAGGGGGAAAAAAATAATAAAATGAGGCCGTTTAAGAAAACATGTCGAGGAGAATCACGCTGGGAAAGACCTAGCCGGTTGAGTGTGTAAACGGAAGTACCGGAATTTGGGCGGAAGTACCGCCCAAGGAAATGACGTTGACGCTTTACAAATCTGTTTACATTCTCCGTCAATGAAACGAGTGTTGTGATTGGTCGAAAAACATTGTTTCCGGGGGAACGTACGACGCATCTGCATTAGGACGTGACCAGGCTTTTCTCTTCGCAGATGAATAAAGGCTGGGAACGAGGCTAGAGGAGAATAGTATAGAATAGTATCCATGCATTGTCAGGTTCACATAGGATGGTAGACCACATAGGTCGCCAACTTTCACAGGTAAAAATCTGTATGGTAGATCCGCAAGGAAAAGTAATTAAAAAAAAGTCCATGGCCAGCCCGTGTTCAACAGTCCGATTGGTGATTCTGATGGTGAGTCACTGAGTTACTATGCATGTTCTTACAAAGTCTGTGCACCAATTTGAAAAACTAAACAAAACAGGCATGGCTACAATAAGATCCAGAAAGGCTTCATAAATATCAATATTATTACCTTTGTCATCATCCTTGAGACAGACATCACACGCCTCGATGATCTGAGCCAGATCCACATGAAGTCCAGCTTCAGAATTCTCCTCTGAGATATCTGCTCCTTTAGACTTTATGTAGGCCCTAAGCTCAGAAGCCTGGTTAAATAGAAAACACACAAAGCAAATTATTAATGTAATGTTACCTTAAATCAAATCTGATTGCACCAAGCAACAGGATAATATTACCTGATCACCTAGATATTACAGGCTAGGCAACTTAAATACAATCAATAGATTGTGGGATTAACCCCTAGCTGCTCCCTGAGCGCTGTACTAATAGCACCCACAATAGTTGCTGTAGTAGCTGGATAAATCTGCAAGGACAATTTTTTTTCACATAATGTGCAAATATACAGTGACAAAAATACCCCAAAAGGAGTGGGAACCAAATTATAATTATATAATTATAAGGGTGATGTAAGTGACATTGTTAAAATAAATGTTAAATAGCTCTATATTCTGATAGTAAGCATTGCTATGGAGAGGGTTTGTTCAGTAACAGGTCTACCCATCTCTCCATTACTTCAGTAAACAGAAAATACATTTTCAGGTGGGGATACCAATTCTTCCAATCAGGAGAGAGAACTCATACAAACATGGAACTGAACCCTATGAAACAAAATGTGATGAATGGGTTCTCTCTGATCATTGGATGAAATTGCAACCCAAAATAAAAAAAGATCTCTTTTGACAAAGGAGCTGGAGAGACCCCCTGTTACTGAATAAACACTACAATAGTTTAACAGATGTCACGACATGAGCTGTTCATCCACACAGACCAAAGCAGATGATCACATCACAACGTAAAGCAGCTGTAAGTGTTGCAAATATGGAACAGTGGAGTAACGTGCGTGTTTTCTCTGGTTAGCATTCGCAAGATAGCTAGCATGCTAAGCTACGTAATTGGACAATCTGTGTGACAACGTGTGCTATCGACAGCATGGTTAATCACGTATAACCACTTCTGAAAAAGGTTCAAGTTGTACCTGGTCTTCTTCTGTAATGTCGATAAAAGCCGGGACGCTCATTTTGTGTGTTTAATGGAGCTGTTATCAGATCCACGCTCACAGCACTGTAGAGAGACCAGCGGAAAGGAACTCACAACAGCGCCGGTGTGGAAAAGATTCTTCTTCCGGTTCATGTTGTTAAAGAGACAGAAGCCCTTTTTTGTTACAGCCATGGAGTTAAAATATGGTTACTACAGCTGACAGCTGAAAGCGAACATAATTATCTTAATTTAAAAAAAGCACAAACTAACTACTTCACAAGAACAATGTTGGTGTAATTAGGAGATTAGACAGGGAATCTATATTTTATATACAATTAGTTGAGGTCTGCATGGGGCTCTGTGAGGACCATCATAACTCTGAGAGTGTACAAATGGAACCAAATGGACCCGTACGGGTCCATTTGGTTCCATTTGTATACTCTCAGAGTTACAGACCCTGTAAGGGTCCACTTTGAACCCCCTCAAGGAACACTGAGGGTCCCTGGACCCCACTTTTTGAGAACCACTGCTCTAAGGGGCTGCCTCAGTTACTGAACTTGCAGTTCATGGATGGTGCTGCTGCTGCTACCAAGATATTGGTGACACAGGATGGATGCCATGGCAATTACTACCACTTACAGCAATACCAGTGGTTCTCAAACTGTTTTAATCGCAAGGACCCCCATAAATCTGAGTTTAAGACCTGTAAAGGTTCCATTTGGAAACCCCTCAAGATACCCTGAGGGAAACTGTCACTGTACCCCCACTTTGAGAACGACTGGTAATGTAGTAAATGTACTGTAACGTACATGTCTGTCAGTGGGTTCACCTGCCCCCAGACATTCAATTGACCCATGTAGCCCCATCTCATCTGTGACCATGCAGCCGGAGCTACAGCGAAGAAGGGGGATGTCGCAGAATGATGCCGCTAACCCATAAGGTAATATCTTCACGTTGTTGTTCATAGGGATGCTGTGAGGCTTCCCCCCCCCCAAATGTCCCAGTGCTGGATAGCTTCAACTTTAGACAGGCTTATGACAAAGACTTCCACCTCTGTGTCCCAATTTCAGCCATTTCTTTTCCATGTATTTATCGCCTCTCTAGGGGGATTAGGTCCTGGATGTCTTGGATGAGAGTTACAGAGTTAAAGGTGATTCTTGGGAGAGGTTATCTGATTGAATTACATCCCCCTGTGAGGACCACCATGACAGGCCCCGGTGCTTTCAACCAAAAAACAATGCAAGCGTCAGGGGGGCACATTTTCAAAGCACACACACACACACACACACACACACACACTGACCCATGGACGTGCTCCCTAGGCCTCTATGTCAAGAGGGATTCTGTGTATAGTTGCCATGACAGGCCACTTTGTGATTGAGGTGATCGAGGTTAAAAGAGTAAGTGGGGCTCCAGTTCACTATAAGACCATGAACTGGAGTTACCAGCATCAGGTGTCAGGCAGGTTGTCCTCTGAGGTGAAGTAAGTTTAGCATCATCCATATTAAACCTATTGGCTTGTATTGAATGAAAAGAAACCAATTAATGTGTGTGCTCCTGACTTCTAAAATGTAGTGAACAAACACTGAACAGTCATAATTCTTCTGTCATAGAACTTATATTTCAAAGTATTTCAAAGTTTATTATTATGTGTGTTGGGGTTCATATACCAAGGGCCAAGAGAGAGGGAGAGAGAGAGAAGGGGGAGAGAAGTAGTGGGGTGGGTGGGGGCTGCAGCCATTTTATAATTCCTCAAAAACATGCTTGTCCGATATTTCACATGGCAGTTGCTGTTAAGGAACTGGATTCTGTTTTATTGCACTTCAGCAGGATAAAGATCTTAAAATAGTGTGCTGAGGGGAAATGGCTGGTGGAGTGTTTCACCATAGTAGTTCATAGGATGCGTCATTCCGTTAGGAAGGCGAGTGCCTGGTACCAAATCCCACCCTCACTCTCTCCTTGCCCTTGTGCGCTGTCACAGTCAGGAATTTATGGCTGCTTCTCCACAAGCGTGCTTGTGTAACTCTGAGGCTTTCATTAGCTGATTAACAGCTGTTGTCAAGTGCCTGGTGTATTTCAAGTCCTGAATAAGAGATTTGGAGGCTTTGAAGCTCCAGGTGCACATGAGACATTGTTTTGGTCTTTTCTAAGGTCTAAAAAATGCTAGGCAGTGAGATGATGCTTTAGGAGTCCATATAATGTACCTGGCAGTATAGTACATCCTGAAAATAATGTGGTCATTGTACGAGCTGTTGAGAGAATCTTGGACCGAAGCTAGAGACATTGTACCTGGTACAACTATTAGTTTATAAGGGTGTCTGTCTGTTTTGAATCATTCTAAGACTGCCCTTTGCTTGACACTGTATTCTTCTAGTTAGTCATTTGTGTTGGCAGGAGACATCACCCATGTTTACAGTATGTTGCACTGATGTCTGATATGGTGTAACTGTGTAGTATTTCTGGCTAGATTTCTGTGGAAGTGCAATAGTGCATTGGCCCTTCTCCTTTTTCAGGCAGGCCGCATCAGTCAATGTTGTACATTATCTTCATGTCATGCAGGGTTTGGGTTAGTGTTAGTTTTGAGGGAACATAGAGCTAAGGCATCATAGGGCTGAGGGAACATAGGCACATTCATTGTGACAAATATTGTAATACAACTTTGTTTTTGGGAAAACGTTTCATGTCAATTCAAATTTAAAGTTCAAGGTCAGGTTTCCTCATAATCTACACTCCAGCGCACGCACACACATGCACACACACATGCACACGCATGTACACACAAAAACAGATAAAGAGAGGGAGAGGAAATGTAGGGAAGGGAGAGACTGACAGGGATAGAGAAACACAGAAACAGGTCTCACTTCTCTTTGAGATTGCATGCTTTGTCTAAAATCTAATTACAAATACATGACCCCACACACACACACACACACACACACACACACACACACACACACACACACACACACACACACACACACACACACACACACACACACACACACACACACACACACACACACACACACACACACACACATCTCTAGTGTGTGTGATTATGGATAGCTAACCTGTGTGTGTGTGTGTGTGTGTGTGTGTGTGTGTGTGTGTGTGTGTGTGTGTGCGTGCGTGCGTGCGTGCGTGCGTGCGTGCGTGCGTGCGTGCGTGCGAGCGAGCGAGCGAGCGAGCGAGCGAGAGAGAGAGAGAGAGAGAGAGAGAGAGAGAGAGAGAATGTGTGATGGGAGAGCAAGAGAGAAGAGAGAGTGTATGTGTGATGAAAGGCAGGGAGAGAGGGTCTTTACACACATACTGTGTCCAGAGTGAAATTTAGTAACATTTAAAGTCACCCAATCGGCATTTATAGCCCCTGAGAAGAAGAAATAAAGTAAGTAGTTTGAACTGGATCAGCATACAAGTAGTTAACCAGCAAATCACTGGGAAGTTACTCATGCGATGAATCCTGACAAGGTCACTGGCTGATAGATGAGCCCATGCAAGGGGATTTTTCAGAGGCTGTGGAGGTGAGGTGAACGGTGGGAACCAGACAATTAGAGGGTGGAAGGTAGGCACTAGGCAGCCATGTTGGATGATGACTATGAGATTGATTTACATGGATACTAATCACTTGGCTGCCTGGCAGGGAGGAATATACACCTGGGTTCAGCTAACCCAACATACAGCCATTTATCTTTGAGCAGGCTAAGCAGGCAATTAGCCAGCAGTTTAAGAACTGTTAGGATTAGGCGGAGATAATGCTTTTGCCCTAGCTGTCTGTGTGTGTGTCCGTCCCTCCGCGTGTCTGTCTGTGAAAAGCTAATCTCGCACACTGCTGTACCGATCGGCATCACTCCCAGATAGGTCTACCCCAAAAAAAATCAAATCTGCTTGATGGTGGCACCACTATAACAGGCCGCTTCACGTTTTGGGCTATAACTCTTGGACCGTATGACATACAATACATGTTTTCCCCCCTGGATTCCTTGGATCATGATGCAATTCCCCACATAGGCCCAAGATTTTCCTCTATTTAATATTTTCTTCAAAACACACTTTTTGCTACTCCTACACATTTTGACCAAAACTCACATAAATTGTTACACGTTATCTTTGGAGTCATGCGATAAACATGTATCATTCAGATTTGTCATATTCCATTCCAATTGACAATGATTGTCGTCCAAAGTTTGAGGGAGATAGCGTCCAATCTACCCCACATTTTTATCACACATTGAGGGGCCTCTAAACAACAGAGCCAAACGCGATTTCACATACAGACCCATAGAGGGCGCCACAAATGTTACAAACGTTACTGTTGCAGAAACATGATATTTTTCACCTAATTAGGTACAAATGGTCTCAAGAATCAATGACTGACGGTTTTCATACTCCCTGCTGTTTGCCTGTAATTGCCTTGAACAAATCGTGTTTTTTATATCACACAAAAATGCCATATTGTGAACATCCAATCTTTCCTAAATTGGAATCGCATGTTGAGGGGCCTCTATAGAGTGCACCTTCAAAAGCCCTTTCACTTCTGCCCTGGATAGGCAACCTGGCCTGGCGGAAGTCTGCGCTCCAAGGAGCACACTTTTATAGTTTGTAATTATTACATTTGGATGGGGTCATACGGGGGCATACATATATATATACCGTAATTTCCGGACTATAAGCCTCTAAATCTATGGATTTTACACCTGCAGTGCAGCTTGTATATGTACACATTTGTTTTTTTCCCTAAATTTGGCTGGTGCGGCTTATATTCAGGTGCGCTTTATAGTCCGGAAATTACGGTATATATATATATATATATACACACGTATGCCCCCGTATATATATACTGTATATAGGCTATAGTAGATTAATTATACCCTGCATTCACATGCAAACACATATGGTTTATAATGGAGCGTATTTTGTTCAAATGTGTGTGTGTGTGTGTGTGTGTGTGTGTGTGTGTGCGTGTGTGTGTGTGTGTGTGTTTGTGTGTGTGTGTGTGTGTGAGTGTGAGTGTGAGTGTGAGTGTGAGTGTGAGTGTGTGTGTGTGTGTGTGTGTGTGTGTGTGTGTGTGTGTGTGTGTGTGTGTGAGTGAGTGTGCATTCATGTCACAAGGTACTGAATGCCTGTGGCCTACTTTGTTAGCTGTCCTAGTGATCAATTATCTGTTCCGTCTGTAGATAATCAATCACACAAAAATCCATGACTGAGTAAAATGAGGTGACACACTTTCCTTTGTTAGTTTAATTCCTTCCATTCAGTGCCTAGATGTTCAAAGACTTGATATAGTTGATATGAACCATCTCAGGAGAAATGAAGATGGTATAGCCAAATACCGCTGTTATCTTGCCATATCACCTAATGAGCACATGCCAACTTCATACCACTCCAAAGACTGCAGCGATCAATCAAAGTGGATTCACGGTAGTGGTGTTGAGCTATCTCAGGTCATTAATTCCCCCTATGTGGAATGTGTGCTCTGTCTCAACCCAATGGCCACAGCAAAAAAAAGAAAAAAGAAAAAGAAAAAAGCCACAATCTTCCAGGAATTCTGACGTTCCCGTCTGGTCCAGTCAGCGGAGCAGGAATGGGGCTTTGTAAATGATGGATTGGTCTCTTGTCATCAGAATGTGTTTATATTACACACACTTACTGCCTGGGAGGAGCGAGCAGAGGTTCAAAAGGCGGTTAAAACAAAGAATCAAATTTGTCTTCATTTGGGGATACAGTATATCATTTTTTTTTGTCTCAATGGTAGATGGTACATCTGTAGATTTCAGAAATACCTGTTACATGTAGTATACCTATAAAACAAAAGTACTCACCTCTTGAGAACCTCTTTACAGATTCAGTCAAAACTGGTGAATAAGACAGTGACCTCACTGAACTGACGGTCATAGAGATCGTCATAACAGAAAAAGTTCCCTGTTTATAACCTCCCGAGTTAAGGCGACACCTGATTTCTCAGAAAGCTATGAGGAATTTGAAATTATTTGCGGTTTACATGTATGTTCGTGTAAACAAAACAAATCTGCACACCAAACATAAATCCTCTAACGTTTCGAGTCACCAGGCTTCCCAGCCCGGTGACTCCAAACGTTATGGGATTTATGTTTGGTTTGGGAATTTATTTTGTTTACGTAATGAACCCTTTTTTAATCCAGCACCCCTGAGGTACGGGATGTGCGCGTCTTTTGCAACCTTTCTCATTTTCATACGTTCAAACATATGAAGTTACTAACTAACCAGTGTACAAAGTGGCGAACGAAAGTATGATGAAAAAATTAGTGATGGTTCAAAAGGTCATTCAGGAATGAACAACCGTTTGAACGTGCTAGGAAATGTATTGTCAATGTTCTACAACACAGATAGGTCAAATGTCCCCCCCTGTTGTCTTTGGGTTGGAATTGAGTTAGTTATCGTAATAAAGCATCTATTGAAAAGTGACAATTTTTGTTCATTCCGATCCTTGAAATCAATCATCATAAGTTGCCTTCAGAATTTGGATTCCACCCCATCATTATGAAAAGCATCAGATACAGCTTGCACACCACAGGGTTCCAATGTCATGATGACATTGGAACTATAATTGGAACTATACACTATTGCAGCTACAATAAAAAATAAGTGGACCCTTATTTGGTTTGAATGTCCGGCCAAGCTCCTATTAACCACATGAACCCCAGTGTCCCTATTTTGTTCATAAATGAATAAGCGAACATTTGAAGTAGTTTGTAAGCCTTGCCGAGCCATGGGATTCATCTCCTGTTTCTGTGGCGTGAGGCGTCTTGATGTACAAGTACATCCCCCAACCATGAGGTACAAGTACACCCCCAACCATGATGTACAAGTACACCCCCGGGCTCATGACGCTAGTATGTCACAGGAACTTACCCCCAATTTAACCCTTGATGCTGAGCGCCAGCAGGGAGGCATTGGGTCGCATTTTTGTCGTTTTTGGTATGACCCGGCTGGGGGAATCTGAGCTGGAACATTTAATAGAAACTAGAGGTTCGGGCCACGTAAATTGGCAAACATATCTACAAGTTGCATTGGGACGAATTGTGAGCTTGTAGATCGACTATTTCCACTATTTGACTTAAAAGGAAGTATATAGAGTGTGCCAAAATTCCTGAAGGGGGCGTCAACAAGTGTCTTTTGGTAGCGGCGGACATCTTTGAGGGGTAAAAACCAGGTTGACTTAACATTGCCCAATGCCACGCCCAATGCCACGCCCCCCGTGGTGACGACACGTTGGCACGCTCTATAGACGGGTTTCCTGTTTGTAAACATGAGAGGATGATGCGCGCGCAGTGGCGGGATGAGCCTGTAGAGGGCGCTATTACCCTAAAAATATCCTATACCCTATTACCCATAAAATAAATGGTCTTCACCAGGTTTAATGAAAGTAGATTAAATGATGCAGTTTGTAATATCTTCTTTACTCAATAAAAATGATTTGTCGGAAGTTGGATCTGTTTGTATATAATAGCAGCATTATGCCTATTATGCCTATAATAGCAGCATTATGCCTATCTAAATCCCGAAAATAACAATAGAGTGAATGGCGCTTCCGGTTCGTTCTCCCCCGCGCATGCGCAGATTGCGGACTCTGCTCTGTGATGACGTCGCGCGGAAACCCATCTATAGGGTTTAAAGGGGAATTTTGGACCACAGTTTTCTTACCTTTTCTATGATGTCATGCGCCCCACCGGAAGTCTCGCTAGACAAGATTGAAATCTCGAGATTGAAATCTCATCTAGCGAGACTTCCGGTCTAGCGCATTCAAGACAATCACGTTGCATAGTGTTCTGTCGCTATGAACGTCAGATCTCACAAAAAAATCCCCTTTAAGTGGTCAAACATCAGATTCATACAGAAACTTTTTTCTGTCAGTTCCCCAAAGAATAACCTAATAATGGTGCTCAAGGGTATGAAAGCATTGAGGAACTGCTAAAGTTCTCTGAAATGTTTTCTGATGACTGTTTGTGTATAGACCACAGCTGCTAGGGTGTGACAGGGTGGAAGAGGATGTGGTTTACTGTAATGGACTGATAGGGGTGACCTTGGTCCTGACTCAGAAGCACCTGCTGGGATGAAACAGAGGTTATGGGAGTTTCTATAGAGGGTCAATGAGGCAATTCTATAGCGTGTGCTTAACAAATATTCTTGCTCATGTATACATTCAAGTTCCTTCATGAAAATCAAAACTAGCCCCCATTAACTCATTGGTATCATATTGTCTGCAAAATTAAGAATGTATCTTATATTAAAGGATATATCCTGTTTAGTGAATCTACCAGTGCTGATGTGATGTCTTTTTCAATTTACTAGGAAGTTATAACTAAGTCCACAGCACTGGGACATTGCTATACTTTGAGATTAATTTTCTTTGAAAGGAGAGACTAAGCATGTTTTTAGTTTTACCATACAAGTTATTTTATTTAATCTATATGTTGTTTCTGACACAATGTTACCTTTTTTCTAAGGCCTAAGTGTGACGTGCTTTTTCTAAGGCCTAAGCACAATGTATTTGTCCTACTGTAGGAGTGTCCAGCCATAAGTGTGTGAAAACGAGCTTCTTTATTCAGTTAAAGGACATAAACAGAGAGCATGCATGGGGGGGGGGGGGGAAGCAGGGGTCTTCAGCTTGTTTGGTCATACACTGAAGGATCCAGAGTGTTAATTAAACCCTGACTGTAAAAACAGAATAAATTAACACTCTGGTTTCTTGTATAGAAACATCACAGACAGATACTAGAGCGGTGTTGTGTCTTACACAGAATCCAATCAAATGTCTGTTCTCTCTCTGATCCTTCTCCACTCCTCTTATCGGCAGTCTGATATCCAGGTCACTTTGAAGTTTGCTGAGAGTTGATAAGACTAAATTAAAAAGTGGATGTTGTTGCCTTACGTTTGGGGGTGATAGAGCAGTCGGACAAGAACAAACTGTCCTCGTCTGACTGTATGCACACAAACAATTGTCCAGACAAGCTTTTGCTGTTTAAGGTTAGGGTTAGGGTGACCTGCAGTACATTTAGCTATGGTGTTTATACCCAATGTTGATTATTTTTATTTTTTGCTATTGTCCATGCTTTATTTCAGCTAGATACAGTGAACAGAGAGACAGGAAGGGCGGGAGAGAGGGAGGGGGGGGGGGGCGGCAGGGGTTGACATGCACAAATATCAGCCATCAGCTTAGTTACCCAAGTTGTGCTATTCATATGCTGAGTTGGCGGTGCAAAAGGCGAATGTTCTACTGACTGAGCTACCCGGACAGTGTGATGAACATCAATCTGTTTATGTAACTGAGAAGGTGGTGAGGACATGGAGGACTAATGCTCTGACTGAGCTGTGTTTAAATGTATGCATTTGATAAAAGCCACAGGAACTGACTATAGTTACTTCACATTGCTGTATTTGTGGGTTTGTCTGTTGTCAGCTTGTTATCAATGCTTACACAGAGAAGAAAAATAATGAGTGTTCTTACTGATGGCATCAGCACATCAAAATAACATCTGCAGCGTTTTTGTTGTTGCTAAACTCTCTTCAAGGCCCTTTGTGATTTCACAGTGATACTGTGTACTGATGACTAATTTCACTAAATCATAACTAAATCACCACATTTTAAAGGTGATATTGATTAAAAAATAAAATTGTGGATGAAATAATAAAATGAAAACAGTACATCCTACTACATTTTAAAGGGGAACAAAATAGAAGTATCACTTTCCGCCCCCAATTTTTTTTTTGTGAAATAATTTTGCCGGTTCCGAAATGATTGTGATGTGTAGTGTGACATCTAGTGACTGAATGCTGTCTGTAGCACATTTAGCTCACCAATATAGCTAATTAAAACTTACTGACAAAAAAGACACATGTGTGATCATACTTAATACACAATGCTGTGTCCCTTTTTGGCAGGTCTCTTCTCAAATCCCCCTTTGCGTGTGTCTTTGTACTCTACTGCCAGTGGATGGTTGATATGTGTTCCTTCACAGTAAAATCCTCAGTGTTCACTTAAAAACCAAATGGATTTTGTTCCATTTTTTTCACTCTCCGAGTTAAATTAACACCATGGATTTTATTGTGTTGTTAAGGGTCAGAGGCAATATTGACCGTTTCCCTTCCTCTCCACAGTGGTGTTGTTTTAAACCCGCAGCTAGATTGATGTGAAGAATGAGAGTGTATTTGGGGTCTACCATCCGTCATAGGAAGTGAAAGGGGTTGTTTTCTCCTCCTGGCCCTCGTCACCTTTGATGAATCCCTGCTGATGAAGACTCCACTGGGGAAGGCAGAGCCAGCGTTCGCCATGGGTCAGAGGTAATTGCATTCTTTTTCCTTTCCCATTCTTATTGAGATTTTTATATATAGGAGCAAACCTTTGTGTGTTATTTTAGTTTTTAGAATTGTTTGTAGTGGGTGGACCACTCGCGACTTTCTAATAGTTTTGGGAACAATTAATTTTCTCAGCTACTATTTTCAAATGGGCTACATGGACATCTCCAGAATGCCTTGGTGTTCCTTTGGGGATAGGATCTGCCTTTGCACTCATTTTTGTCCTAGAATAGAGTGAGTCAGAGATCACCGTGTCCCCTTCATGACCACAGCTCCCCATCTGAATTGAGTCTTAAAGCTGCAATCCGGAACTTATGTTAATGAATAACATTTCATTTTAACCAATCTGTATATAGAGTACCGAATGTTAATACAGTATAACTAGCACATCTATAGTGGTTGGAGGTGGTCTCCCTACTCTTCCATTGAGAAATGTATACCCTGGTAATGGGTAGGACAT
>NC_137603.1:45573833-45608833 GCF_963280865.1 Gymnoscopelus braueri
TTTTTATATCTCACCTTTGTATTGTATGTGTTTATTGAAGGGATTAGCATTAATCCAGAATATTTTAATTTAATGTGCCAATACACATACTGTATATCTTTTGTATAAATTAGAGTGCTACCCTCACGATTAACTTCTCAGGTTTCAGACTTTAAAGTAATTTATATATATATATATATGTATATTTATGGTAACTGTTTCCCTGCATATATTCACATTACTGACACAGCATAGCTTGAACTGAATCACAGTTTGATTCTTGTAGAATCAAACTTCCAGTAAGAGTGAGCATTATGTGCAACACTATGTGTTTGTGTAGAGGACCATGTTGACTAGGACAGTCAAGGTTATGGATTGGGCATGGCAGCTATACAGGGCGTGGGAAAACTTGCCCACTGATTTCAACTCGCCAAGGACTAGTCTGATAATCTGTATTTGTGAGCGCCATAGAATACGATAATGGAACAATGGTTGCTTATGAAGAATTGTCCTTGATGGTGTCTAATTAGTGAATGCAAATTTATTTGTGTGTATGCCATATAGTATGTTTAGGAACAGAGAGCTAAAACTCTTTTTTTTTTCTCATAAGAGAAAGTCCCTTTCCTTAAACAAAATGAACCCTCAACCATAATACACATTGGACACACACACACACACACGCCCAAACGCACGCATACACACGGACACAAACACGGACACAAACTCGGACACAAACACGCACGCACGCACGCACGCACGCACGCACGCACGCACGCACGCACGCACGCACGCACGCACGCACGCACGCACGCACGCACGCACGCACGCACGCACGCACGCACGCACGCACGCACGCACGCACGCACGCGGCACGCACAAATGATTAAAATCCCAGATGATGGCCTTTAAATCCTCAGGACAGAAATTGAGAATGTACTATAACATAGGTCTCGGACAATCCCATATTTTTTGTTGTTAAAATTGAAGTCATGCGTTTGCTTTATTACTCCCATTAGTATTTGGGGATTTTTTTCTTCTTGACCCAAGAGGGGTCTAGTCTTGACCTCACAAAACGACCCAGAGGAAATAAGCCGTTATTAATCTTAATTCAAATTTAATTTCTCTGTTTCCTGTGTCATTGATATGATTGTATCTTCTGTGACATAATAGAGAAAAACTAAAACAAAGATTTGCTGATGTAGCTCAATGTGTGTTTGTCTTTACACAGTAAAATCCTGTGTTCATTTATCCGTGATCTCTGAGAGTTTACAAAATGTAACTAAACGGACCAGTAAGGGTCCATTTGTACTCTCTGAGTTAAATGAACACTGAGCTGAGGATTTTACTGTGTATTACTCAGAGGCCTGGGTCTGCAAGTGACTGCTGACATGCAAGAGTTTCAGAGGAGTCTTGTTTACCCAGTGGAAAGTAGATTTTGATGAACTGGTAGCATGAGCACTGTGCAAGGCTACAGGGATTTAAGGAAGAGAAGACAGCTCACTCTTCTCAGGAACTTTCCAATACCCCCCACCATACACACACACACACACACGCACACTCGCACACGCACACACACGCACACACGCACACGCACGCACGCACGCACGCACGCATGAACGCACACACACACACACACACACACACACACACACACACACACACACACACACACACACACACACACACACACACACACACACACACACGTCGTCATGCAGTACTTATAACACAGACATACATGTTTGTATCACTATACTTGTGAGGAGGACATGGACATTTTAGGACGGCATTGAAAATAGCCGAAAATAGCTGAGAATTAGCAGATCTACAAGCTCGAAACTCGTAATTCTGCGATGCGTTGTGAGCTTGTACATCAGCTAAGTATAAAATAGGGGGAACTCTAACCCCTTAAAACTACAATTTTTCTCGTGAGGACCAGGAAAATGTTCCTCATGTCTATTTCTCTAATTCTACTGTATACTTGTTTGGCCCTCACAATTATACTAATATAACACACATGCACATGCACATGCACACGCACGCACACACGCACACGCACACGCACGCACACACACACACACACACACACACACACACACACACACACACACACACACACACACACACACAAAGCCCACCCCACCACCCCTTTCCCGGCTGAGGGGTTGTGTACATTGTGTGTGTGTGTGTGGTATTCAGTATTGTTAAAGGTATTTATTGCCGGGCTGAGGTGCCTGCTTGAAAGTGTTGGGGTTCCCATGACAACACATTACACTGGATGACTAGTGTTTGTGTAAACACTGAAAACGTATTTTCTGCAACCGTTCAATTTTAACGTTTCAACCTCTCTGGTCTGTGTACGTGTCTCTGTGGGTATTATCATTAGGGGTAAGTGACTTTTAAATTGAGATTAATTACAAATACAATATTACAATTAAGTTGCCTTGGGAACCAACAGTTCCTGAGCCATGTGGCCCGTACAGTAGGTCTTTCCATATCGTGAGGCAGCTTGATGTACAAGTACATCCCTGGACATGATAGCAGTATTTGGTTGGATTAAGGGACGGACCCTCAATCCAACCCTTGATGCTGAGTGCCAAGCAGGAAAGCACTGTACAATTTTTTTGTTTTAAATACAGTATTTGGTATGACTCGGCTGAGGATTGAACCCCAACTTCCCAGTCTCAGGGCAGACGCTCTAACCACAAGGCCACTGAACTGGTGTATTACAATTAAAACAACTGCTATCCTTAAAATTGTCTTGTATGGTGTAGTTAAAATAGTGATAGGTTTTATTTTAGTGATTGTGTTACACTGTAAACACTGTAATTACAATAATAACACATTTTTATCCACAGTTTATTTGTAATCCAAGAGTTTCAATTTAATCACATTTGTTAGTTCTCAATTTGGTTTTGCTGAGCACCCATTTTAACCCAATTTAAAATATTTCTGTGGCAGCCAAATCTTCTTTTCCACCTATCATAAATATTAAATCCCCGTGGCCAAAGAGAGAAGAAAGAAACAATTTGTTACAGCGAAAGAGGATTTAGTGGTGGATTGATAAAGTGCTCAGTGTTGCAGCCCTGCCAAGTACATGGAGCCTCTACCAGGCATTCAGATAGAACTGATCAAGCAGAGGAAGCTTTATTCTGCCTCAGAATGGAACATTAAATCACAGAAGCTTTCTTCAAAATATAATATTGCCCGTGCTCTTATTTATTCATTCATTCATTTATTTATTTATGTATTTATTTCCCAGGCTACGGAGCTGTGGGTTTGGATACCACCCCCAGTTATGGCCACACTCCGTCTCACCACACCCCGCAGCTGAGCAGCCTGTCCTTCAAACATGAGGACACAATGTCACCGCAGAGCAACATGGGTAACTATCTATTCTACGTGCTTATATGGTTGTATCATAGTATATTCTGTGTAAGTGTTTGGTCACCGAATTGACTCATGAGCCTGATAACCCTCCCTGATGCGTCAGCCAAGTTATTATGCAACTCATCATTTCTCATATCAGAACAATATTGCTATTATTGCTATATCTGAATCTGTCTTGGCAATAAGCGCTTTTTCTTTCTTTCGTTCTTTCGTTCTTTCGCTCTCTCTCTCTCTCTCTCTCTCTCTCTCTCTCTCTCTCTCTCTCTCTCTCTCTCTCTCTCTCTCTGTACATATGGCTAACGGCTTTGTGAATGATAACTGGAGGAAGCAGCTTTATGTGAGACTGTTTGAAATGTCATCATATTGTCTGGGGACCAATATAGTACTTGAACCTGAAAAGGAGCACTGTTTCTGATTGCTCCATGTACTCTTTGAAACGTCTGCATGCCCACAAGCATCCATTTGCACAGTGCTGGGTCTGTGTGTCCTCATATTATTACACAATAAAATCCTCAGTGTTAATTTATATTTATTTTTAATGTATTTATTATTTCCTTTACCTGATAATTGGGGCATGAAACATTTCTTTGATTGAACTGTAACTGTAACTGTAACATAACTGAGTGACAAGTGACCAGCGCCTTTTTTCCTCAGCTGACCAACAGTATCCAGCCCCCCCTCCTATGTTTGGCTGCCACAACCCTTCAGAATCCTGTCCAAGCAGCCAAGCTCTGCTTCTAAGAAACTACAACAGGTACGCTGCTACAAGCAGCTATATAACACGTGCCATCTAAGGGTATTTCAAAACACTCTAACATTTAAAATGTGTGTAGGAGTGTGGAGATTGTAAACCCATTTATATTCCTATTCATATTTACATTTATCGCTTTCTTATCTGATGTGTTTGTTACCTTTTTATTGCCTTAGTATTGTGAGAGTGTTAGTGACATGTTTGTGGATGTTGAGCAGTGGTTCTCAAGGGTTCCTTGAGGGGGCTCCATTTGTAGACTCTCAAAGTTATGGGGGTGGGTTTTTTTTAAGTTTGAGAGGAAGGCTGGCGGTTGGGAGTGTGAGGAGCAGAATGTGGTTCACCTCTCAACAGGCCTCGAGGGCATGCAGCCTGTAATGACATACTCCGTAGGCAGGATACAAGTGCAGCTAAAACAGTTTATTATATTAAATCCATGCTGAGGTACAAAAGCTTCATGCAAAACGTAGCCAAGGAAAAACAGATTTCAGCAACAAAAGTTAGACTGTTAGAGATTAGAATGAGCTACAGATGGAACCATGAGCGAAACTAAAGCAAGATGAATCAATAGAGGGGTATATAAAGGGGGTGAATAAGGGGAGAAACATTTTTTTTTTATTTTTTTGCTTGACACCATTGTATGACGAGGTATAAAATAGGGCTTAAGTACAACTGCAGTTACACTCCCTTCTCGTCCCTTCTAACCTTCACTCTCAGTAATCTTCGGTCAACAGAAATACTGAATCAGACATATCTATTTAGTAGCTTCAAGATTATTCGATTAATTGAGAAAGTAATCAACAGAATAATTGCTGAGAAAATAATGGAGAGCTGCATATAACAAGAGTGAATACAGAATGTGATTGGCTTATTACCAGGGGAGCTATTGGTCAGGTCTCATTGGCTGAGGGGAAACAAGTGAGGTGAGTACTGATTAGCAACTGAGGACAGGTATGACAGGTGAATTGGTGATCTCTGGAATGAGGGCATGGGCGTGGTCGTGATACAGCCTTGGCTAGCATTTATGCTTAGAGCCCGAAGGATGCCGGAACAGTACTAGACCACTGATTATACCGAAGTTTTGACAGATATTCTGTCAAACAGTGTCATCAGTGCTAACCTTTTTTTTAAAGATTTAATTAGTTTATGAAAAACACAAAATTCTAAATGAGCAGACCTACAAGCTCACTCCAAGTTGAAAGTTGTTAAAGATTGCGACACATCGGATCTGTATAATTGCAGATACTGATACTGAGTAATATAATGGCAGATATATTGGCCAAACCAATATATTGGTCTGGCTCTGAGTAGGCTGGATTTATTCTGTTTATTTTGGCAGTATTAAATCTTGTTGGTTGGAAATCCAGTGTTTGTGAGCAAAAATTCAGAATTGAGGTGAACAAGTCTCTCTTGAGGGACAGAAGTAGCTCACGTGTGCTGCCAATCTTATGTTTATACTTTGTCGTATGACAGTGCCACTCACAGTGAACAAAGCAATGCAATGACAAGGTATACATTTGCCACACCTCTGCCAATCACAGGCAGGGCCAAACCCCTCCCCGCCAGGGATGTGTGCCCAACAACACTTCACTCTTTTCATATTCCAGTGCTATTAGCCAGCATACTCATCCCACTCCGTTCCTCACTCTGGTCCATTCTGCTTTAACTTTTCCCCCTTCTCGTTAATCAAATCAATACTCTAAGATTCTTTCCACAAACACCACATGCAACAGATTCACTCGGTTCCTCTTGTAGGTTATTTTAGAGGTGTAAACATGCTCTGATGATCCTAAGTTAAGCCCTGCGTCTGGCTCTGCACACAGTCTGGATCGGGAAGTCTGATTTGTTCCGAGGTTAAGTGCTGCCCACTGGTGCTCAGCAGGCCAAAACAAACACAGGGTGATCTACTGCCGATCTGTCTGAATCCACCCCGAGGAGAAGAAGGAGAGAGAAAAAAGCAAAAGAGAAGAATGCTGGAAAAAGTAATTGTTACAAACGATTACGAATGAAGTATAACGTAAATAAAGTAGCCGATAGGTTAACCATAAACCAGACAAGGGGACGACTCTTTGAACTTATTTATAGTTTCATCAAAACACCATGAAATCGAGACTACATTCCCTGAATGCCACAGCACTTTTTTTTGTCGTAGAGGGGGAACCTGTGAAACCAAAATACCGGAACAGCAGTTGATAAGAGGGGGTGTGCAACGGGATAAGACTGTTCTGCTATTAGAAGTCATGGAGTGAACTGGAAACCCTCAAACACACACACACACACAGACATACACACGCACGCACGCACGCACGCACGCACGCACGCACGCACGCACGCACGCACGCACGCACGCACGCACGCACGCACGCACGCACGCACGCACGCACGCACGCACGCACGCACGCACGCACGCACGCACGCACGCACGCACGCACACAGAGTATGTGAGATGTCAGTAAGTCTCTCAGTAAGTTTACCATGGTGTCATAGCTGATTAGAGCGCCATCGCCATGCTTCCCGTCAAGGACTTCTGGGGAAAAGCGTTCCAGAATTCCCCTGAAGCGGGTTCCCTCCTCCTACTCCTAATGATACTGAGGACAGAGTGATGTCATGATACACTGGACCGTGGTGTGCTAGGCACGGATGCACTCAACCCTGTCTGCTGTACATTCACACATTTTGTGTGTGTGTGTGTGTGTGTGTGTGTGTGTGTGTGTGTGTGTGTGTGTGTGTGTGTGTGTGTGTGAGAGAGAGAGAGAGTGATCCACCACGTTGAAGAATGGCTCACAGCCCACAAGGAGTGTGGGGTGGGCAGACAGGATGTGTTAATAGGACAACCGTTTGGGTTTCCCCTCAATGCGATCTCCTCATTGGCCATGCAAGCTCAATCAATCAAACACACAACTGTCCAGTGGACAGAAGTACTCAAATATTTTACTTAATTAAAAGTAGCAATACCACAATATAAAAATACTCTGTAACAAGTAAAAGGCCTCTGTTCAAAACGTTACTTGAGTAAAAGTACAAAAGTATTGCCATCAAAATATATACTTAAAAGTCAAATGTTTGAATAGCAGATCTACACAGCTCACAATGCGTCGCGACGCGACGCATTGTGACCTTGTAGATCGGCTATTTTCAAATAGCCTACGGATAAAATAGGGCTAAAGTGGTTAATGTATGTTTTATAATGTAATAATTTACATCTGCAAAGTAACTAGTAACTAAAGTTTTCAAATAATTGTAGTGGAGTAAAAGTACAATATTTGCCTCTGAGATGTAGTGGAGTAGAAGTAAAAGTACAGAAAATTGGAAATACTCCAGTAAAGTAAAAGCACCTCAAAATTGTACAGTAATTGAGTAAATGTACTTAGTTACTTTACACCACTGAAACTGTCTTTATATCCAATTCCCAGGCCATTGAGGTATTACCAATTTGTCATATGATGTCAAACTTTCACCAAAAAAAATTACTTATGTGCCGTACACCAAGAGAATGGTACAGGCCTGAATGCTTGACCTTGACAGTGAGGGAGTCCAGTTATTCTGTTGATGTTATGTTGTTATGCTGTGGCGGGGGTATTTTTCTGGCATGGTTTGGGGTCAACTTGTCCCCAAAGTTATTCTGAGTGACCTGAACTTTATCCCACAGCATGAAACATCACTATTCTGATGGGACTGGTCTCTCTCTTCCAGGATGACAATGCCCCTGTCCTCAGGGCACAAGGATTCACTGAATGATTTGAAGATAGTGTGAACATGCTGTGAATCATATGTTATGGCCTTCGCAGTCACCAGATCTCAACCCAATTCAGCACCTATGGGAGCTCCCCACCAACATCATCAAAACACCAAATGAATGAATATATTGTTAGAATGTTTTCCATCCCTCCAGTAGTTTCAAAGAGTTGTGCAATATTATGCCAAGGCTCATTGAAACTGTTCTGGCAGCTCATGGTGGTTTAAAACCATACTAAGACACTTCTGGTATATTAATCCCTATATAAAATATAACTAGCTCACAGTACCATTAACTGTATATGTTTGTATGTTGTAGTGACAGCCTGTACCAAATGGCATCTCAGCTGGAGTGTGTAGCATGGAATCCAGTGAACACGCTTGCATCTTCCATGAAAAGGTGAGTTCTGTCTCACAACAATCAAAGTACTGTACACCATAATGGCCTTTACACTGAAGGACCACTCTGGAAAGAAGCCTGTGACTGTTCAAAACATATGTTGATCAATTTAAAGTCAAGTGAAGTTTTGGTTGGCCACATTTTGGAGTGGCATCAGAGAATAGTTGTTGTTGGGGTATTTGTCATTGTACATTTACTCATACATTAAATTAGTCTTTTGCAATTGAAAATTAGTCCCATCCTAATTATTAGGAGCAGGGGGCTCTATTAATACAGTGCTGGGGAGCAGTTAGAGGTCTGTCTGTCTGTCTGTCTGTCTGTCTGTCTGTCTGTCTCACCACAAAGACTTTGAATTGAAATTAACTGTCTTTTCTTTCATCCCCAGCAGTCATGGGCCAGGCTATGACAATGACCCTGTGGTTCTCAGCTGCAGTGCCCAGTACCACATACACACACATGGTGTCTTCAGAGGACTTCAGGTTTGAGTTACACATAGAAACATGCGCAAGCACGCACGCACGCACGCACACACACACACACACACACACACACACACACACACACACACACACACACACACACACACACACACACACACACACACACACACACACACACACACACACACACACACACACACACAGGCACGCACACATATTTTCGGTGAATTTCCCAGCCCTAATGTGTTGCTTTCTTCCAGGATGTTCGTCGTGTACCTGGTATTGCTCCCCCAGTGATGAGGTCATCAGAGACCAATGAGAAGCGTCCTTTTGTGTGCGCCTATCCTGGCTGCAGCAAGAGATACTTCAAACTGTCCCATCTACAGATGCATGGTCGCAAACACACAGGTGAAATTTATGTCATCTTCTTCAACACATTTTATTTCATAGCGTTGTTGGGCAGAAACTCCATATTTCAACTTTTTCGTTTTTTTCTCTGTAAATTAATGCCCTATTGTGTTGCACAAAAGTAGTGAAAATAGCATTGTAGATAAGCCATTTTAACTATATTTAAAAATGTTGGAAGTTTAAGTAAAGTGGTTAAGTCTGTCTGTGGGTTTTATACATATTAAACCAATGAAAAGTATTAACAACAGCTTATGACTAAATAATAACTACATTGGATCCATTTGAACACTGGTTGTTTTTTCCATTTCCTGAGATGTAACGGCCGATTTTCATAAAATAAAAATGTAATATCATTCAAAAGTGAGGCATGACGAAAACACATTCATGTCTTCACAATTGTATTTATCTGTGGTGATGATGATGATGATGATGATGATGATGATGATGATGATGATAATGATGATGATGATGTTTTAGGAGAGAAACCCTACCAGTGTGACTTCACGGACTGTGGCCGCAGATTCTCCAGATCAGACCAGTTGAAGAGACACCAGCGCAGACACACAGGTACTGTATGTGCATGGTGATCAACCTACTGTACTTAACATCTCTCCTACTCTCCTTCACTCACCATGTCACCTTTAGATATACTTTGAGCTGTATTTGTTAATTGAACTAATCAATTTAATCTATTATTAAAATTTCAATTTTGATCAAATAAATTCTATAACAACAATAGCCAATCTATAAGCTCACAACGTGTTGGGACTTGTGATGCGCTGTCAGCTTGTGGATAGGCTACTTTCCCTATTTTTGTACGACATCATTGTTCGACAAAGTATAAAACACTGGTTAATCTATTTAGTTGATGATAAACAATTAATTTGAATGTTTTTGCATCGATCCGTTGATAAAAAATAAAACAATTATAAAAAGACGTTCTCGATTAATCAAAAAAGTAATCAGCCCTACATTTGTGCAATTGCGTTGTATGCTGCTGTCTCATATTGGTCACTCAGATGATACATTGCTGAGTGTGTAATCATGTACGGTAATCTCATTGTTTAAACTTCTGACCCTTACTCCACCCACATCTTGTTTCTCAACTCTATGTCTCAACTCTATGTCCTCTACAAACACCTCTGCCTGTGTGTACAGGAGTGAAGCCTTTTCAGTGTGAGACGTGTCAGAGAAAGTTTTCACGGTCAGACCACCTTAAGACTCACACTCGGACTCATACAGGTAAAACAAGTGAGTTTACCGTTATTTTCTACTTCTCTTTTGTTTCATATCATCAACATGAACTGAATAGCTTTACAGTTGGTTTGAGACAGTAATTTTGTTCCCCCCCACCACCATTAGGCTATCTAAGTACAGTCTGCAGTTGTTGGGAGTTCAAGATGCTGAACACTCAAAAGCAATGACTTAATTGATATTTCTCTTGTCTATCTACCTCCTGGTCAGGCGAGAGGCCCTTCACCTGCCGCTGGTCCAACTGTCTGAAGAAGTTTGCTCGTTCTGACGAGCTGGTGCGCCACCACAGCATGCACCAGAGGAATCTGACCAAGATACAGTCTGCCATCTAAGCTGCAGGAGGCGTAAGAACATTGCGCCAGTCAGTGGAGGAAGGCCTGGTCATTGGCATGTGGTCTTCAGCTACCAGACTACAGCACTGGTTCCTGGGTCTTCAAGATACAGCTCAATTAGCACTTGCTGTTGTGATTATTTTGATTTAGATAAAAGATGGTGATTATTTCCCTTCTAATATGTAAAGTACCACAGTCATTCTGAGCCAAGTTAAACAATCTGCTGTGAGATGAGCAAATTGTTAACCATGTAAACCTTATACTTTGTTGTACTGTATGTAAAAACGAATAGCCGATCCACAAGTTTGCATTGCGACGTGTTGTGAGCTTGTAGATCTGCTATTTTCACCAAATGTTCACCTATTTTTGCCGAATGTTCACCTGTTATGACATGCCCGGAATAGGTACTATAGGGTTCATGTGGTTAATACGGTATTTGTGATATTTGAATACACTTGCACTGGCGTATTGTATTATTGTGGGAACTGTGTCACTATGAAAATGTGCTGGACCGTATAAACTGGATTTAGGAAATGGAGGGCGCTGCCACCTATTCTTCAATAAGTGGAACACAAAGAATTATTGCTGTGGGGAATGTAAACTTCTTTGTATTCCTGCAGGATGATGCATAGTATTCACATTATTGCTTTGTATATATGTGATATATTTGCTTGCCTTTTTAAACATTCCATTTGTATTTTTATATGTTTTTACATGTGCATTAAATGTTAATACACAAAATTGTCACGGGGTAGGCTATGAGTTATGTGAAATTGGTGTGTGTGTGTGAATGGAGCCATTGGTGTTATACAGGTTAAGAGGCCACCTATGGGATGGGGTCAGACAGTAAAACAGCACCCCTCTGTGACTCTGACAGGGTGCAGGTCTCACACTCCTAAATCTCCGACACACATCTCCATAACTAGGAACATCTGGAGGCCAATACATCTCATTATAAAAGACACATACTTTAGTGTCAGCAGGCAGTACTTCACTATCAGCCCCCTAGTGCATAGCCTGGGCCCCCAATACACACACATGACATGCACGTGCATGTGCTCACACACACACACACACACACACACACACACACACACACACACACACACACACACACACACACACACACACACACACACATTATATTTAACACTTAACATTATAGCTAGGCTACTCAACTTGAATTAGATACTGAATGTTACTTCCGCAAGCCACATGATGGCAGTATTAACCTTTTTGAGGGAGACGAATGCTGGTTGTAAAACATCCATTTCAGACTATAATCTCTTACATAAGATGTGTATGCCCCTTAATATTTGCTAGTATAGAGCCTATTTCTGACCCACCACATACATTTAGGATATTTGTATGTTTATATAATATGTTTACTGCAAATAATAAGACACAATCACTTTTAACTATTTTCGTAGGCCTACACTGACTTCATGACAAAATACTATGTAGCCTACTAATGTTTCTATTTTGTTGGTGTTATGTCTTGTCTTTTCTCTAGGCTATAGACTATAGGCACCAATTCGAATTCCTAGCCATCACTGATTGTTGTTAGAAAAACTTCTTGAATCTTGAATAATGGTCATTTTAAACAACCCCCTTCACCATTCTTTTAGTGGTAGCCTACTGAGTGGCTGTAGTAAATGGGCTGCATTTATAATGCCTTTACTGCATTTATAAGCACTTTACAGTGCATTACATTCACCCATTCACACACTGACAGCAAAGGCACCCTGCTAATTGGGAGCAGTCAGGGATCCAGACCAGTGTCTTGCTCAAGGACACTTCGACACACAAAGCCGGTGATGGAACCGGGAACCTTTCATTTCCCAGGCGGCCGCTCTACCTAGTCCTGAGACATTCCTGCCCCATCATAAACATACTAATGTTTGAAAAAAACAAACAAACAAACCAAAAAAAACATTAAAGTTGCTGCTGAGTACACCAAGGCCATTAAATATGCATGATGTGGACGGAGTTGTGTGTCAGCTTGTATGCAGGTCTATAAGAGAGTGATACAGCCACAGCAGGTATGTTAATAAAATATGACTTTGCTTTGGCTCTCTGGGGGATGTTGCATGGCTCCGTGGGCTAATGATGCCATATATCTAGAAAAGCAATCTAAACAAGCACGCACAGGCACTGTATATTTAGATGCTGCATATATGGTCTTACAGTACATGGAAACCAGAGTGCACCTCTGCGACGCATACACCCACGCTGACATACATGCAGACATACGCATGCACACCTGCACCGCTTGATTCACATCCACACAGCAGACCTTGATACATGCCAAACAAGAACAGAAAGATTAAAATGCCATCCTTTTATTTCAGGGTCACGGATCAATCATTTGAAGTGGTGGTTCCTGTGATTCGACTTGTTTTCCAATCCGTCTGATGGGTGCGAGGAGATATCTCTGTGATGTTCTGTTTTCCCCGCTCCTCGCTAATCCAATGCACTTTGATTAAGGAGTGCTTCTCTTTGGTCTATCTCTGCAGGGGCACCGGGGAAGTGGAGAGAGATCAGAGGGACAGTGGAGTTGAACATTTTGCTCACTTCAGTACACTCTTAACTAGAGACCGCAAGAGCGTGAGCAGCCCATGCCTTAAATGTCCTCATTCATTATCGTTATCATTATCACACGCACTCAAAGAGACGTTGACCTCAACCTTGCATTGATCCACCTAATCTAGATTCCTTGCTTGGTAGTTTGATTGAGGCTAGGCCCTGATCCAATATGCTGTAAATTTAAAAAGGATAAGAATCCGGCCGCACCAACCACCCCGAATGCACGCTCCCAGAAATAATTTTACTGTACATGATGCGCACGAACACAAACTCATGTTTGAGTGCTTCACTTGAATCCGCCAATTATTTAGCATAAGATTCAAATATTATAGAGGACTTGGATATCTTCAGGAGAATGTCCAAAGCAAGTCAAATCTCTGATTCCGCCTCTTCTTGCTCGGCAGCACAAACACACGCTCACACAAACGCACAAATACATAAATTCACACGCATGCTCACACCAAATACATTCCAATCAGATGCACACACACACACACACACACACACGCCACCAGATGCCCCCTCAGCTGTAATGCTGGCTGTTCGCCCTGAGGGGTGTAGGCGTAGGTAATCTCAGGTGACATACACCTGGTAACTCACAGCCCAAGACATCTGTAAGACAGCAGGCCTGCAAGCTCCATGTCCTCCGGTTCTACAACCCCACCTCATGTGGAACCACGCACACTCTATCCGAGACCTCCGTGTGCTTTTCTTCACTTGGCGTTCCAGTGCATCTCTACAGGAGAACAACCCAAGCTTTCAACGCGCCAGTCATCCTGTGCGGTGGTCCCAGGTGCATTCAACATCAGCATACGGCTCCTGCTGTGATTCTTTGCGACAAATATTACCCCAATTTAGCCTCTCAGAGCTGGCGGGGTCAATAAACATGGAGCACACAGGGGCTTCTATGAGCCCCAAGGGATTGTTAACAAGGTTAGGGCCCCAGAGAGGAAACCCCAAGGCTTTACAAGGAGGCCTATGAGTGTGTGTGCAAAAACAATGCCACGCCAACAGGAGGCGCTCTCAAGGAGTGTCACAGTGTTTACTGAAGCATAACTATTCTTAGTTGTATTCACAGATAACCCCCAGGCTCACTCTCTTGTGCAGAGCTGCTGCTCCCCGTCTGAGGGGCCTGGGGGTTCTTGAGGGTATTCCCCCTGGTATCGCAGGGAGCTGGAGGCGCTCCGGTGTACAGGAGCTTTGGGAGAGCAGAGCCCTTGAGGGGCCTGGAGCTCAGATGGGGCCTGGAGGGTAAACTTTCTCACACTGGGAGCAGGACACGGAAAGACACAGCGAGAGGGAAAACACCTTGAGAGGAGTCTGTTAGAGGGAGCAGCCGGGAAGGTCCCATGAGGGTACACAGGAAGAGAAAAACATGCACATGCACACGAACAGACACACGCACAGACACACGCACGGACACACACGCACGCACGCACACACACAATATATACGCCTGCGGGTACACACAAGCTTTTTCTATATGCTTTTGAAATGTTGCCTTCTTATTATCCATCCATTCATCTGTCTGTCCGTCCGTCCTTCCGTCCGTCCTTCCATCCTGTCACCTCCATCTCCTTTCTGCCTCCTGCTGTTTCCTCTCCACTCTTGACTGGAAGATGCTGTGTTCTAACAGGATTAGATGTGTCTCCATCATGTGAGATTTGGGATCACAGGACCAAAGGCCTCTCCGGGGGATGGAGGGATGGGGGTGTACAGGGAGACGAGGAGGGGATGGAACAAGACCTCCTCTCCCCTTCTCCTCGATCCCCAAAGGCGTCCAGATGCTCGGGCATGGATGGGGGAGAAGAGGATGGGAGCAAGAAGAGAGTGAGAGAAGCATGGTCAAATGGAGCGAGATCAAACATTGTGTCCGAGGACATCTGTCTCCCTGGGACAGCAGTTTCTCCATCATTTACTTGCACCAACTACAAAACAACTTAGTCAGGGTCACTTTGTCTTTGGCATCCGGTCTTTTAATTAAAACTTGAAGTTTCTTTGTGCATATATCGTGTAAGATAAGGCAAAGTCTGACAGAATGAGTGGGAGACTAAAGCGGAGAATCAGCCATGTAAAAGCTGTTTGAGACTGATTTGAGTCTTTCTGACCCCCAGTCCAAAGGACCTCAATTTCCCCAGAGGCAGTTAGAATTAATTATCAACTCACTAGGCTTATGGCTTCTAAATTGAAACGTATTGCTCTTTAAAGCCTCTTCTCTAATTGTGTAGCCATTAATGGCCGATATCCTATCTACACTGCCTTGATGGGCACATAAAAACTCACGATGACGGATGAGCAGAAGTGCAGTTGTTGAAAGGTGGCCTATTGTTCTGACTGAGCACCACTAGAGGGAGTAGAGTCCTGTGAGAGAGGAAGAGAGAGAGAGATAGGGAGAAAGAGAGAGAGGGAGTGAGAGAGAGAGAGAGAGAGAGAGAGAGAGAGAGAGAGAGAGAAAAAGAGAAAGAGAGAGAGAGAATCAGCTTTATTTCTCAGTGTACAGTAACCAGATGACATATGAAAGATTGATGGCTTACTTCGAGCTTTGTCGTCAAAAATTACAAACATGCAAGTCCCTGATTCCATCCACATGACACGCACATGCAAGCATACACTGAACACAGAATGATCATGGGGGGGGGGGGGGGGGGTTTGAATGTCGAGATATTCACATAACAAGACTAAGAAAAAATCTTCACTAACAGCCTAGTTTCATGGCAATCTGCCCATGAGATTTTTTTGATATTGTGTGTGCACGTGGACATTTTGGCCTATGGGTGGCGGTTAGAGAAACAGCCATGGGGTCACCTCATGGGGTCACCAAAATCAGTATGTTCATCCTCTGGAGAGGATGAAGGTGCACAGCCAATTCCATTACAATCCAACCAGTAGTTTTTGCAACATCGTGTTCTGGACCCAAATGTTGGACAGACGGTTAATCCATCCTTAAAGCCCCACTGCTAGCAGGTCTAAAAATAGTTATTTGGACTCTTGAGTGAGAAAATAGAAATGAGAAAAACAGCACATATTGCATTGTTTATCACAAAGACAAATAAGCCTCTGTAGCGTATATTTATTTAATACTAGGCCTAGTCATGTCTGTTAATTACTAGCATGGTATTTTCTTCTGAATATTTTATTTCATTAAAATAAATTGAGATGCTCACCACCACTGCTTAAGTGGACAAGACTAAGTGAGTAATGTACTGTACAGGGAACTGATGGTCTTGGACATTAATATACTAGACTTTATGACCCCCACCCCATTCCCAATTCTCACCCAGCGGGCTCATCATTATCAGTGGAGATTGGTTGATGTACATAGACACTCATATGAAAGCCGTCTGAAGGCATTACCGTACACACACTCCCCCATTGTGAATGATAAGGAACTTATCATAAACAGGAGGGGCAGCACTGTTAAACATGACCGCAAGGCGAGCCATGGAAGGAGTGCGTGTGTCTGTGTTATACATGCTAATGGGTAAATTTGGTTTCCTTTTACATTTTTTGTACACTTCTAATACACATCCACCTACGCCCACAGATGTACACACAGATGCACCCTGACACATGACAAAATTCATGTTGTGTGGGAAAGAATATTGAGCTACTTAGTATTTTAGGAATCCAAATTATTCAAATGTATAAGTCGGGATTGACCCCAATGATTACACAAAGCAATGGAGCATTAGAAAGTGTAATAGCTTTTGTCAGGACCCAAGAGGAACCAGAACTTCAAATATCTCTGCAGACAACACCTCTCCTTTTTTATCAGACCTGTAAAGATGAATCTGTAAGGGAAACTCTATTCATGTATGACACCATGCAAGTGGGGCCAGCAAATTGTTTACCGTGTCAGCCTTGCACATTATGAAAAGAAATAGCGAAAATTCCTATTCAGTACCAAACATATTCAGTAAATAGCCCTATGGACATTTCCGTCTTCCACGGTCCTTGACTGAGAGTAGATGTGATCTACTGGCAATGTTGAACTGCTTGAAGAAGGTCCTACATTACAAACAGCATCACAGCCCACACATACATCCACTGTCCCTTGTTCCTAATGAGCTTTATCGCGTTGGTCCCGCTTGACTTGTCTTGCTAACTGGCACACATATATCCATATGTTCCACATGAGCAGGCAGAGGGGGCAGGATGACTGGCTAGGACGCTTTCTCAGTTACATATGAGTTTTACCGCAACAGCCAGGAGCAACAGCAAGTCAGCTAAACTCCATCTCTATTGTGTGTGTGTATGTGTCTGTGCCGCAATTAGTCACTAACAGCTTTAACAGTGTCCCCATATCCAGTAGTTTTTAATGCTCATTGAGGCAAAAACTTAAAAGACATCTACAAACATCAGGGTCTCCCCATCAACACTGTCTGGCAGTTGGCTTTTCTATGCCCATGTCTGCATGATGCACATGAGCATATGGAAGCACACAATTGTGTGTACACACACACGCAGACACAGCACAAGTTAGGAGGACGGACTCGTTCAGTTAAGCTCATGATTCAAAATGGAACCAAATGGCAAGTGAGGTCATGAGAGAGAGAAAAGGCAGTGTGAGAATTTAGAAGAGTAAGGAACAGAGATACTGGCTAAATCTGGAGGGTGTAAAAGTGCAAAAATGTATGTGTTCTTAGTTTGGAATTTCATCACTGGGATTCGGTCCCCGTGAATGAACAGTCTAGTTCCCATGCCCTGTACAGACGGGGGGAGAGCATATAATGTGGAACACATTTCTAAAAGATCACTGAGAAATAAATGCAGGATCTGCAATACATGTTTGCAAAACTAAAGAAATACTGCATACAGTATACGCATTTGAATTCATGCAAATAGGTACAGTAGATGCTTAGTGTACTGTACCTGCCAATTGTCAAAGATCTCTTATAATAATGTGTTATTGCTTGAGTAAGGTTGGAACATATATTTCTAAATACTTGTGGGATTTGCAATACGCATTTCAGAGATGATAGATTATTTTTAAAAGAGCAAAATACAAATATGAGGCATTTAAATGAAAGACACACACAAAAGGGTAATTTCAAAATTGTGTTTCAATGTTCAAAAATGTAAACTAATACTGCATAATATACAAGTTTTTGCATTTCAAGCCAATATGCCACTTCCAAAGCTCATCCTAGAATAGATCATTTAGATGGGTACAGGAGGGCAAAACCCAATTCTAAAACACCAAAAGGCTCAACAAGAAATTAACATGAAAGTCTACCAATAAATACACAAAAACCTATACCGAAAATAAGGCAATAATCTTTCACAGGCTATACTGAAGGAACAATACGTGCAGAGGCCATTCCTTTAAGACACATTAGTAACAGTTCTTAAAACATTTAACTAGGAGAATCTCGACAGAAAAAAAGCAATGAAATGATTTGGCAGGAAAGTGTAAACAAAAAACATAATTTGTGTCTGCAGTACAAAAATGTGATGAAAACAATACATTAGATGAAAGGCAGCATTTTACCAGTCTTCATTTGACCACTGTATCACTCGCAGGCCATGACTCACTCAAGCTTTACGACAAATAAATAAATCAATCACAAAGTGTTCTGAGCTGTGCTTTCACATTTAGCTTCACCATAAAAAAGACATGTTCCTGCTGCCCATTAACCTTACATTCTTGCTTGTAATAACATATATAAGGTTCAACTATCTACACATATCTATGAGGCAGCTAAGCCCAGCAATGTGGCTGGAAGGCACCATCGATCGTCTTTAAAACAAACTCCTCTGAGTCTGGTTCTATTCCTGAATGTCAGAAACACAACCAGGCCAATATACAGTATATATCCTAAGACGGAACCTTAGTGTCAGTGGTAAGACCAGTCCTCCTCCCTCCCTCTCCTGGTGTCGGTTGCTGGGTAGGTATCTTTGTCTCCAAGCTTATCTGTCCAAATAGATGGACTAGAGGAAAGGATGGAAAGGACTGAGAGGGATTTGCAGTGGTGGCAGGGGGCCAGAAGAGTTTGTGATTCTGTCTTTGGGAGACACAGCTTTTTGAATAACTCTCGTCTCTCACACATACACACCACGCACACTCGTTGCGAGCTCTCCCTGAGAGCTCAGAGCTCATCATGGTTCCTGGTAAGGTCCTCTCCATAGTTGGTAGCCTGACTTCCCACAAACATGTTCCAGTTCTCCAGGATCTCCTGCTTGGTAAGCATCTGATCCTGAAAAGAGGGACACACACACATGCCACTGGATCAGTAAACTTGAGAAGTCAAAGAATATTAGTTAAATGTTAGATGTGCATCAAGTGATTTTGTTGTTGTTAAAAAAAGTGTTAAATATCTCTATATTCCCAAAGTAATCATTACTATAGAGTGTTTGTTCAGTAACAGGGGTCTGACTCCCCATCTATCCAGCTCTTTGGTAAACAGAAATGTTCAGGTCGGGATAACAATTTTATCCAATGAAGAGAGCGAACTCATACAGCTCACAGGACAAACAAGAGAAGTTGGATGTGATGAAACAAAAACACAAATGAGCAGAGACAGTATTTGAACAGGAACACAATAAAACTGAAGCTGATAAATGGATTCTCTTTCCGGATTGGATGAAATTGGTGTCCCACCTGAGAATGCATTTTCTGTTTACCAAAGAGCTGGAGAGACGGGAAGACCCATGACTATCAATTATTACCATCAGAACATAGAACTTTAACTTTTAGACAAAAGAAAACAAAAACACTTTTTGTTTTAACAAAAAGAAAATCATTTACAGCACCTTTAATGCCATATGCTTTATATGAAAGATGCCAAGCCTCTGCACTGGAGCAAGTCCATAAAACAGACATATTTTGTACCTTGTCCTGGTCTGACTCGTACACTAGATGTCTGGCCTCGGCCTGGGCATGGTCGTAGTCCTGAGGTAGAATCCATTGGCGGATCTCCTCTTGATCCATCTTCCCGTCCTTGTTTAAGTCACGGAAGTCTGAGAATTGGTCCCTCTCAGTTTTGACCCAATCTGGCTCTGGACCGCCGTCTTCGTGGGAGAACATGTCAGCTGAAACCACAGAGGAATATAACATTGGAAGCAGGGTTATTAGAGTTAAGTAAAACTAACGCAATAACAAAAATTTGAATTATAATAAAAAAGACTTAGCAGAAAAACAGGAAAACAATAACTGAAACTGTATTATATTTTTACAGAGCAAACTAATCATAGAGAAATTGTCCTTAGTTTTAGTCTTTGTCAATATTTCATAAGGGTGCAGTTACACCAAACTTTAAAACATGCTTTTACTGAAATTGAAAACAAAAAATGAAAATGAAAAAATATATATATATGATGATAGAAATGGCAAATATGAAACACAAATATATTACGTGCGTCTCATTTGCATTTCAATAACTATTCAGCAAGAAGCACACAAAAAGCCAGGGGTACAGCCGTATATGAAATGTACACCATTAATGATCACAGCTTATTTGTTGTAATCAAGGGTTGCAGATGTGCCAAGTAGAGACAATCAGACGCAGCAGAAAGACATTAAAGAAAGTTCTGTGGGTCTAAAAAAAATACAACCATGCGACATTCTCTAGACTGGGGAATGGAGTGAGTGGGTTTATATCACGTGCAGGCTCACAGAACTTTCCCAGAGCTTCCAACAAGCACGGCTTTGATTCTGTAATTAGGACAGAATCTATTCCTCTGGGATGTGGGGGGAACCCCCCCCCCCCCCAAAAAAAAAAACTACAGGACGAAAAACAATACTAGTGTCAATGAACTTTGTCAGTAAAAACTGAACTGGCAGAGAAAGATTATGATAGTCAGAACTTAACGTGGAGAAGCAGTCTACAGTATGTGCAGAGTTTTTCTGCACATATCAGGAATGTATTCCCAGAAAACTGTAGGTCTGCTACGTCTGTTCTTTTTAAATTATTTTTGTATTCAAATAGACTTTTATGTGTTGCTTTTGCAGTATCCTAGTGCTGAATTGCCTTGCTGATGAAATGTGCTCAGCTATACAAATAAACTTGCCTTGCCTAGGCTAAACTGTGTATCGACTTGCTGATGAAAATGTGTTATTATACTGTAGCATATTTCTTTGCCCGTTAGAAATGACTGTCAGTCAAACTTGCACGTTGTTAACAGAATATTGCTGAACAACAAGGAACCACAGTGAGGGTTTTAGGTTTTGGCTCACAATACTTTGGAATCTTGACACTGAAAGGAGATTTGGAAAGCACCTGTATGGAACTCAACACTGTGCTGTTGTTAAAGGCCAAGTGTGCCAGGTTTACCTCCCTCAAACTAGAGGCCTCAAAGTTAAATGAACACTCTGGACTTTGTTCTATAATTATTAAACGCAGATGAGCCTTACAGATGAACGACTCACCAATATACTCATCCTCATCCACATGTCCATCACCATTCTTATCAATATCCTCCAGGGTTTCCTGCATACAAATAGGAAGTATTGATATCATTAAAAGGGGAATAAAGGATCAACAGCGGTCTAACTCTTAATGACGGTAATAAAATAGAAACTCTGGGCTCCAGGCAGTACAAGCAAAGCTATGCGAATCTTCTTAACCCTGGACTTTTGAGCCCTCAGAATCAGATTAAGTGGAATTTAATTGATTTCATGTGGTTAACCATCAAACTGTGTTAAAACAATAGCAACCTAACAAACGGTCTTGGAACATTTTCGGAATCTACCCTTGTCTATTATATTGGTAAAGACTACCTTTGTTTTAGTCAGATACAATCACTGAAGATGCCACTACTTGAGCATGACTTTGGTAACACTCAGTAACATTTTAAAAATGAACAATCAATAATTAACTCTGTCAAATGGATCATAATTATTTTATGGACACTGAGACAGTGCATTACTTGCAACGCAACTCTTGTAGCCAAATTTATATTTAAAGATGAAGTCTTAAGTGGAATAGTCAAGGCTATCCCACTAGACGTGTTCCAAAAAACAAGAACAAAAAAAAGATTATCATTTGCAGGCAGAGTTAAAGATTCATTATGAAGTTATCCAAATGTAGGACATTTATCCAAATGGCTCCTCAAACTAAACAAATTGAAAAGAAAAGGCAAACGAACTGTATTGGATCATACTTCTACAGTTTACAATAGTCACATAAGTAGGTGCAAAGAGAACAATGTAGTGCCTCAAAGAACTAGCATACGGGTAAAAAAAATCAAACATCAAACCAAGCATCTAAACTACATGCTATGCTAAATAACATTCTTAATGTTGTGGTCAAGGTCAAATCTAGATAACGAATAAAACAAGCACTATGAACAATTAGTATAACTAGCATCTATCTAAGAGTGACAAGAAGGGACACGAGGAGAGAGCAGTTCTAGGGGGTGAGCTGGAGTCTAAAGAGGTGAGTTTTCAGACTGCGGTGGAAAATAAGGAGTGAGTCTGCAGTTCTGACTGCAAGAGGGAGTTTATTCCCCCTTGCAGTTCCCCCAAGTGTCCAGGACATGTAGAGTGTTGGCCAGGGTGATTTCTAAATTAAAATGTGTAAGTGTAATGCTCTCTAGTAACTTATGCCTTCTATAAACTCAGCATGATCTGCACCCTATGGTTTGACTCCGTCTAGTCACACATCATAATCCTGTGGCAGTGTGTGGAGGACGTACCAAAATCACAATATCCTTCATGTGGTCAAACTCCTCGGGGTGGAGGAATGCTGTGAACTCCTCTCTATCAGCAAACAGATCCCTGTTCAGATCTGACGTCTTGAAACGCCTCTCGTCACGAGGGAGCATCTTCTTAAAGCTGAACTGGTCGGTCGCATCGTCAAACTCGTCTGGGTTGGCTGCCAAGATGGAAGGAAAATCAGGATCCCAGAACACTAATAGTGAACTCAAAATGTGTCGCGAAATCTGTATAGAAAACTTGATAACTTAATATAACCACATCCTCAACACCCTGTACGGTCTTACCAAGGTAGTAGCCATACGTGGCTTGCTTGTACTCCTCCCACGAGATCTGGTTGTCTTTGTTCAGGTCATAATCGGTCCACACCTTGGCTACATTCTCATATACATAACGCTTCTGGACTCTTTTTATCCAAGCCTTCAGTTCACTGGTGGAGATTAGACCATCGGCATCACCGTCTATCCGGTCCACTATCTTACTGTGTGAGGTAAAAAGAATACACATGCAGCAACATTAAATCATCATTTATTTAAATATTTGTTTTGATTTTTATTGTAATCCAAATACAGATGTGTCATGGCTTATATATTCTGACACCCACTAGCAGCACCTGTAATGAGAGACAGCGGGATCATCCTGCCTGTAATTGTCAATGTCAAGTGGGCAATATAGTGGGCACTCAACTCACTCAACTGACAGGCAGATAGGTAATAAAGAAGTTTTTCATGGGCCAAGTTTGGATGTAAGAGTTGTCTGACTTAAAATTAGGAAACTCCCATTCCACAAAGGACACACACACACACACACACACACACACACACACACACACACACACACACACACACACCCGGGTGAAAACATGCCATCCTAGCAGAGAAAACAAGTGTATGCTTAGATCTCAGTTGCCACGTTGTGATGTTGCAATTGCATAGATCCTCCCCTCAGTCTGGATCATGACAGGAAAGGGAATTATGTGGGAAAGTGCCAACAACACAGACGACGCCCATTCAGCCAAGTGTGTTACATGATGCCAAATGTTCTCATCACAGTTGTAGATAACATAGTAGCTGAGCTACTTCACAACTTTTCTGTGGGTACATTAAACATTACAGTATGTGATAGCAGTGCTATAGCAGCTGTATGCTATCAGCAGCTTTCTCAACTGTCTGCAACTTTGCCACCATTCAAAAATGTTTATTTAATGTGCTATGTATAATTAAGAGCTTGCTTAACTAGGCAATTAATCCTTGGAATGTGTGCGGATATCACCGTCGACTCTCCTTTAGGCATAATAATGCCCCATTATTTCATTGAGATATTCTGACACGCAATATGTCTCTCAAGCACCACTTATTGTGAAATGTTAATGCCCCGAATCTAGAGAACTACACGCAACAGTTTTACAGCAACATTACTATAGTGTCCCCGGCCCAATATAGCCATAATTGGCTTTGAATGTCTTTAATATCTACGATTTCCGTCCCAGTCTCTCACAGTAGCCTAATACCTAGCCATGGATCACACGACAATGGTCATCTGTCACGACCGTCATGGATGAACTTCAACCTGGTGTGTGCATTTTCTCCCTTTTTGGCCCGTACATCTACATAAACGTCAGATTTCAAATATAAAGTGCTTACCCCATGGCCACGGATGTTACCATTATGTACGGGCCCGCAGAAGTACCCGTATCTTTCATATTGTTCAATAAAAAGCATTTTAATTCAATCGGTGGCCATTTCTACATAGGAGTTATAATGTATCAGAGTGTGATACACCTCCCAACCGATAGGGTCGCGTAGTTGAAAGCATATGGTGAAAATGGCCACCGAACGGATTAAAATGATTTTTATTAAACAATACGGAAGATACAGGTACTTCTGAGGGTCCGTACATAATTGTAACATGCGTGGCCATGGGTATCCACTTTATATTTGGAATCTGAACGTTTATGTAGATGTACGGGCCAAAACGGGAGAAAGTACAAACACCAATGTAGAAGTTCATCCATGACTGTCATGATATGACAGTCATGTTTCAGGGATACCGAATACCATGCATGCAGAAGATGCAGAGAGGATGCTCTGGTCCAAATTGATATAACATGAAGAAATCTCTGATCCAGATGAAGAGCTTTATGGAATCTGAGCCTCTTACCCAAGCCTGTCCTGGCTCTCCTCGGGGGTGAGCTGATCAAACGTCTTGGCCTCATCTTTGCCCAGAAAGGCCTCATGGTCGTACTGGTAGCTCCTATTGTTGTCTTCGTGGCCGGCACCGGGTTGTTGCCTGCTCACTTCTTCTGGATCGGGGATGTGGTGAACCCTTTCCTTTCTTAACGTTGGCTTGCCATGGGCCACCAAGGCAACGGTACACAGAACCAGCAGAGCACCGCACACGTACCTTAACCTACACACATCCATCATCATCATCATCATCATCATCACCAGTGTGGCAAAGGTTGGGTTTTCCTGAGGTCAGCTCAGCTGTTTCTGTCTGAGCTGGCCTGTGATAATGGCACTGTGGAACACAGGATCTGTAAAAGGTAGCTCGATCGTGGGTCCCTCCACACAACAATTTCTTTGCCTTTACCAATGGAGTGCAACACCGGCAGAGCACCCAACAGCAAAACCTCAGCACTGCCTGCGAGCATTCAGTTGCATTTAAGCCTACAACACTCCAAAGAACAACTACACTTTTCGGCAATATTGTCAGGTTGGTTTGCTGAAAATGGTATGCAATCAAACTTTGTTTTCACGCTGCACCACGCAAAGCCAATCATATTGGTGATTTCAGACAAATCCCCGCCTCTTTTGTTGAGAGTGCCTCTGCCATTGGTCCATCGGCTGTCGGTAACACGAGAGGACCTGCGGCGCCACGTTGCAAGATGACACGCAAACGCGCTGGAGTTGCAAGCTGCCTAGCCCTGATACATGACAGTCATGCATGAACTTCAACCTGGTGTTTGCACTTTCTCACTTTTTGGCCCGTACATCACACAAACTTTTGTTTTGATTTCAAATATAAAACTTACCCTATGGCCAAGGATGTTAAAATGATGTACGGGTTCTCAGAAGTACCCATATTTTCTGTATTCTTCAATTAAAAGCATTTTAATCCAATTGGTGGCCATTTTTTTTTGTATTTTCTCAACACTTTCAACTGCGTGACCCTATTGGTTGTGAGGTGTATTGCACTCTGATACATTATAACTCTATGTAAACATGGCCACCAATCGGATTAAAATGCTTTTTATTGAATAACATGGAAGATACGGGTATTTCTAAGGACCCGTACATAATTTTAACATCCGTGGCAATAGGGTAACTACTTTATATTTGAAATTTAAACGTTTATGTAGATGTATGGACCAAAAAAGGAGAAAATGCAAACACCAGGTTGAAGTTAATCCATGACGGTCGTATGGCCAAACTGCAGGCTGGAGCAGTCTGCAAAAATGAAATAGTTCTTCTCCAGCGCACTGTACCTGTGCTCTGCCTCTGCAGCAGCTGGGTGGATAAAGTATGCTCAAGTAAATACCAAAGTATTCAAAAGTACAAATTACAAAGAACATTTTTAATATTTCTGTATTGATATTTTATAATAATAATAATAATGTATTTAGGACATTTCCCCCAAAATGTCTAATAATAATAATAATAATTTTGATTTTTTTGAAAATAGCTGATCTACCAGCTCACAATGAATCTTCGGACTGCAGTGGAGAGGACTGCAAAGTTCTAGGGAAGGTAAATGACTCACTCAACAGTCCACCGCCCTACAAGTCTTGCACCATCTAATCATACAGACACAGACAGGATCTAGACTAGTTCATACTTAAACTGGTTATTCATAAGTTGAGAGAGAGTGCAACTTATGAACGTCAGGCTTATCAAATATTAAAACACAAGAGGGACCAAATATGAAGAACATCATATTAAAAATGGCACCCTTTTCAGTGTTCATTCCTTTAATGCAACAGTTCTCAAAGTTGGGTCCAGGTAGGGGACCCCATAGGGCCCAGGGGATATAGCATCAAAAGTTAAAAAAAAAAAAAAAAGAAAAGTTTAACCACTTTGACCTTATTTTATAATTCAGCTATTTTCGAAAGTTTAGAAAAATCGTGGAGAAAAAAAGTTCCCTGGTACAATACCTTTTCAGTTGGGGATCCTTGGCCAGTTACATATCAATTTGGGGGTCCTTGACATGAAAATGTCCCACCCCACTGTGCATGTGGGGCGGCCATAGCTGAATGGTTAGTGAGCCCGCCTAGGGAGCCAGAGGCCTTGGTTGCCCCAGGTTCGATTCCAGGCCACGCCAGCATATGTGTCGATGAAATGAAATTTGTCCTTGAGCAAGACTCTTAACCCCTAATTGCTCACAGGCCCTCATTGGAAACAAGCCCGCAAGGACTTTCATGAACGTCCTGTTAAAAGGAATTATCCTTATGTTTGGTTGTTGTCATCCAAGTTAAAGGGACTGTATTTTTCTTGTTAAAATAAGTGTTAAATAGCTCTAGCATCTAGTAAACAAAAAATACATTTCAGGTTGTAAGGAGAGAGACCTCATATATAGGCCTAGGCTACATGATAAACTAGAAAGAGGTCCGCCGGGGAATGCATATCTCCACCAGGCGGGGTAACCTACCCAGGGCTGTGTAAGTCAGCCGTTAGGATCTGACACTATAACATACCACGGTTCAACTTTTCACATTTGTGGTGCCCCCTATGGTCAGAAGTGAAAGCGCTTTTGGATGTGCACTAGAGGCCGCTCAACATGTGATTCCAATTTGAGGTTCATTGGATGTTGCTTTCATGTGGCTTTTTTGTAAACAGAAATACAAATGGAAAAAATGCTCCTCGGACCACAGGTCTCCGCCAGGTCAGGTAGGTTATTCTTGTGGGCCAGCAGTGTTCGGAATTCGATAATCAGGATGGAATATGAAAAATCGGACAGATCCGTCTTGATCACTGGACTATAGAGATAATGTGTATCCTTTTGCGTGATGTTTGAAAAAAATTTGCAGGAGTAATATGAAAAAATTAGGGCAATGTTAAAAGGGTGGTAGAGAGAATGTGCATGCAAAGTTTCACTGCGATCGTTCATGATTTGCGGCATTTTGTTAAAAACGGGCCACTCCTGCTGCAGAAATTTCAAGTGGCATTCTGCATAGTGGGAATGTGCGTGCAAAATTTCACAGAAATTGCACGCTGTGTTCATGATTTGAGGCATTTTGTTAAAAACAGAGCACTCCTGCAAACTTTGAAAGCCAATCTGTATAGAATATGAAAAATCTTAAAGCCCTGTTTCGTTTAATGACTATATAGATACTGTGTACCGATTTGCATGATGTTTGGACAAAATCTGTAAGAGTACTATCATAAGTGTTTTGCAAAAATCGGCCTCCTGTTGGCGCTATAACAGGCCCATGTGAAAAATTTGGGGCAGAGGTTCTGCTCTGGTATCCAGGGAGTGTGTGTGCAGTTTCGCTGCGATCAATCCAACAGTGCTGGAGATTAGCTGTTCAGAGACGGGCGGACAGGCGGACGGACGGACGGACGGACGGACGGACGGACAGACAGGGTGCCTTCGGCCTGGTGGAGACAAAAATAGGGCCCTCCCCCAAATGTTGAAATCCAATTACAGGCAAACGTTATGTAATATCAAAAAGCTGTTAGACACCCATTGTCACATGACTCCTGAGATCACGCGTAATTAATATGATGAATTTTGTAACACATTTTTGGTGCCCCCTTATAAGTCTATGTGAAATTGCTTTTGCATCTGTGTTGTGCAGAAGCACCTCAATATGTGATTACAATTTGGGGTTAATCTGATGATTTTTGGAATTTATTGTTAAATAGGTCCCTCCCACAAACTTTACAAGCCAAGCCATACGTCACAAATCTGTATGATGCATGTTTATCATTTGACTCCAGACCTAATGTGGAACAATGTGAGGTTTGGACAAAACCTTTAGGAAGAGTAGAACAAAATGGGTTTTGAACAAAATGCAAAATGGCCTAAGATCTAGTTAGGTGGAATATAGTCTCTCGAGCCAGACTGTTGATAATTCAGAATTTTCAGAATTTAAAAAAATCCGTCATACAGTCTGTGCAAAGGAAGCATTGAAAAACGATACTCCCCGCTTCTGTTTTGATATATGACAGATGATAGCTTTCTTTCTCAGCTAGTTCCAGACTATAGCATTCGAAGATTGTGGAATAGTTGTCTGGCTATCCGAGACTATGTGGAAATGGGCATGTAATGGCCTATATGGGGAGTTGTGTCATAATTCCAAGGAATCCAGGGAAAATCTATTTTCATGACCTGCAGTTCAAGAGATAAAGGCCAAAACCTTGTTTTGCTGATGATTCAGCTCTCTCTATAACTAAAACGTCTGCCCTGCATTTTTCATATCTGCCTTTAATAGCACCACCAGGAGGCCGACTTATGTGAAGCAATTTTTTTGGCCCGTTTTGAACAAAATGCCTCAAATCATGAACAGCGTCCGATTGCTGTGAAACTTTGCACGCACATTCCCACTACGTAGAGGAACAAATACCACCCTTTTCACATTGGCCTATTATAGCACCACCAGGAGGACGATTTTTGCCAAACAAATGTTTTTATATTGCTCCTACAGATTTTGTCCAAACATCACGTAAATCGGTACACATTATCTCTATGGTCATGTGATCAAGATGGATCTGTCCGATGTTTCCTATTCCATCCTGATTGGCGAATTCCAACACTCAGTTTACACACACATTTGCACTCAAAGGCTTTTCTGTGTTTTATACTTAGTTTTGACAGAAACGTACAAATATATATGTACTTTTGTAAAGGCAATACAAAACGCACCTGGACAGAGAAAGTTTTAAGCCACATGCAGCATTGAACTGCAACAGAGTAAGATAGTCTGTGTGAGATAGAGGCAGTGTGAGAGAAGAGCAATCATATTGTATCTCAACTGGAGGGACTATAAGAGTCCATTATCCAGATACTTCATCTCAACATGCAGTAACATTGGAGAGTCTGTACCCTGGAAACAACTTGCTGACACTGTCAAGCCTAATCACCCTGCATGGCCAGGAAAAACATGCATTTTGTCATTAGCATAATAAGCCAGCACATGGCACTTTGCTGTTTTGCATAAACTGTACACCCCAGTTTATGATTATAAAATGACCCTGGGGCTAACTGGCCTTTTTATTCAATTAATGAATAGTTAATGTATTTAAATTAGCCCTGCCCAGTCAATTCGAATCAGTGTGTTATGCGGAGATGAGGAAATATAAATATGTTTTCACGATGGGACACACATCTCTTTAGTATTACTGTACAATTTGTATTTGATGGTAAAGTTTGAGATATGTTAAAATTGCTTAATTGTTTAATTTGAGTTTTGAGCCGCATCACATCAGCTTGAATTTCAAGCTCACAAGTTCAAATACTACCTGTCAATATAATGATCATATCATTTCCTTCTTCTTTAGCATAAGTAAAGTAGGCTAATTTAAATCCAGGTATGGAATTAAACATTTTTGTTCGCTTTGGGTCAGTAGTCCCACTTTGTGAAGTGTATAGATGTATATTTGGGAAAGGTAATCGGGAAGTTTGAATTAATCCCATACAATAATAGCATGGATGAACAACTCTAGGCATTAGAGAATAAGTGGATTGTGGATGGGGCTTTCATCATGAATATTTCACAGAGGAAAGGGAAGGGGAGGGGAGGGGGCCGCAGCTACAGGGATGTTCAGTTAACCATGTGATTACACACACTGCAGAAGGCATTTGGTTAATGTGATTATGAAAACCCTATGCTGAGAGACACAGAGCATTAGTGTCCAGGGTTGTACAGTCCTGTTGTAGCCTCTTCCTGCCACGTCCTGTTATTATTTGCCTATATTTTAAAACTGTTCTGATATATCCCAGATATTTGTGTTTAAGCAGTGTTTCTCAACCTTTTTTGTTACAGACCCGTAAGGGTCCACAACATGGACCCCTGGTGGTCCCTGGACCTGATATTGAGAAATAGTGTTTTTAAGGATGTCAGTTTTTGGAGGAAGAACACAATCATTTCTTTCTGTTTATAATGTTACATTAAAACTTTCAATGGTAATTCTATTACACAACTAGAAAATGGAATGCCTTGTACGGTCTGGGACTTTTTGTTTCGGCCTGGCGAGAGAGTCTGTTTTACCCCCTGTCCGTCCGTCTGTGTGTGTGTCCGTGTGTCCGTCAGTCCATCTGTCTGTGAGCAGCTAATCTCAGGCACCGTTGGCCTGGTCGCTGCGAAACTGTGCACACACCCTCCCTGGATGCCAATTCAGAACCTCCTTTTTCACATGGGCCTGTTATAGCGCCACCAGGAGGCCGATTTGTGCAAAACCCATTTACTCCTACAGATTTTATCCAAAAGTCATGCAAATCGGTACACAGTATCTCTATAGTCATGATGATCAACACGAATCTGTCCGATTTTCCATATTCCATCCTCATTGGCTAAGGCTAGCTTCCAAAATTTGCAGGATTGGTCCGTTTTGAACAAAATGCCTCAAATCATGAGCTTGAGCTTTCCGTGCAATTTCACACGCACATTCCCATAGGCCTGGAAGAAATGCCACCCTTTTCACATTGGCCTGTTATAGCGCCACCAGCAGGTATAATTTAGCAAAACAAATTTTTGGAACAAAATGCCTCAAATCATGAATGCAAGGACCGATTGCAGTGAAAGGCCCAAGAAGAAATGGCACCCTTTTCACATTGGCCTATTATAGCGCCACCAGGAGGCCACAATAACCTACCTAACCTGGCGGAGACCTGTGCTCCGAGGAGCACTTTTTCTAGTTTGACTATGAACCAGTCTCTCCTTAAGTCATTCTATGACTATACAGGCCACCACATGGAATTCTTCGGTGTATATAGGACTGCAGGTGCTGCTGCACTAGCACAGTCACTTATGTATACATTTATATCTTCTTCTAAAGGATGTCTCACCTGCACGAGAGACAAGTGATTATATTCCTTTATTTGTTGCTACTTAACCGCCTCATTTTATTGTCTCTGCCAGGCCGGATGGAGACTGAGTTTTAGCTCCAGTCCGTCCCTCCGTGCGTCTGTGACCGCCCATGTGTGTGCGTCCGTCCGTCTGTGAACAGCCAACCTCCGGACCAATTGCCGTGAAACTTTGCACTTCCAGTAGGCCAAGAACCTCTGCCCCTCATTTTTCAAATTGCCGCTATACCAGGCCGCTTCACATTTTGACCTATGACAATTGAACCATATAGTTGTACAATCAAAAACAGGATTCCTTGGATTACGATGCAGCTAGGCCACACATAGGCCAGCAACGCCAACTTTTTTGCATTTTTCATATTCGATTGCGATTGGCTATGACTGAATTACAAAATTTGCGGGCAACCCAGCCTGGTGGAGACCTGTGCTCCGAGGAGCGCACTTTTGTAGTTGCTTTTGTTTTTTTTAAGTCCTTATCGGTTACTAGCCTATATCTGCCGCTACTTTAACTGCCAAATTCCAGTGCCAATTTTAATCATGCACCGTATGTATTTCACTCTGCTCATATTAGTAATATTTTACACATCTGACCTATTTCCCTTGTTTCTTTCTATCTCTATTATTATTCCCCTTCCTTGGAAGTTGTAAATAATGGGTGGAATAACCTGTGTGATGTGACAATTAAGTTGAAGTTGATGAGAATAAGATGTGATATCTGGAACTGATTCATTGACAGTGAGTGAGAAAGGACTTTTGTGGTCTTTTCTGCGGGTTTTTATGCGTGAATAAACTTTTACTTGTTTTGAAATGTAACCTCATCTATCAGGGTGCACTTCATTTCAAATACTACTGACACCTTTGTCTCATAGCCCCTTGTGACCACAATGACAGCATATGTTTGATCACCTTTTCCACTTTAGTTTATTCAGCCATTATGTATCTTACAAAGCTTAATCACTTTGGTCTTATTGACGTAATTAGTCAAACATTTAACCTACAAATAACAGGCTTACATTGTGCAACTCAATAGCTCTGTAAATGTTATGATGAATTCTGTCAAAATGCAAGCATTCTGCAGTTGCAGACCATGCTAACATTCCTTCGGAATTGCAGACTTCCCATGACAAAGATGTTTAACTAAACCTTACTGTATATATGTACTCTGAACAGAATCCCCTAGGGCTCTATGGTCCGTTTCTTTTTTCCCTCTACAACAAATCGCCTAAGATACAGCTGATCTACCAACTCACAACGCACCACGTTGCAATGCCTTGTGAACTTGTAGATCTGCTATTTTCACCAAAAGTTCTCCCCAGAATAGGGATTCTAAGGTCCGGAACATTCTGTTTTTAGTCAAGAAACCCAGTGCTATCTTGACTGCCTCACTACATCTCACTGACAGATAGACACCAATATGTATGCTGTCCTCTTTTCTATAACTGGTCACGCTGAGGTTTAGGCTCCATCCTGGTTTGACTGAACAACAGACAATCTGGAGTCCCTCACATTGTGATTACCCTCCACATTTCCCTCCCTCCCTTGTGCATTTTCATAGTTATAATAACTCACCGCCCCTACCATTCTAGATAGATTAATACACTTCTCATTGCTGCCGCGCAGGAGAAAAGAAACCTTTGCTCTGTTTAATGACAACTGTAAAGTGGAGGCAATCATGGGATGCCTCCCATGACATTTCCTCGTTCCTGTCCGCTCCACTTATCTTAGACAAATGGCCGTGCCAGGCCGCTATCGAGATGAAGCGTTTTCCCCGAGTCATTACGTCTGTCACCGGGGCCATTTCCATATTGAAAAATCTGAAACAATAAAGGACGCCTGGGCCTTTAATAACTGTGAAGGAATCATATTTGGAAAATTGCATTGAAGCAATAACCTTTTCTCCCTGTAATTAGATGACAGAGAGGTCCTGGTTTTAATTAAGTCAGCAATTTATAGTCACACAGCCATACCTCAACATGCTGATTAGTATAGGAGGGATCACAGAACAGCGTTGCCTCAATTTGAGCAGATTTGATCTAGTAATTACTGTGTTATATGGCAAAGGCCGCAGCAAGTCTCGGACTCAGAACCCTGTCAATGTGGTGCTCCGTGGAGCATAGCCCAACCCATCGTTACTCAAGCTGCAAATATGTGGCAAGCAAGTGTCTGTCTGAATAGGTTCTCAATGGGGGACATCAACAGAGGACATAATGTTTGAGGAGGCATATTACAGTGGAATTGTAGTGGTGAAGATCTGTGTGTGTGTGTGTGTGTGTGTGTGTGTGTGTGTGTGTGTGTGTGTGCGTGTGCGTGTGCGTGTGCGTGTGCGTGTGTGTGTGCGTGTGCGTGTGTGTGTGTGTGTGTGTATGTGTATGTGTATGTGTGTGTGTGTGTGGGGGGGGGGGGGGTGCAGCACCATTTTACACAGATTTTTAATTTATTTTCCTGGTCATTGTTAACCATTAACATTTGCATGAAGGGGCAGAACAGTTAAGGTTGCTGTTTTAGTACTGTGTTAATAAACATGGCAATTTACTCTCAATTTATGTTCTGACAGCTCGTAATGAAGACCATGAAAAGAAGATTAGCTGTGGTTATTAGCGGTGGACTGTCTGGGGAGTGCCATCGTGAGACTGTGGCGACTGTGGGGTCTGTTGTACGCGCTGGCCCTCTCCAGCCTTTCTCAGCCCTAGAAAATGATTGACATTAATGGTCTAGTTTTAGGAAAGAGCGTTAATTTTGTGTTCTGTGTTTTGGGAGTGTGACATTCATCACATTAGAGACACACACCCAGAGCTGATCAACACAATTGCATATGGCAGCACCCTGACACATCATCAGTGACATCAAACAGATGCTTGTGATCTGTGCTGCTAATTTAATTGGTTTCCCTGGCTAACCACTGCAGTGTCTTCAAGATGCTGTAAAAGACTGTATCGTATAATAACCTAGAGTGAAAGGATCTGCATATATGTGAAAATGTTGGATTATATTTATTCAGCTTGTATATTCAGACTCTTACATTTGTAGTTTGTTGCTGTGAAGCGGGTAC
>NC_137603.1:45613833-45758513 GCF_963280865.1 Gymnoscopelus braueri
ACATGAGCATAGGGCAGGCTACTTACTATATAATAGCCTATTAAATGGGATGGGATGGTTTTCAAAAGCTTTTCTATCTCCAAACTGACGCTAGGGGGCACAAAAGATCTACAAGTGGCGATGATAGGCGACACGGTGAAAGATCCACAGTGTTCGTTTAACGGGTTCATTTTGACCATTTCAGAGTTCAATTAGGCTATCAACTCCGTATTTTACAGTGTATTGTTCCAAACAGCGGCTGCTGTGGGAATCATAATCCAGTCCACTTTTAGATGCCTATGCCTTTTTTACAACCAAAACAGTGGCTCTAATGTGAGTTTCAGCCCAAGCTTCACTTACAGTACATTTTGGGGTGTTTACGCTTTGATTCATAATAAAGTAGGCTAATCGATGCGTACCTGGTCCTTCTTGATTGCTTATCAATTGTAAGAATGTCCCTCAAGTGGACACTAGTAGGCCTATAGGCGACAAACGCTCTTGGTGTCATGAGCAGTGGTGGAAAAAGTACTCACTCAGTATCAATACTGAAATGTAGAAATACTCTACAAGTAAAAGTCCGCAATTCAAAAATTACTTGCGTTAAAGCACAAAAGTATTGGTATCAAAATGTACTTTTAGGCCTACAAAAAGTATAAAGTATTATGCAGAATATCTCATTTCACACGTTTTAAAATATATAAAATGTATACAAATCTGTTGATGCATTGTGAACATGTAGATCTGCTATTTTCAAATGGCCGAAATGTATATAGGGCTGGAGTGGGTGTTTTGTAGGCTAATAATTATAAAATCTACGAAGTAACTAGTAACTAAAGTTTTCAAATAATTGTAGTGGAGTAAAAGTACAGATGTAATGGAGTAGAAGTAAAAGTAATGAAACTTGGAAATACTCCAGTAAAGTAAAAGTACCTAAAAATCGTACTTAAGTAGCCCACAGTACTTGAGTAGATGTAGCCTACTTTGCTACTGGTAAGAAGCGAGGTGTCGAGGTTGAAAAGTGGCACAGTGTTGTGCGCCCTCTCCCGTGGTGGGTATAGGCGGGCATGGAACTTTGCGGGAGATTTTGGCAAACACCTGCCCATCTGTCTGCGCATCTGAAGTGGGGCCCAAACCTCCATGGTAAACTTTCAGAACAGAAGCAACTTATTCATAGCTGCACCTGACACCTAAAATCATTTGTAATAATTGGTTTGTGATGTCTTGCCTACCTGGATCAGCTAGACAGGTCCATATAAGGCAACATATTTTTGTAACCTTTTAAGCATATTTCTGTTGGACCAGCTTGTGCTAAAACAGAACTTTTAAGGTTTGTTTCAGCAAACTTTTATTTTAACAAACATGTTAAGGTTTGTTTTAGGACACAGAATATCTGTAATTGATTATGTATAGCTACATTACAATTACTAATTACTTACTATTATAGCTATAATAAGTAAGCTATTAAGCCATTTTGAATTCCTGCCATGTGTGCCTTGATCTAATGCCAAAGTGTAGCTTGATCGGGCACACATCAGACAGTTTTTATATTTTAATACTTATAGTTTTTCCACTAAAATGCTTATTTTGAAACACTGTATTGTATTATGAAACATAACATTTTCAAAGGCTTCAATTATAAACTCAAAGAAGGCTATAAGTTCTACCTTTCTAAATAAGCTTTTTACGTTCTCAAAAATCCTTGCTGCAGCAAGATAAGGGCCATCGACTATAACGATTTGAACGTGCTAAACATTCATTTAAATGTAATTGTTCCCGCATTGTAACGGTGTATATAATAATGATACTGTGTCCCTTGTTAAGTGTCTGTCTGTCTGTCTGTCTGTCTGTCTGTCTGTCTGTCTGTCTGTCTGTCTGACTCTTTAGATGTTGGACCATTGCGCACGCATCACGCTAATTCAGGTTGACCGGGGCTCTTTCTTGCGACAAAACCGTACAGATGTCCTCAAATCAATAGATGTCAAAGAAATATATGAAAACAAGCATGACACGAAAACCCGAATTCTGGACTCCCTCGCTGAATGGGAATGTGCCTCTATATTCTCAGGGCGGCAGATTAACCCATTCTGTAGTAGCCTACATTAGGCCAGTGGTTCTCAACTTTTTCATGTCAAGGACCCCCAAATTATTATGTAATATCTGAAAAGGTTTTGTGCCAGGGACCCCCAGAAGAGAAGATTTGTGTAAAAAAAAAAAAAAAAATCCAAACGTTTTCAATATTTTTCAAATATTTTTCAAATATTTTTCAAATATTTTTCAAATATTCTTCAAATATTCTTCAAATATTTTTCAAATATTTTTCAAATATTTTTCAAATATTTAAAAAAAAAAAAAAATTAGCCAACATATACATGGATAAAGTGGTAACATGTATTGTGACGCTATATTAACTACTTTTGCTGGGGACCCCCTGGTAAGGATCCCTGGGGTCCCCGGACAGCACTTTGAGAACCAATGCATTAGGCTACACAAACTTATGTAGCCTTAATATGCGTCTTGATTTACTGGCGGCCTCATTTGTTGAGGTGCCTTTTTCAGCAACGCAGGAGGGTTGCATCTGTTAGGGTCCAATGTTAGTCTTAATTACTGGCCTTCATGTTCTCAATGGCCCTCAACCGTCTTTAATTAAAACCTCGATTGAGGGGGGAGGGGGGGGGTCTTGGGCAAGACTCTTACCAGATGGGATTCAAGCAATAATAAAGACTTTATCCTCCACCGCTGCTGTCTGTGTACCATAATGCTATACCCGTTCATATCAAAGCAGCACAGCACGTCTGTTAATTACATGTCTGATAACGAGTCGTTTGTGATTAGATTTAGAAACGTTTCATGTTTTACATATAACCTGTATCTCAGAGCATGCAGTAGCCTACAGGACTGACATTTTGTATTTTAATAAATGTAGCCTATACTGTTTTGTTGGGGGGCAGAAATGTGGACTATTAGGGGTGATCATAGGGATTAGGTTGCATGAATTGCCTCAAATCCTCCAGGAGGTGATCTGATTTTTTTTAATAGACTATTGGTATCCAATGATTTCATATGAACTTTTCCATGATCTGCTTGTTTTAGATTCTTCTCCTTTAGACAATTCTTCCTCGACATAATTCACACCAGCTGCTGATTGTATATAATAATAATGCTAATTATTTGACCAAATAAAATTTAACGTTGGTTTATTTTCTTGTCTGTGGAGTTCTTGAGAAACAGTCACGACTGCACTGTCTGTTTCATATTTCTCTTTCCCCTCCAGTTTTGGCAGGTGAAAGTGAGCCATTGTAAAACACAATGGAGGTCAGCCTATAAGGAGCTCCTGCATGACCTTTGACAGGCCCGGATCTCCATCCAACTCATGTCTCAAAGAACATGTGATTAGTGAAATAGCCAAATCAATAAATAATGCATTGTGTGGAGAATTGTAGGAACTCACATTTGCATATTTTAAGATTCGTCACATATGAATATATCTTGCCATTTGTCTGAAAGTCATCAGAAGCAGCACAACATGTCCCTTATATATTCACAAGACGGAGGAACTTGCAAATAACAATCAGGTCAATTATCCTCAAAATATTTACTCCAGGATAGAATTTGTCATCCAGACAGAGCGGGAGGGAGGGGAGGGGAGGACAAAAGTGAATTCTTGCTGCACTATGCGTCCATTTTCCAGACGGTTTGCCGTCGTTATTGCCTGATTTAGTGTGTTGCTTTACAGCAGCCCGGGTTTATATCTGTGTGAATTCACTACAGAGTTGCTGCTGCATCCATTTAAACATATCACTGAGATGTGTGTTGAGTTTGTCACATTCTGTGTCGCATGTCCCGTCTCCACTGTGATGCCCGCAGCTATAGGCTATGTTATGTGGAACATCTTAATGGACGACGTCATGCCTGAGCCTCATTTACACTCCACCGTACGACGGTGTCTTTTGCAGTGGTGGAAAAAGTAGGCTACTCACATGTTTTAGCCTACTTGTGAAAAAAAGCATCAATACCGCAATGAAATAGGCTACTCTGTTACAAGTAAAAGTCCGGAAAATGTACTTCAGTAAAAGTACAAAAGTATATTGGTATCAAAATGTAGCCTACTAAAAGTACCAAAAGTAGAAAGTAGACCTATACTCATTATGCATGTCCCGTTTCACAAGTTTTCACAAGAATATAGCAGATCTACAAGCTCATAATGCATCACATCGCGACACATTGTGAGCTTGTAGATCGGTAGATTTTCAAATGGCCGAAATGTATATAAGGCTGAAACGTTTGTAATAATCAAAATCTACAAAGTAACTCAAGTTTTAAAATGATTGTATTGGAGTAAAAGTATAATATTTGCCTCTGGGATGTAGTGGAGAGTAGAAGTAAAAGTAAAGAAATGTTTAAATACTCAGGTAAAGTAAAAAATACCTCAGCATTTTTACTTATACTTGAGTAAATGGACTTAGTTACTTTACACCACTGGTCTTTTGCCGAAACGAACAGATGCGACAAAATAAGCCCTTATACTTCATCACACGATGGTGTCGCGCATATAGCTTAAGCCACAATTAGGCTTATAAGCTTGAAGATCAGTTCTTTGTGCATTATTTCAAAAGTAGCCTATAGTTTATTAATAACTTATATCTGTCTATTAGGTCATTTGATATCTATGGCGTACACAAATTTATCTCCACATAAACGGTCAGAAAGGAGCACGTTTATACCTTCAGAACCACACACACAAAGCACAGTTTATTCTTGAGATGAACTCTGAAGGCTGTAATACCCTATGTTGTTCTAGAGGAGTGGTTTCCATACCCTTTTCACATCAAGGTCCGTTATTTATTCGGCATTTGAGTAAGGGTCCATTTGGTTTCATTTTACACTCTCAAGAGTTCAAGGTCATATATAAGGGTCCATTTGGTAGCCAACTCTCCATCATTTAGCTGCGGGGACCACCTGGAACCCCCTCAAGGACCACTGGTGGTCCCCGGACCACTGGTTGAGAAGCACTGCTCTAGAGGAGCAGGTGCTGTGGTCCTCTCCATGCTCTACTCACCCTGCAGACACACATAGAGAAGTGCTGGCGGCGAGCAGCGCCATGAGGGCAGGTGATGTCATTAGTGAAATGATGGCTATTTTTACCCGAACATCCCGCCCCCTCCACACCAGGATAGAAATGAGCAGGAGAGTGAGAATACCACGGGTAAAAATAAATGTAGGCCTATATATAAAATGTAACATTATTTCACCCAAACACTAATGACACTGGTTGGTATCCCAAGCTATAATTACCCTACATGTTTTTTGAAGTTCATCTCATAGACCAGTGGTTCTCAAAGTGTGGTCCGGGGACCCCCCCAGGGGTCCTTAAAGGGGGTCCCCATAATTAGTTAATATAGCTTCAAAATCGGTTAAGCACTTTAACCACATGGCCTACATTGGCTCTTTGGGATAATGAGCTTGGATGAAAACATTTGAAAGAATCTGAATATATATTTTTTACATTTTAACAACACACATTTTGTTTGGAGGTCGGACACAAAATATTTTCAGATGGGGGTCCGCAGCCAAATACATATTAATTTGGGGGTCCTTCCTTGACATGAAAAGTCACTGTCATAGACCAACGTTGAATGAATGATTTTGACAATATTTTTTAATTCTCTAATGGTTGTGTCGTGGTATTATATATATATAGGCTACATAGCCTACAAAACACGGTTCTTCAACGGTTCTTTGGTATAGGCTATAGCGCCATGCAAAGAACCTGTTAGACCCCTATATGGTTCTTTATGTTCTCTTCAGTTTAGGGACCAGCATCATTTGACAAAGCCTGCACCAAAAGAGGTTCCCTACATGATTACGAGCCAAAGAACCGCTTTTAGTACAATTTAGCACACTTTTTCTTTAATGTGTAATAATCACAAAGTTCTGAGGACAAACTCAAAGTCGGTGCCTTTTTGTATGGTCAAATGGGCCATAGGGAGGAAACAATGGTCAGATATGGAACATGCATGATATTTATAAACACTAGAGAAAAGGCCCTGCAACCCACCTGCTATACTTAGTTTTATATAGCATCATCCCTTATATGCAAAACTAACAAACATGTAGAGGCAGCATCACATAACACCAATTACACAGAAGACTGCACATCCTCAGATCTGTTCAAGGGTTTCACGAATCCTGTAGACAATAGCCCATACTCGTATGTATAGAGGGAGGGAAACTTTTTCATTGCATTTTCAACGTTTTGTTCTGCTTATAGCGCTTTATGTAGGATTAGGCTAGTAAGGCTACATAAAACGCAAATTAAAACTACAATGGTTTTACAAGGAAAATATGACCTACACTACACTGCAGGTATACAAATTGAACAGTTGGTCCATTAAAGGTCAAATTGGTTCTATTTGTACACTCTCAGAGCTAAATGAACACTGAGAATTTGAATGTGCACGAATGATTTCTGATGCATGTCAAATGAGCCACAGAGTGACACAACTACAGATTCTCCTATTACTGTATCACTGCTGATTTGCTGACTCAAGGCAGCTGCTTGACTCTGGAAAGTCTCTGGAAAGCGTAAAAAAGCGCAACAACAGCCTAAAATAGAAGAATATGAACATATTACTTGGTATTTAATAGTTTGGTTGTGAAACAGAATAATAGCTCTCTCTTTTGAAAACATAATGAAGAACTTCTATATCCACTTCTGAACATCTATAGCTCCATCAGCTATGTGGATTATATTCATTTAACCCACTTCTGGAATTGATCCCTTCTGTCTGTATATATAATTATTTTCTTAATTGACAAATAATGGCTTCTGACCAACTTGTCCGAATGTTTTTGTTTTTTTTACAGTGTAAATTCAAGCACTTAGTGCTTTCTTCTTCAACACAATTTGTACGAAAGGGGAAGTTTCTCTAAATGTGTTCAAGGGAATATGCCACGGGAAAAGCCAAGCCCAATGTGTAATACTATATAGGTTAGGTTAAATCCGTTTAATATAATCGCATTTGTTAGTCAACATAACAAGATCGAGAAAGTTCAAGGTCGAGGTGTGGTCTGTCAGTTGCTCTCGGTGGTGCTGAAAATCCAGGCCAACACCCTTTAAAGGGGAAATCCACCCATTTTCAATATTTAACTATGTCATTAATATAGCATAAAGGAGTTGTGTGGAAATAAGAAAAAATTTAAAAAAAAAATAACATTGCAAAAAAATGTAACATTGCAAAAAAATTAACATTGCAAATTACACCATGATGAGTCATCACAGTGTAATTTGCAATGTTAATTTTTTTGCAATGTTACATTTTTTTGCAATGTTAATTTTTTTTTTAATTTTTTCTTATTTCCACACAACTCCTTTATGCTATATTAATGACATAGTTAAATATTGAAAATGGGTGGATTTCCCCTTTAACTGATGCGTAATTTACCTCGCCGTGCGTAATTAACTGCGTCGCCGCGTCCACTCGCGCAAGTCCACAGTATTAAACACTTTATTTTGAACGGTGCAATACGTTTCCATTAAACGTTATTAAAGCGCAGGGATGTGACGAGCTCTCATTTGTCTTGTCAGTACATCTGACAACCTCGTTAGCTCCCATTTTCCCTTGTCAGCTCACAGCGCGACACGGACACTGACTACATGAGCCACTCCTGGCAAGTGAGTGATAAATGCGCCTACTCAGCCCTGCGCAAACAGCAGCATTATTGTTGCCAGCACGGGGCATCTGAATCAATCACAGGAAAGTCTGCTTGGCAGGTGTCAATCTTGCGTTTTTTAAATCCAACCCACTGTCAATCTTTAATCTAATTTTAAGGGTCACAGATTTGGAGCATATCCCCTCGTTAGACCATGCGCAATCAGATCATTAGCCATATGATGGGCCTCTAGATTAGAGGTGTGACAAATTGAAATGTTATGAATATTTTTGAACAAATTGAAGATCTTGTTATCTTGCAAAAAAAAAAAAGAAGGACACTTAATGGCATGGGATCTTTACGCTTGCTGCACTTTCAGATGCAATTGTAGATCGAAGTCAGCCTTGTCACGTTGAGCCAAAGTGAATTCCTAACATCCAGGACGTGCCTGTCTACTCCGGACAAATTGCATCCAATCACCCCGGGGGAATTCGGCTAATGTCTACGATCCAGGGCCGGGGAGCATGGGGAGAAAACAAATCAAACTGCACACAGAGCGTGTAGGGCTTATTAAAACAGTTCACACAGGGGGAGAGAGACTGAGAGAGGGAGCGAGAGAGAGAGAGATATGGGGTGGGGTTAATTATGCTACTCTTATTTGGACACTGTCCATCTAAAGTGAAGACACCTGATCAATCGAAAGGTATGGAGCTCATACGCCCATTTGACACACACCCATTTGACAATGGTGTTGGCCCAATTGTTTCAGCAAGGCCTCACTGAGATAGATTAAACATGCCTTTTATTTCAAGTGTGCATAGTGATCTACATAATTATGAAACAATAGCCTGTTAGCTTGGAGAGATTCAGACTCACTTACCTCCTTGCTCCTATGCTATTAATCCAAATGGATCAAACCATTGGGCGTTTGACCACCCCATCCACTCCCCGCGTGGCTGTTCTGCTGTCCAGTAAACGTGGTCCGTGGCCGGGTCCCAGTGTGCTACAGCGGCAGTAAACAATCAGCTCATGACGCAGAGCATAGCAGCCTAATGTTCTGCATGGCTAGAGAGGGGAGGTCGATCATTACAGAATTTGTTTTAAATTTGATCAGTCTGAGTGAGCAAGGGATGGACATTCCCTTGAAAGCTTCATGGGGTCCAGTTTTGGAACATGCTTTATAATAAGTTCCCTATTTACAGCATATTCTAATCTTGGCCTATTAGCTATTCATATCCATGCCATGCTTGTGTAACTTAACAATTGCAAATGTCACTTATAGGCTATAGGATAATGTCTCATATATCTTAAAATGTTGTATCGTGTCTATTGGCTATAAATGTATCAATTTTAGCTCAGAGTGTACACATGTACATTTAACATATTGATTGTTTCAAGAGTAAAAACTTACCACACACATACATACAAATACAAATTGTGTGTGTGTGTGTGTGTGTGTGTGTGTGTGTGTGTGTGTGTGTGTGTGTGTGTGTGTGTGTGTGTGTGTGTGTGCGCGTGTGTGTGTGTGTGTGTGTGTGTGTGTGTGTGTGTGTGTGTGTGTGTGTGTGTGTGTGTGTGTGTGTGCGCGCGCGTGTGCGTGTGCGTGTGCGTGTGCGTGCGTGTGTGTGTGTGTGTGTGTGTGTGTGTGTGTGTGTGTGTGTGTGTGGGTGTGGGTGCGTGGTGACGGTAGAGGGAAAACCGGCTGGACAGATTTGCCTTTCCGCCTGATCGGGTTGTGAAGAGCGTGTCTGTGTGGGAAGGGGAAAGGGAGCACCTGGTCTAGCATCTCGTTTTATTGACAGCCTGATAAGCGGGGACCCGAGCCGTGCCGTTTCCAGCGCGGATGTCGAGAACCCTGCTGCGTTGCACAGTATCAAGGCCCCTTAATGGTTGTTACTCCAAATAATGGTCCAAACACAGCCAGTTCTGACTGGCCCGTACCTGCGCCGTCCCGCTCCCTTCCTGGGAGACCAGCGGCGGCGCGGTTGTCCATTTACTCACCGTCTTGTTCAAATTGACACAAACATCAAAAGGTTGTGAAATGGGATCTGAGGCTTTTAGCCTGCCTTGGTAAAAGGGAAACCGAAGGCCCATTATGAGTTACAGACGAGAACTTTATAGGGCTACAGAAATAAATAGTCTACTGTAGGACTTTTATTTTTTCCTACAGGTGAAAAAAAATATTCGGAGACTACATAAATAACACGTTTGAGGCATATAATCCAATAAAACGTTTGGGGCATATAATCCAATCTAACATGTTCCGAACAGAATGGATATTCAGAGGGTTAAATAAGGTCACCAATACCTTAACAGCCTGTTTTTCGTGAGAGTGATATTTTCATTGATAAGGGTTGTGGTTCCATACTCATTCTGTTTACACCTGTTTGCACAATGAGCACGCTCTTGTTATTAAATAAATACATACAATACAATATAATACAATACTGCGTTTTCCTTTTGCTCGTGTGTCCATTAAGGTCATAGTGATTCAACAGCTTGTGTCCTGTGATGCCCCATGCTGCTTCTCAGTTTGACCTCAGGAGACTTTTGAGCTTCTTTCAGGTGATTTTGGAATGTCATTGGTTATGATTAGGATATTATTGGGAATATGTCGTTAATTTGCATGTGGCAATTCTCAAGCCAAGCCAATCCCTTCTTCGGCCGTTACTAAATGCATCTTTGGCGTATATTATATTATCATCATATCAAATACATTCATTTTACTGCTCAATTAAAATACATTCCCCGTCGTAAATTGATATAGGCCTATTGATAAGTTAAAGGCCCAATATGTTGTTGCTTGTATACGAAAACATCTACAGCCTTCAGATGCCTCAGTTTAGCAGCAATACCGACACGCTTAATTGTTTTTAGTACAACATTCACAAACGAAATATTTATGCAGGCTATATATCCATATTTATTTAGGATATAGGCTACTTTACATCGCTGGGAACTGTTATTAATGAGACAGTGTTCAGTACATTTACAAACAAAACTTTTAATAAATTAATAATATAATAATGATAATAATTTATGTATAATATATAATTGATGTATTATTAATAATTATTGTTATTACTATTATTACTAGGTTATTATTATTACTACTAGGCTATTATTATTATTATTAGCCTATTATTACACGTACATTTTCAAGAAGCCAATACAAATAAGTTGTTATTGCCTGTATGCATGTTATTATGATGCTGGACAGTATGGGCCGGTGTGCAGCAGCACATGGACCCTCCATTCACTGCTGTGTCCTGCTGAAGGTGACGTGGAACCTAGGCTCTAGTCTGGCCAATCACTGCCAACCTGAGGCTGATGCGACTGGGAAAGTTGGTCAGCGATGCAGCTTGTTCACTCTCTCATTGACATTTCAACTCCTCAACGGATGGTATAAGCGGGACCTATAAGTTTCTGTCGTTTTGATATATACCTAAGATATCATCTATATGTAAAGGGTGAAGGAACAAACCAAATATTTACACCGAGGATAGCGGTCAGGTCTGCTGCTCTGAATCTGGTGAGTTTGATCGTTTATTTCAAAATATGTTTCAAATAGGCCTATAATGCATTGCCTTCGCGAATGTCGCATTATTTTGACGGGGAGACCACTCCGAATTTGTTTGCTTTTTTACTTTCAAAGGGTAGCCTATAAGCCTATAGAAGACCGGGAAAGCATCTCTGTCATTTTAGATTTATTTGGCTATTCAAAAATAGCAGATATACTAGCGCGGCACCAAGTGCCTGCACTATGAGCTTGTAGATCAAATGTCATGATGCTGTTTTTGAAAAATCGTGAACATTTGTGCAAATCTTTGAATATATATTTTTCAAAAACGAATATTTGTAATGGGGGGGGTTTGCTTCTGGGGGGTCCCTGGAACAAAATATTTTGAGATGGGGGTCCGTGGCCAAATACATATCATTTTGGGGGTCCTTGACATGAAAAAGTTTGAGAACCACTGATATATATATATATATATATATATTAAACATTAATTTAACATAAATGTAAAATATTATATACATTATTTTAATGTGGGGAAATGGGCAGGCCAAATGTTTTAGCAAATTTAGGTTAAAATATCAATTAGTTGGATCCACGCTATCGTAGCTAAGAGAGGTATCTAAATATCCATGTCGTCGAACATGCTGGTAAGAAAGTGACTTCTTTATGTTGTCATCTATCAAAGACTCACGTAGCGTGTAATTAGCGATCCTCACTGAGGTTGCCTATTACTCGCATGATGCTTCTTAAAGAGTGGCTATTATGAGCTTTACGCGCACTGATCTAAACGTGTGGACAGTAGATTGAACATGCAGGATCTACCCAATTCTACTGTCGGACTAGCTGATTTATTGGCGTATATGCCCTAAAACCAAAAACATATAGATTGTGGAAATAGCCATGTCGACTTAACAGGTGGAATAACTAAGGTTGCGACTTATAGGCTATACCTTTTCCCACGAAAGCAGTTAAGTATAACATAGCCTGTTATAACACGATAATAGTGCAGATAAAAGTTCTCAGGAAGTTATGAATCAATTATCCATAACAGCCCAACTCTCTGTGGTTCCCACTGAAAGATCAAAATCACTTAAAAGCAGAACTTGCATGATGGAGATTAGGACCTCAAAAGAAGAATTTTCAGTGGGTTGTAAATCCCGAGTTTAACTGGTAAAAAAAAAGTGTGTTTAAAAAACAAACAAAAAAAGGACCTGTCTCAGACTCAAGCCCTCAGGATTATTCTGTAAGAGTAGTTGGACTTCTTTTCTTGCGCAAGGTCCAGATGCAGGTGTTTGGGTCCAGTGTTTTCCACTGTGACACGATTATCTGGAACTATTGACCCAGCCTTTGCCAGGACGCTGCATGGCAAAGGCAGGTGGGATGTAGGCTACACATTGCCTGCATGGCAATCAAGGACCATGCCCTGACAAATGAATGACCAATCTAAACAAACAGTTAACAAGAAGAACATGCTCTTATTTACTGTATACAGCTACTTTCATCAGCACGTGGCTCACATTTTTACTGATTTAAAAAAGGCACGCTGTCAGCCAATGACGGTTGTCAACACAATTGACAATACAGTATTATTATTTTTTTTGTTGTAATGTAGACTACACATAAATTGTATTTAACAGTGCATTTAATTAATCTGCAAGTGTGTATTTTAGAGTGACATGTAGACTTGCATGACCTCACAAGTATAACGGATTTGTGTTGGAAATGGAATAATACACTATAAAGAACGTGGAAATGTAGTATACACACTAATCTGTTTCAAGCTAGCATGCACATTCTGAAATGCGCAAAGATGCATGTGATGTGTTTTTGTTGTTACACTTTTAATAGAAATAAAAAGGATAGCCTTCTCTAATAAAGTAGGCTAGTGACATCATAGGCCCTCATCAGTAACAGTGGCCATTCAAAATCGAATGACACAGAATACATAGGCCTTTTTGATAAGCAACTCTGACAAACAGCAACAATAATTTGAATAATATCAACAATATTAATAATATGACATTAAAAATTACAATACAAACAATAGGGTTACCTTAATCAGATAAGTAATACCTAAATTATGACTTAATATTAATCTATTAACAGAATCACCTTAGACAGTCTTAAGTAGACCTGCTCACCTGAAACAAATCTATATATATATATATAATCTATCTTTCTATCTTTCTATCTTTCTATCTTTCTATCTTTCTATCTATCTATCTTTCTATCTTTCTATCTATCTCTAGACTATAGGCCTATTGAAACCTTTATATAGGTCATCATCATTTGAATCCGCAACATCAACTGCAGGTGAAGTGATGTCCGGGAAATCATAAGCCTTAACTGCAATGCAGCATTTATTCAACATATGATCTAGTGTTTTGCTAAAGAAACAGTTTCCACTTAGCTAACTTAGCCATCCAAGACATGGATGGCTCGTATCCTGTTTTATCCATTTGAAACTCCTAATTTAAGTGATATAACTCCTAATATAACTCCTAAGATAACCAAATGGTCCCTTTCTCGGGTCCATTTGGTTATAGTTGTATTCTCAGAGTTAAATGAACACTCGGGCTTTTATAGTGCACCCATATGAAGTTCGTTCCACTTCCTCTCTCATTGGTTGACTGGGTCGTCTTTTCACCATAGATCCATGGACCCCAACTCTTTGTTTATGTTTTCTAATAGACCTCCCTTTCTCAGTCTAAAAATGACGTCATCGCGCACTCCCCACAACTCCCTCCCCTTATGATTTTTCCCCCTTTCTTTCTGGTTTAAAAGTTTTTAGAGGGGTACAAAGACCACATTGCCTCAGGGGAAAATAGCGACAAGATTACGGTTTCTTTTCAGGGCCTGGGACATTAGTTGCTGCTAATCCGAATTGGGCTAATTGCTTTTCTGCATCAGCCTATCCGTTTGCAGACACTTATCTGAACTGTACGTGGGCTTTGATTTACAAGCAAAGAAATAAACTGTCAGTGTTTTTCATCAAGTGTCTTAATTGATACAGAGGATGGCTGAATATAGCAGGTCTACGTGGCATGCAAGAGAAACTGAAGGAAAAATATATATCTCTTGAGAATGGAGACGACGAATTAGCTCTGGTTGGAGAGGATTTGCAGCTTAACTAAAGAAATCAATAATCTAATGGGAAGTATTGTTTCCAAAGAAAACTCCTTGACTCATCGGGGAATCTGTCTTTCAGTGGAGCAGGTCAGTGTGGTGAGATTTGTTTGTCAGCTGCACATTGTAGCAAGCTAAGCTAATGGCAAAATACATTTGCACTACAAAGTTCTGGGTAGTGTAGTTGATGCATGGGAGGGGGCGTGTATTTAGAACTTTATGTGCCACGGTGAGTTTACTAATCATGTTTTCTTTAACATTTACTTGGTAAGAAATTGCTCTACACAGTAGGCCTATTATAGGCTACGTCAGCCTACGTGTATGTTATGTTTTGAACCTCTGCTTATTTATGTAAGCAATGGTCTCAAACAAACAGCTCACGTGAAGCTTTCCATGCAAACAAAAGCTGAAAATCATCTGACATTAAGGATAGCCTATGTCTATACATCGTTGGGTTTGTTAAAGTGCCAACATGTTCCACGTTAGAGGTAATTAGAGCACGCCTGTCGTGTAGTAGGCTATAAGCCTAAACTCAGGTGGCCTCTATATAAAAACTAATTTTGTTTTAAATGATCATCATGGGCCGCATACAACAACAGTGTAGTTTATAAAACTGCAACGATTATTATGTGGGTATCTAGTCAAAGCCACCAGTCTAAATGAGTAGAAGCAACGTAGAAGGAGAAACAGATGAATGTGCTCGTTTAGTTTACGGGTTGTTTGATGGAAAGTATTGGCCAGAGTGTTGTTCCTCACCACGGGACCCTGGGTGACAGTTTGAGCTGGTCCTCTCGGCTCATTATCTGGCGCGCCCACTGAGGGCCCCATTCAGGCCTCCAGTCCCCCCCCCTCTCTGGCAGCGTCGTTTGTCTACTCATTGAACCCATAGTCAGGAATGCGATGGTTGTTAGGGAGCCCTCTTTCACCTCCGAAGTGCTTTATTGATGAGCCCTGACTTCTCCTACTTTTTCACATGTCAAAGGAAGTCAAGTGTAGGCCTCCATGACTTCATTTCATGCCCCCTCCCGAAAATAAATAAATAAATAATAAATCCCTTCTCCCTTCCCCCCTTCCCATGTATCTCCCTTTCTCTGATGGCCTTTCACGCACATCTTTTCTGCTTTGGTTTGGCTCCACAACCATACAGCTAGTATTCCTTTGCGCCGGTTCTATTTCTTTGGAATAAGCGGCGGGGATCCACAGCACCAAGACTGGTGCGAGCCAGTGTATGGTGTGTATGGTCAAACACGGACACAGAGGGGTTGCTTTCGGGTGCGTTGAGGTGTGCATTAATGGCCAGCCATTCAACTAGCTCAAGTTTGGGAGCGTGTGGTCATGGCTACACAGTCATTTGCTTTACTTTAGCCTATTTACACGTGCTATTTGCTGTCAGGTCATAGGAGTGACGTTGTGTGTCCATAAAATGCACCAGAGCTTGTCTAAACGCACGCCGGTGCTCGCTGTTTGTTGACAGGAGGGGTAGCCTAAGCCTATTCAGCGAAGGTGATGCCGAAAAGAGTCAACAAAGGCACGTGGTAAAAGTTTGGATTGCTGTTTAGTGAGTTTGAGCCATGCGACTTTCAAGTGCACTTGATACACTCGGATAAAGGCGGTAATAGATAGTCTATAGCACTGGTTCACAAACAGTGGGTCGGGACCCATTTGTGGGTCGCAGATCCATTTCCGTGGGTCGCAAGTCCCTTTATTTTTTGTTTCCTAAATTGTGTCATTAATTATTATTATTTTAAAATATTTTCGAAAGATTTCCACAAACAATCAGAAACTTACATTTTTCATAAAGGATTTCATGAATAAAATAAAAATAATCAAAGAAATTCCCTAAATTAGAAAACAAATGTTTAAGAAGTTGCAACGAGTTGTGAGCTTGTAGATCTGCTATTTTCAGTTTGGGTCCCAGGCAATCATCTAATTTCTCTTTTGGGTCTTGAGTTAAAAGGTTTGGGAACCACTGGTCTATAGCCAACAAGGACTTATTCTCCTCTCCACTGTCACCAGTCAGTCTCTGAGTCACACATAGGCCCACAAGAATGAAAGTTGTCATCTGATATTTTTTTCTCAAAAAGAAAACAAAAAAAAACCAATAAAAGTTTCACATCGACAACGCAATAAAGTATATGCTGCAGCACTACAAATTCACATAACATACAAGACTGTCCACCGACACCTTGATCAAACAATATAGTCTAATTGGTATATAAAAATATAATTTGGGACGGTTTCTAGTGCATTTTATATAGCTTCGTGGTCTCTCCCCTCAGGTTGGAGCATGCCTGAGATTCCCAGCGCGGACCCAATTCAGCCTGGAAGAATGGAGCTTTTCCATCCAATGGGCATTTCACTTGCTTTGCATAGGACAATATTCAGCAACTGAGCAAAGGGTATTTGCATGCGTGGGCTGATTAGTGGGCTGGGAAGACTCTCTCTCTCTCTCTCTCTCTCTCTCTCTCTCTCTCTCTCTCTCTCTCTCTCTCTCTCTCTCTCTCTCTCTCTCTCTCTCTCTCTCTCTCTCTCCCTCCCTCCCTCTCTCCTCTCTCTCTCTCTCTCTCTCTCTCTCTCTCTGGCTGTGTGTTTCTATGGGGGATGATGACAGAGGTCGGGTCGCGCTAATGGGCCAGTGAAGAGCGGTGGAGGGAGGCGAGGCGAGGCGAGCCACAGAACAGACCAGGCAGGAACACATACATTAATACACTTGTTCCATCACCCATCAGCATAGGTGTGTTGGTGTGTTCATTCTCTTACCCCCACCCTCCTCCTCCTTCTACCACTCACTCTCTCTCTCCCTCCCTCCCTCCCTCTCTTTCTTTCTCCCTCTCTCTCATTCGCTCGCTCGCTCACTCACACGCGAGCGCACATTGTCGCTAACTCCGTGGTCCTGACATCTGAGTTCACTGTCAATCTCTGTCTCCTTCGCAGGGATATCCCCTCCGTCTCCGCTCAACGCCACTGGAAACTATTTTTCCTCGACGAAAGTTTTGCAAGAGACCGACACACATTTTTGGGTCTTTCCGTGGGGTGGAAAACTATAGGCTATATTTGCCAAGGACTTTGACAGCGACGCAAGATGCCCCAAAAAGGTGAGATCCTTTAACTAACGTTTTTTTTTTGTAGGATAGCTACTGCTAAAAACACAAAGTTCAAAATGTAGGACATAGTGAAAAATAAAATAAAATCCCATTTACGCTATATATATAGGCATAGCCTACTTAGCATTTCGTAATTTCATCAATTATCATCATTATTATTATTATTATTATTATTATTATATTTATTATACAGTGAGACATTGACTATCGGGTCGGTTCAAGCACAGTTGTGTAGAGGTTGTGGTGTGGGTGTATAATTGTTGGAGTTTGCAGGCTATATTCTGGGACGTCAAAGTGCGAACAGCCTTTAACTTCCCTGTCTATTTTATGTGCTCGATTTTGTTGTTGTGTTTAGGCCTACGGATAGCTTACCGCTTATTTATGACAGCAAAGAGTAAAAAGTCACGTTAGGCCAGGACAGTGATCATCGTGGAGAATGGGGCGCACTGACCCGTTGAGGAAAGGTGTCAGTTTGATTCATGCAGGCGAGTCACCCAAGCGCCTTCTCAAAAAAAGCTCCAAGACCCACTCGGGGAGGCCCTTCTAGCTTTCCCCGTTATGTGTGTCAAAGAAAACGCAACTTATGTGTTTCCTGATTTTAATCTAGGCTATTTCATTCGGCCATTATATAAGCGAATCAAACAACATTTGCGGTTTTAGCGATAATGTAAGAACATAGACTAAGATATAGCGAGAAAAGCAACATGACATTGGACTCCGTGATTCATATACATTCCAGTGTTATTACATACGTAATGTGCATATAGTTTATTTCTGCATTTCAAGTCGCTTATTTTGTCAGAAATATAATAGTCTTATTTTGTGCAACTTTTAGAAGTGTCAATATAGCACGCACTGATAATGATGTAAAAACATATTAAATTAAAATGTTATAATACAAATTATAATGTAAATATATATATTTTTTGTTGTGTTATTTTTAAATACTTAATTGTTGGCTATTAATAAAAGTCGAAAATGTATAAAAGCAATACAATATATACCCTATAAGGAAACCAATTCTGCATTTGAATGTTATGAACGTATACGATCAGAATAAGCATGTTGAATTAAGGCATTGTTTTGTCGGATTACTAAAGGGAAAGAAATGCAGATTAGATCTAACAACAGCAACGTTTGAGCTTTTGACTTTAAATAAATGATTAACTTCAGGGCCCTATACCAGGCTAAAAGCTGCAAACCACCGACTCCCCTTTCTAACAAGATGTGCTAACATAACGGATGTCAATTGTTGGTGTGGAATTGTGTTGTGTTTGGCATAGCTAAAAATAAATAAATAAATAAATGAATTAATGATGAAGAAAAAAATACTAATTAGTTGTGGTAGGACTAGTTTATGCAAAATAACCTAACGTGGGCAATTACCATTGGTGGTGGGCCAGTGTGAAGGAATCTGATTTTGATTAATGACTGAACGCCGTATACCGCTTTTATAAGTAGGTAATAAAGGCCTCCAAATGCAATGTGATATAGCAAAATGTCTCTGTCTACATGCAGACTCCCCAGTATAGCCACCACTACCCGGCGCACACAACAAGTACTACTTTGGTAGAGGGAGAAAATGAAACTTCAGACGGTTCCTTTTCCCTGGCCCCCTTTTTAGCCTGTCCCATTCAATAGCTTCTTTATTGCGTTTGTCTTTTCCAATTGAGCGCCCTACTGAGCTGTTGTGTCTTTAAAACCGCCTAACAACCCCAGCACCAGCAACACAATATAACCTACCAAATATTTATAACGAGAAATTACTTTTTCATTTCTGGAAAAAAACACTGCAAACAAAAACCCCACATTCACGCACTATAGCAGTAGCACTGAGGTCACGGTCAGTCTGTGGTGACACTGAGGTGTGTGTATGTTCCCGGAGGGGGTGGGTGGCTCTTTGTATTCTGAACTTGTTGGTTCGTTTAGTGGGAAGCTGTGTTGCTAGTCGCGGAGGCCGAGTATTCGCCCCGGGTTTTGGGGTATGGAGGCAGAAAGGGGTGTATTGTTGGAGTCCAGCAGGCTTTGTACACCAGCTCCTACCCCCTCCCCGCTTGGGACCCTTTGCAGAGCAGTGAGGCGAGGTAGACAAGCGTGTGTCACTGTACACTTGTTAGAGAGACCAATGGTTCTCAAACTTTTAAACATTTCAAGGTCTCCCCTTAAAGGAGTAGTTCACCCCCCAAAAAGTACTTATTTTCTATCAATTACACTACCCCACGAAGCCTTGAATTCATGGAGATTTGTTTTGTTTTTGTCGCATTCCTGAGCTAATAATTTGATGACTGGGTCATCGTTCAATAGGAGACTCAATGGAGTTTTCTTTGAGTCTCTTACCGGAGACAATTAGCAACTTTCCGCCGGTCATCAAATTTGGCTTAGGAATGCTACAAAAACTAAAACATCTCCATGAATTCAAGGCTTCATGGGGTGTGCAATTGATAGAAAACAAGTAATTTTTTGTGGTGAACTACTCCTTTAACTCTGACAGTATACATTTGACAGTATACATTTGTATACTGTCAGAGTTACACGTAAGGGTCCATTTAGAGCCCCCTAAAAGAACCCAGAGAGTATAGAATCCACTTTGAGAACCACTGCTGTAGACGATAGGATCCACAAGAGGAGGGTCATGGGTATAGTAAAAAAAAAAAAAAAAAAAAAGAATTCATAAACCTCTTGCTGAGACGAACTGCTAGAAATATTAAATGGTCTGTCGCTGTTGAATGCTTTTTATGAGCCCGTGGGGGAAATAAAAGAAACTTAGGAAATGGCGATAAAGCAATTATAGGCCTTAGGTTTTGTTTTTGTTTCCGGAAGCAGCCCTATAACCAAGATAAAAATAGGTCTCCCGTGTCCATTTTAATTTACTAATTTGACAGCAACATTTAATACCATTCTAAATGTAGGGCGCAGACGTCAGTATAGCTGTGGCTGTACTAATATATTGTTTTGCTTTGTCCTAGGGAGACATTAAGTAGTGAAAACGGCAGATGATTGACTAAATTGTTTTAAGTGGACAGTCAACTCTGTTTCCAGGCAAGTTTAATATATTAAAATGCATACACACTATAGAATTTAACTCTTGTGTGAAATTGATAAAAAAAAAGAAAAAGAAAAAGAGAAGCAATATAAGACTATCCGCAAAATTTATATTGGAAATGAAATTAAAGGAGATGAGAATTATTTGTCAATGTTGCAAATAATAATAATAAAACAACAGAACAAAACAAAAACAACAGCAACAACAACGTTATACTGTTGTAGCTATTAGGTTTATTATTTGATGCTAACCACTTTGTTATTTCCTTGTGATTAGAATACCACAACCAAGCCGCGTGGGAGTCTGGCGTTGCCTCAATGATGCAGAACAGTAAGTTGTTTTACATATTTTTCTTTTAGATGTTTGATAACAACCGCAAATTCTATTAATTGCATGAAACCAACACCCACTGACATTTATGTATAGCACAATAATCTGTAAGCTACTGATATATATATTTTTTCTCCTGAAAAACTTTGTGTATTTACATCACTCTGAGAAGGCGATGATATCAAATTTCCTCAGTTGTTTGATGGCCGTTTCATTGCTGTTAATTTATTCTTGGTAATGATATGTAGGCTAGTTATTATTGAACAAGTTAATCATGTGTCTTGTTTGAGAGAGAGAGAGAGAGAGAGAGAGAGAGAGAGAGAGAGAGAGAGAGAGAGAGAGAGAGAGAGAGAGAGAGAGAGAGAGAGAGAGAGAGAGAGAGAGAGAGAGAGAGAGAGAATAGAGGGGGCTGGGTTGAAAGGGAGATTTTTGTTTCTGCTTGAGTTGGTATTAAATAATTGCACAGCCGTATGCATTAGCGTTAGAGCTGACTGCCAGGCTGCATACAAGATTAGCTGCATAGAGAAGGGCCTTGCATGAAACATGAGGAATAGCAATAATGTCTTATGTAGATTAGCCCATATTCTTCGTGGGCAGACATAGCAGGAACTAAAAGGAAAAAGCTCATAGTAAACAGTAGCCCTTACACTATGATGACTGAATAAGAACCACATTGTCGTGGGTGCCTTAAGGGAGAAAACATATAGTTGAAGTGGTTGCTTTTTCAATGGTCCTCATATGTTTAATTAAAGTAGCCCCTGAGTTTTGTAATGTCTTGTTGGCCTATTAAAGCAAAAAAGTTAAACATGAAACATTTTCTCTCTTGCTGCTGGACAAGAGGTGTATGACATCTGTGATGAAGGTGTGTGGAATGATTTCCTCCTATAATTCTCCTCACCTTGATGACGTGTCTGTGCTGTAAACCTGTGCGAATAGTGTATTTATATACTGTTTAAAACCATATGACAAGTATGACTGTTTTTGATGTACATATATATATGGAGATTTTATTCGCCGGACAAATCCTAAAAGCAACAATATTTTGGACCGCAGGCGGACTTAATTGTGTGCGTCCTTTCACCAGGCCAGAGCACTATATGCTTTGATTACGCAATCACAGCGAATGTTTGCCCATGCAGTTGTCTTTTATTGAGATGATGATGATGAGGCCTTATCAAAGCTGCGAACAACACCCTCTGCTCCTGCTTTGCTGCCGGATTGATGTTAATGGGATGCTCTCCTGGCTCGGCGTGTGATGTCTGCATGCGAATTGTCGAGGAGATATCACTGGGCCCGGCCCTTTGGGTTGTCTAAAGGTCGCGACGGCCTCGGCGGCTTTTGTGCTAATAACTCCTGGGTGTATATGGTGGGGAGCGTCCAAATTGACACCATATGTTTTCCTATTAGTCGACTCGCAATAGAATACAAGGCGCATAATCAGCGCCAGCGGGCGAGATCGACTCTGGGCACTTTGGGGAATTGTGCCATGATTAGGACTTAACCTTAGGAGACTTTAATATTTATGTGATGTCCTTATCTGACGGCTTTATCGATCCAGTGGATTTATATGATAGTTATAAATCAGAGGTGACGGAGCAGCCATGGAAAAACCCACAAAGCATGACTACTTAATGCGGCTAGGCCAATTTCAGTGTAAGAAGTCTATTAATTCCACTTAATCCTGGAATTACCAAAGACCGAAAGGGGATGATAATGGATTTTCTATTAATCAGATCCACGCTGGAGGATTATTACACATAGTGGCCAAAGAGATGCGTAATTCTGTTTAACAGATTTATGTTTCACTCAAAACAACTACAGGCCTAACTGTTTATTTATACAGAATTAAGTAGGCCTATATAACCCCTGTAAAGCAAGTCTAAAACATATTCCCATACGCGCAGACAGCCTACCGATTGCATGCACACAACAGGACTGTAGTGGCTGTGAGCATTGTTGTCAAATACAAACGAGAGGGGGAAAAAACGGCATGTCAGGTTTAATATGTTGAGAATCCGGGCGCGCCCTCGTTTGTGTGACCGCGCGTAGCCCCTGGCCACCTTAAAACGAAGTCTCCCTCGAAGGGTAAACGAGTATAGCGTCCAATTTATGTCTGAGTTGATATCCAAATGCAGACAGAAAGGCTCGTTTTTATCATGCTACTATTTGTCGTGACGATGCGATTTTCCAAAGCAGAGCGGTGTCATATAAAGTGACATGCCTGCCACAAGTGCTCCAACTGATCTTTTCAATTAGCCTTCCATGCATGATCCGAGGCGACTTCCGCCCATTTCCAGAAATTAAGCTCAAACTTGACGTGCAGCTAGCTTTATTTTAAAGACAAATGTCAGGCTAGGCTCATCATATTTTCTTCCCCCTCTTCTATATTTGGAGCTTATTTATTGCTAAGGAGCCTCTGCTGCCGGAGTCAATGCGCCGGGCGGCAGCGCAGGGGAAGGCAGCGGAGACACGGAGCAGGCACTGCGGGGAGTCAGCTCTCCCTTTTGGAGAGAGCTTTAATTGTACTTTGCAGGCTGAGATCATAGAACAGAGGCGACTTTACGATTTACCGGCACTTCTAAAAAGGTTATATTTTTAGACGATATCCCGCTATAAAGCATCGGGTTTTGAGGAGCCTATATATTTTTTTATGTGCACCTGTCTTGATGACGCGTGATTCCTATTTAGGATAGTTTATGCGTATGTGGTGTCTGTCCTGGTTATGTGTGAAGGGCTAACGGTGTGTTTTAATGCTGAAGCTTGTGGTTTTGTTGAAGTTGGAAGAATTTTCTCGCGACTGAAGTAGACAAAGTTTTGTGCGATTTGAATTGTTGATTTCATTAGTTATATATGTTTTGGTCCAACTGTTGACGCTATATACTATAGTCGATGTTCTGCATGTGTTATTACTGTGCAATTATTGTCTTGAGGTTGGGGCGCTCCGAACGAGACTAACAACGTTAAATAATTAGGTTACTATTTATTATCATAATTTAAGGCATTTTACGTGCAGGATACCGTGACGTTGATTTTTGTATAGCAATCGACATTTTAACCTACACAATTAATTCCTCTGGTGTTCCGTCTTGAACTCGTTTATGTAGAAAGCTTACCATTTTATTCACCGTTAAAAGAGAAATAATTTGCTGGTGTGGTTTGTAGACTCTGTAATGTGTTGTTTTGTCTTGATCCAGGCCATAGTGGTGTGAACCAGCTTGGAGGAGTGTTTGTTAACGGTAGACCACTACCGGACTCCACCAGGCAGAAGATTGTGGAACTAGCTCACAGTGGCGCACGGCCGTGTGATATCTCCAGGATTCTGCAGGTGAGACAAAGACAGTTTTATTTTTCCGCAGATACTTTCTAATCAATAAGCTTAACTTGAAAGATGATCTAAACTTAGACTCAATTGTGTTATTGTTTCATTAATAAACTTATGTTCCATAATAATATAATGTAGGCCTTTTTGCTGATCGTCTTTGCAATAAGCCAACATCTTTCTTTAGCAGACAATTCCACATTTCTGACATTTTGTACAAAAGGTTAAATAGTATTATCGATCTTACACAACGCTTGGCCTAATATACCATTCAAGGCATATTTTCTGTGTTTATAGACCCATGATGATGCAAAAGTCCAAGTGCTGGACAATGAAAACGTAAGCTTATACTTGTTTGGGCTATCTTAAATTTTTCGCAAATAGTCCTAAATAATGTATGTGAATTGTGTCTTTTGTTTTTCTATCCAGGTGTCCAATGGCTGCGTGAGCAAAATTCTCGGCAGATACTATGAAACTGGCTCAATAAGACCGAGGGCAATAGGCGGCAGCAAGCCCAGGGTCGCCACTCCAGAGGTGGTCGGGAAAATCGCTCAGTACAAGCGGGAGTGCCCGTCTATCTTCGCGTGGGAGATCCGTGACAGACTGCTGTCGGAGGGGGTCTGCACCAACGACAATATACCCAGTGTAAGTGTAAGTTGTACTGTCTGTAAGTTGCGTGCATGATTTGATTTAACACATGAAATGACTTTTCTCATGCGGTGGAGGGAAAAAAAAGATGATGGGCAACCATCCATTCAGTCTTATTACATCCACTGCATTGGAAAGTGTATAGGGCCTAGTACACAGTAAAGTACTGAGTGTTAATCTAACTCCGATAGAGTATAAATGGAACCAAATGGACCCGTATACTCTCTCAGAGTTCCAAATGGATAAATAAAGACTGAGGATTTTACTGTGTACATGCACATGCACTGTGGCATATGTGACCATCTTAACACAAGTTATAACATAGCCTCGGGAGTCTGGAAGCTTGTGTGTTTCTCAGCAACTCCTCTCAATTCCTCACTCATTTCTGATGGTGCATTTGTGTCTGTGTGCATGCTCAAATGCACCTGCGTGCATACATAACACATCACACATCACATGCCTGTGTCAGTGAAAGGTTGCATACCTATACACACACATACCACATACGCATTATGAATGAATCTAATTCCGACACTGAGTCTTATCATTTCACTTGTCATTCAGGTGTCATCGATAAACAGAGTCCTCCGCAACCTGGCTAGTGAAAAGCAACAGATGGGCGCAGATGGCATGTATGACAAGCTGAGAATGCTCAACGGTCAGACAGGAACTTGGGGGACCCGCCCCGGCTGGTACCCCGGAACATCGGTGCCAGGGCAGCCCAACCAAGGTGAGCCTCATTATCACATGGTAACGATAGAGATACATGCGATGCATGTACAGCTGGAGCAATGTACACAAACCAATGCAGATTCTGGGATTCTATATTCTGAAGGACATATAGGCACTATTTTTGCAACCACTTTTTATTTTTTTCTCAGACTTAATAATAGTAGGCCTAATGATGTAGATATTATTATCTCTGACAAAAAAAACATAATTACATAAACATAAAATCACAGTGTGGTATTTATCCTGGTGGCAAAGCAGATGTATATGGCTGGATTAATTTCACTTAACCATATTTGCTGGTGGGGTGTTGAAGGTTCTGGGTGCACTGCATTTTTTACATGAATGTGCTGTATTGGCATGCTCTAATGCCCTGGACAAAATCCCCAATTAAGACTATAGTCGATTAGAGGACGCCATAGGCCATGCAGCCAGGCATTCTGAATACTTCCACTGTCCCAGACAAGGATGTGCGTGACAACGGCTTGTCCTTTCAGCAGAGGTGTCCATCCAACAGCCCGCATGGTCCTTGCTCTCCTGGTGGGGGGAATGGTGCTGAACGGTGTGCGGGATTATTAGTACAAAGGAAAGTTTTCCTTCACACGCCACGATTGGCTATGGGAACAGTATGTGTAATTGCTCATTAGAGAAAGCTTTGTCTCTCATTATGACAACATGCAGGAGTGTGGAGCCGGTGGAGCTGCTATGGAAGTGTTATACACTGAAACACCTTACTCTGGCAACCAAATGGGCGCTTAAGGTCAATTTGGCTACACTCTCGGAGTTAATGATGGATACATTGACACTGAGGATTTGACTGTGTACTGGCCAAATATAAGATGAGTTGGTTTAAGAACTCCACCTGTAGGCTTCGCTGTGCCACTGATAGCCTTTCATTAAACAAGCGTTGTAGGAGGAAGCATTAGACCTATTTTATATTCATCAGGATGGGGGAAAAGTGCTGCCTGGAATTCACATGACAATAATGGATTTGCATTTGTTTGATGACACGTGGAGCTGTTATTAGCAAGCAGCAAAGCGGAAAGGATCATTAATATTATTATTATGTTAATAAAATATGTACTTAATTTTGTAATCACTTAGGTGACCATTTAAATTATTAACATTACTACACATAATTTTGTAATTGAATACAACAATAATCATAATAAATAATGTATTTATTATCTTATTATTATTATAATTAATTATATTATTATTATTGTTGTTGGTATTATTATTATTATTATTATTATAGTTAGGATACAACATAACATGTTACAACTAGCTATACTGTCATTATTATTATTATTATTATTATTATTATTATTATTATTATTATTATGATGCTAACTATTTGCCTGTTTTGTTTTGAATTGAATTAGAGCCTTTTTAATTAAATGAGCATTTAGTCGAGTCCACTATTCTCAAGGGAGGGAAAATATGTTTTCCATCCGCCAACAACTAAGTAACCATATATAATAGCTACATGGAGAATGACAGGGCCCCATAAGAAGACAACTCTATCGAGAAAGGAAAGAATAAAACTCCACCGATTTAGTCTTAGATCTCTTTCTCTCATAGCATTCGTTGGCTATATGGCACTAAATCCCGTCTATAGGATTTAGTCTCTCACTTTCTCTTTCAGTTTAAGCGGTTTCTCAAGAGTGTTTTGATCCGGTCTCTGCAGCTGAAAGGTGCCGCAATTGGTTCGGTATCTCTTTTGCTGCTTTTCCGCCTCACTGACCGAGACATCGTGATACTAAAGAATGAGTTTATTTCCCAGCGCTTTTATAAAGAAAACAAATCCCAACCTAGCGTCAGTGGGTCTGCAGACGGATAATAGGCTGCACATTCTCTCCTTTTTATGGATTATAGGCCTATCCGTATAGTGGAAAAAAAGAAATGGCGTGGGCAGCGTGGACACAGGCCATTGTTTTAAAAAAAAATATATATATATTTTTTTTTATATATTTACTTAGCAGCAAGATAATTTATATAGGCTATAGCCTAACATTTATTTTATTTTCCTAAATGCAATAACCGAATTTTTACATTGAATTTTAAGCCTATATGATTGACAATCCACTAGCAGGATAGTATTCTCATCAAATTGCATTGGTATTATTATTGGTTAGCTTAGCTGAGAAGTGGCATAGCGTAGGCTACACATTACTAAAGGACATGGGGAATTATAAAATATTTGATCAAGTTATTTTTTTATCATATAATGTTTCTTAGCACTTGAAAACCGCAAGAGAATTATTATTATTATTTTTTATTACGTTTCCATACAAAAAAAACAACAACAAAAAAACTTCATTTCAACCAAGCCCAAAGCACCAGTCAAATATTGCATAAACCATTCTTTTGACTATCAACGTTACCCCCTGCTTAATTTCACATTAACTTCTCGCCGTGATAATGATGTCCAACAACAACAAGACAGACATTAGTCGATAAGCCTCGCCCGGCAGAACTGAAGGGCCTTCAGGCCCACCGTGAATAGATTGGCCTTATTCTGGTTGTTCAGGGGGTTGCATCAGGGTTGCATACATGCTCTCTCCTCACTCATTTGTTTCCAATTGAAGACAGGGATCCTGACTGGCGTGTAGCTGGCCGGGGGACGTGATTAATGATGCTAGTGGATAAGGGTTAACACACTGGGATCCTCGTGTGCACAATGCCAGAGCACTATAGCAAGAGAGAGAGAATCCTTTTGTCATCTGTCCTCCAATAGTGCACTGCCCCCCCCCTCCTATATATTATGCCCACGGAGGGTTCGCTGGTCGTCCCCAGGGTTGCCATGTCCGCTTATTATAAGCAACCGTGGGCTTGTTTTTCTTTAAAGTCGCTTGGGCTTGTTTGTTTCTAAGTGTAGCCTAGTTGCTTATTTGGGCTTGTTTCGTAATGTTGTTTAAACCAAGTCAAGGACCCCCAAATTAATATGTATTTGTCTGCGTACCACCATCTGAAAACATTTTAAACCAGGGACGGACCCCCATACAAGATTTGTGTTGTTAAAATGTTTAAAAAAATATTCAAACATTTTCAAATTTTCTTCAAGATTTTTTTCTTTTGAAAATAGCAGATTTACAAGCTCACAACGAGTCGTGTCACGTGATATATATGATGTAGGCCTATATGTTTAAAGTGCTCACGTGGCCCGCATAGTCACTTCTTTTCCGGTTGCTTGTTTCTCTCACACAATCTGGCAACGCTGGTCGTCCCTCGCCGTGTCCATAGTTTAATGGTTTCCCTTATACTCCTCCACGGTATTGTATCATTGTGAAAAGCGTCTTCTTCTATTCAGAAGTTGGTGGTCAACTCAATGGCTCTACCAACGCCCATATGGGACCGGCCATTGAGGCCATTGCTCTGCTTTAGAGCGTTTGGGCTTTTAATACATTTCATAGGCCCTGAAAAGGGGCTCTTTTAGCCACATCTTGTCACATTTCTCTTAACCCTTTGAGAACATACGCTATTGTTGGGGAGTGATAAGTTTAGCGAAGCTGTTTTTCCCACAATATTTTATAAACAGTCCAACTGCAAAACCCCTTTTTGATTGATTGATTGAATACTTTATTTAGCAGTTTGCAAAAAAAGCACAGAAAAGTACAGTTCTATACAAAGGGATGCTAAATAGGATAACCAAGAAAGCACTAGTGGCTTGTTCCCATTGGGGTCCTGTGTATTCAATTCATCAAAACATTTAGTGACAGACAAATATACAATATGCAAAAACATCATATAAACGAGTTGTAATAAAAAAATATATTGTATCTAAATATCTCATGCATGGAATTGTTTAGGTCTTGAAAACATTTGTTTTTGTTTTAATTAAACCAACCATGGTAGGTTCTTTATATCTCAGTAATTAATGTTGCACCACCAAGGTGCATTCAATTTGCGGTAGGTTAATTGAACACGAAGACAATTAATTAATCAATCAATTAATTATCCTAATTAAATGTTTCCGATATTTTAATTGAATGGTTCTTTTGTATTTTTTTGCAGATGGCTGTCAACCACAAGACGGTGCAGGAGAAAACACAAACTCCATCAGCTCCAATGGGGAGGATTCAGATGAGACGCAGATGCGACTTCAGTTGAAAAGAAAACTACAGAGAAACCGCACGTCCTTCACTCAGGAGCAGATTGAAGCGCTGGAGAAAGGTGGGGATGGACTATGAAAATGATATGCGTTTTTAGAGCCATTTTTATAACCCCTCATGCTACTTTTTGATAGCCTCAGGAAGGCTAATATAGCTATCTATATTGATTGTTTGCTTGTTTAAGATGAGATCCCCATGCACACAAATCATGATGACATATAAGAGACAGACAGATATACACACTCAGCTTACAGGTTACTGGTATGAAGAGTGAAAAAAAAAGAAAGAAAAAAAAAGGCTTATACATAGTTAAACACAGGCCTATGTCATATAAACTATCCGAATCATATTGTATTAGTGATTTAATAAATAATTTTGTATTTTACAGAATTTGAAAGAACTCATTATCCTGATGTTTTCGCACGGGAGAGACTAGCAGCCAAAATAGATCTGCCTGAAGCAAGAATACAAGTGAGTGCGATTTATTGCAAACTTACAACGAATGCTCCCGCTTCAACAAGACCGGCCTATATACGTGTAAATAAAAGGCTCTGGAAACTAATCTAAGCATTTGTGCAGGTATGGTTCTCGAACAGAAGAGCCAAATGGAGGCGGGAGGAAAAACTGCGAAACCAACGTCGTCAGGCCAACAACTCCTCCAGTCAAATCCCCATCAGCAGCAGCTTCAGCACCAGCGTCTACCATACTCCACAGCCCATCACGCCGGGTATGTATGACTATGTAGGCCCCATTCCACAGCCCACCACTCTGGAATAGAATATGTAGGCCAAACCTCATTCAGAACATTTCATGCATAAGAGAAAAGCAGAGAGACCTTGTTGGCAGTGGTGGAAAGTACATTTTGAGTTAACTTGAGGCAAAAAAAAAACTCCACCCAAGGCAGCTTAGTCACTTTGTAGACATATATCATAATATGAAACATACATTAACTGATTATCGTGTATTATAGTTTCAGCTCAGTAGCACACACATCAACCCCACCTTTATCAGCTGTAACCATTAGCTAAACATTAAAACATTGTGCATTAGGCATTTAGGCTACTTGTAAACCATGAGATGGGCCATTCTGCACAATGAGTACTTTTGGTAGCCTACTGTTTGATTTTGAGCTGACTGCTGTACTTTTACTAAGGCTCTATATTTCTACTTTTTTGTTTTCTTAAAAAACTATCTGAATGCATATTCCACCACTGCTTGTTGGCAACATGCGTGTTACATAAAGATGCAGCATTATTGATGTCTTATACAAACGGTTGATTGAGCATTTGATTTTCATTTATTTGCTTAATTAGCGAATCAGCTACCAAGGCACATCAGCAGAGCTAAAATTCCTTCGATATGTCAATCACCCGAGCCACATTTCTGTCCAGACCTATCAATCTGTCAAAGAGGCGTCACTTTGCACATGCACCAATTAACGCTAATCAAACGGTCTCCTACCCCGGTGGAATGCATGAGTTCAGCAGATTTTAACGGTTAATGTTTCTATCTCCTCTTCCTTAGTGTCTTTCACTTCGGGGTCAATGCTGGGTAGACCTGACACTGCACTCACAAATACCTACAGTGCGCTGCCCCCTATGCCCAGCTTCACTATGGGCAACAACATACCTATGCAAGTAAGTAATGACCATATATTATTTTCTTCATTATTACCTTTAGGAAAGTGACTTTGTATGGATATTTCCTTTTCAAATGTTAGGAGTGGTGTCAGTCACGAAATGAGATAAAGTAAATCCTATTGCCTATAACGACAAGTATCCTTAAGATTTTTCATTTTTTCAAAGTAGGCTACAAGGAGCATATAGACTAGTCTACACAGGATTGTTAAGACTAATCTTCAAATGAAATCTTAGGCTATCACTTCATTATGTAGGCTATATTGACTAACAAATTGATAGACAACTACTGAATATGCTTATAACAGTGTTGATACTGTTGTATTGACTTAAGCTGAAAAGTTTGGTCATCAAAGCTAATGTAACGTTCTCTCCTCGTCCATAGCCCAGCCAGACCTCTTATTCCTGCATGCTGCCTACCAGTCCGCCTGTGAATGGGCGGAGCTACGACACATACACGCCCCCTCATATGCAGGCACATATGAACAGCCAATCAATGACAACTTCTGGTACCACCTCAACAGGTAGGCAGAAAGTTCATTGTGAAGCAACCTGGTTGGAAATTAATGAAAACAAAATAACACACTCTGATTTAAGGGTTAATATATATCTGCCACCTTTCACGTAATTAGGGGGTACTACATAGCCATGCTCACATTCCTCACTTCATAATCTTTCATAACAACTCTATTTTTACCTTCCCTCTATTTGAAAAAACGGTTAAATATCTGAGGGTCGATATCACATTCCATTCCATTTTCTCTCTCCAATTGAATGAATGAAGCTAATTTCATTTCTGCTCAATGCCATCATGTCAATCCAACTCCTCCAGCCCATAGTTTAGTTCCATCCCATTAGAATGCTGTTACTGAGGGCCATATATACTGGTTATACTCATGAAGAGTTAATCATGCATAGCTGCATTTCCTCTGTGCTAAATTGCTAATTAATTTGATTCATTTGCTCTTGTCCTCTATCCGTTTAAATGCCATTGCCGAAGCCTCAATTTATTGAGCTAGCTGGCATATTTCTGTGTATCCATATGGAGACCATTGTGACTCATTAGGGCTTGAATGCTCCTCTGCTTATTTGCAACCCTTTTAACTTACAATGCTATATTATGCTGTAAGGCTAACTAGCAAAAGCTGTCACGGTAAATTTGCACAGCATGTGCACTTATCTGATTTAGCATGTACTTCACGTCAACTCATTGGATTGTTTTACTGATGTCTTTCTTTCCTATCTGTGCAGGACTCATATCTCCTGGAGTGTCTGTCCCTGTCCAAGTCCCAGGGGGCGAGCCTGACATGTCTCAGTACTGGTCAAGACTACAGTAGAGAGAAGAGCTACTTCACCCTGTAACTGCCCACTCCATGACCGCCCTCCGACAGTGTTCCTCACACATACACAGCAGAGCAGAGAAGGGGACAGGAGAGAGACTCTGGCAGAGCCTTGGGGACATCTGGGCTTTGTTTTTGCGATGGGACTGTGTGCTGTGTAGCTCTATAGGCACATTCACATGAGGACTTGGGAGAGAGAACAACGACGGAAAGACAGAAAAAAGGACCTCTGTAAAGTGCGCGGTGTTACATTTTTATGGAACAAAAACTTACTTTTTTTTCTATTTCAAACTTCAGTCATTGTTTCCTTTTTTCTCTGGTGTGTTTGTAAATGGCCATTTGTATGTTAATATGAAAAATCAAGATCAAGTACTGATAGATGGACCACTAGAAAACCATGCTGATCTTGCGTATATTTGAGAGGAGAACCTGAGAGATGCCATGACTATCGTTTAATCTGCTTATATCGAGACTTTCTACCAGACGTTGCATGGTCTTTGGACGCTGTTGCATATCATTTAAGAGGAAAAGCTGGAGGGAAGACTAACAGTCAAAATAAACCCCAACTATTTATTGGTCTCAACCCTTCATAATGGATATTAGCAGAGGAAGTTCAAATTCGATCCACCCACTTAGGCTGTGGCCCTGACTCCTCCATGGTCAGGTCAACCAGCCAGGCATGGGCTAGGAGGCTTATTTGACCAATGGACCAATGGCAACAAGTAAAAGGTGTGCAAACATGGTGGGACGCGCAACAATGCTTGGACTCCTGCTTTGGTGGCTGGATTGACTTTAGATGAACACGAAGAACACTACACGTGGAAAACAGGCACAAGAAATGCCTGTAGCCTGTAAATGGTAGACTGCTTTATCGATATAACCCAGTTTGTTTATGTCAAATTGTAAAGTACTTGTCTTCCCTAGAAATCTTCCAGAAGGATTTCTCCCAATAAAAGTTGATTTCATTTATATCCCCAAGAATATTCTATAAATGTCTCATGCATCATAAAATACATTTCTTTAGGGTCAGGTACAATTTGTCTCTTAGGTATAGTTGTATTATAGTGTCCTATGGTCAAAAAAAAATGTGCAACTAGAAATATTTAATTCCTATAATTATGATTAAACATTGCTTGACAAGAGTTTTAAACATAAGTGTTTGGCAGTTGTTTACAAGTACATATCAGAATTAATCATTGTTGATTGTAAAAACAGACCAAAGCCTTTGTATTTCATCTAGTACACAATGTTTTTTTTAAGGATATTAGTCTTGTGTTGCAAAATTTTGTAAACAAGTTCTGTTCTATTACATTGGCTTCGAGTTCGTTAGACTGCAGTCATTATTTATAATTAAAGACCATGGGAGGGTTTTTCTAGCATCATCTGTCATGCTCTTTTGAGTTATGCGTTTTTATTTCAATGTGTACGTAGAACATGAACACGTATACTGGGTTTACGTCTGAGCAATGCTTCTGAGATAAAAATGTCTACACGCTGTCTCTTAAATATTTCAATTTAATTTTATTTAAAATGGAGCTTTCTAAATGTATTTTGTGAAAACTATAAAACATTTTGTACAGTAAAATTGTGTCTAAAAGAAAACTTTTTTCCCCCCCTTTTGCCTGTTTAACGCAATCTAACACAACCTGTTAAGCGAGCGGGCGGACACACTTCAATAATGGAATAGATGTTTCACTGGTGCAAAGTTGAAAATCAACTGACATGAATACCGTTGTGAGAAAAAGCCAGTGGAAGAGCTTCTCATATACAAACAAGATTTCCAATTCCCACCAAACCAAGGTGTCCAAAAATAACAAACCTCTCTTGATGCATGGTCTGCACCAGCTCTACACAGACCACACAGCACAACAACACCACACAATGGGAAAGGTCAGGCAATTCACCACCGCTGGCCTTGTTTTGGTAGAGTTACGATGGTATGAAGGAGAAAAAAAAAGAAAAAAGCGAGGGAGACACAGTACCAAAGAGGAGGAGGAAGCAAGGGAAGAAAGGGGGGGAAAAAAGTGGGTGAATAAAGCATTCAGTGCCGACAGCGAGGCACAGGACCGATTGTGTGGCAGAGTGAGTTATTTTGCTTCACTTGCTGCCGCCGCAGAGGGGTTGTCTCTCAGTGTGTGCACACGCCTATGTGTGCATGATTCCGAGAGTGTGTGTGTGTGTGTGTGTGTGTGTGTGTGTGTGTCAGAGAGAGAGAGAAAGCGAGAGGGAGGGAGAGAAATTGGAAGGGAGGAGCGGGAGGAGAAAGAAAGAGCACAAAGGTGAGTGGGTGAGTCTAAAAGGAGGGGGGGGGGGTTGCAGGTGAGTGAGGTCAGGTAACATTCACACAGCATGCCTAAACAGTAACATCACCAGATATCTCTAATTGATTTATAAATATACAATGCCTACACTTCACTGCCTATAAGTTCCCCTCAACAGAGGTGCAGCCTTGGAGGTGATGCTCATCAGTGTCTGAAGAGAATTGTCTTTCTTTTTTCTTTTCCCTTAGGCTTAGGCTGATGCAATTTCTCAATTTCATTTTTGAGGACGTATGATAACCCGCTTGTTTTACAATTCTGGCAACAGCATAAATGGAGAAATAATGTTTCGAGAACACAGCAGTGCGGTGGGTAGTCAGACAACCTTCCTAAGAGGAAGAAGGAACATTAATAATTACAGAGAACAATACACAGATGGCGAAAAAGAGAGGAGAGAGCAAGAGATTTAAAATGCAAGAAAGACAGCAATTAGTGGAAGTCTGAATAATACACAGCATCGGGATACCACAGGATAAGTGAGAATCCTGTTTAGAACGAGGTCAAGTCAAGGAAAGGAAGTTCCTGTAAAAGTTCAAGAGAACTTACCACTCTCTTTGTTCCGTCTTTGTCCTGGTAGTGATTGACACAGTAAGGCCTGATTTACACTTGGTTCCATGCCATGGTGCGCACTGACAATAGCCGATCTACAACGCATCGTACCACGACATGTTGTGGGCTTGTAGCTCAGCTATTTCCATCATGCAACAACAACGTGCAACTAGCTATAGATTGGGCTTAATCATGGCCTGGAAGATGTTCCTATATCCCCTGATCAAGGAACATTACATCCAATCTGGCTATGGGTTATGATGAGATGCTTGAATTTGAGAACAAACAGACACAGACACAAAAAACACCCTCTATCTCACTTCTATATACCCTTGCTGAAGTGCTGTTGAGCAAGCACTGCTTCCTAAGCTCCAAGGGACGCCGTGCTGTGGCTTGGAGGAGACCAAGCAGGGCTGGAGAATTTCCCTGCTAAGAATAAGTCATACAATATGATGATGATGATGATAATAATAAAAAAACATGTTGCACTGTTGGGGGTCAATTAACTTAAATCCCATTTTGAAACAGAGCTTTCAATTTAAACCTTTTAGAGTGGACATAGGAATAATTTGATCATTTGTATCATATCTGGTATTTCTTTGGATAAAATAAACAAAACAAAAACAAAACAGTTCCTAAATTTACTTGAACTGAAAGTGAATCATCCACCAACCCTGATACTGTATGTAGGTGTGCAGTGTACCAACAGTATTACATAAAGCATGACTGACGGCATGTTTGCAACACTGAAACAACTTTCCTTGAAGTCAGATTGGATTCTCTATAACAACAAGTGTAAACACAGACAAATGGATCGGAGCATAAACACGTGTCAAAAATGTTTAAATGTATCTCAAAGATGCATTCTGTCAGTTCTTCAACAACAATAACCATGGATAACTGCATTTTGACTCTAACAATGGCAGCTTTTTTCACCTGTAACAGTGACCTGTGTGTGACATCTCTCTCTCTCTCCTTGCACAGACATATACCACATATAAGAGGAATCCAACCATGCATGAAGCTGTCAGGTTATACACTTGCCTTTCCACACACGTGTGTTGCAGATGGTTACCAATGGTGCCAGTCCTTGCAGGCAAACACATTGGACCCAACATCAATGGTGAAACAAGAACAAACAGAACTGAAATATTTTATTCCTCACATAACGTTTTCTGTATATCTCTGTCACCGTTTGACCTAATTTTGTACTTTTGGGGCGTGTCATGGCAGAGCAGCTCATCCAGCAAACATGCCTGATGAGCTGTGAAGTCAGCATCCAAATCCAGGTCCCCTACCCTCTGCCTGCATTCCTATCAGCTCTCGTTTCTACTCACCTCCCACTGGAGGTAGACGTCATTCACTACTACAGTCTTGGGGTCAGATGGAGTGATCTCATTTCTAGCCTGAAAAACGGCAAGACAGACTGGAGATCAGAGGTTCATAACACATTAGTGCTTACTTTCCTTAGTGTTTCACACGCAGTAACCAAGTAAACAAAGAAACAACAAAATAAGAAAACAGTTTTCATATTTTGTTTAATAAATGAAAAGACACTTTGTTGAACTATCCAAAGAAATAATTGACCAGCATACGTATATACAACAATGTAGAGTTAAGGCAGAAGTAACTATTTCTTTTTATGTTAAAAATTGAGTTTAGGGGAGTCCTATTTTCTAACTTTAATTCGATTTTCTTTCTTATTTTGCATCTACTCGCTCTCCCTAAACAGGCCTCCCTTTGCCAATGTACTGTATATAAGAATGTGTTCTTAATGTCTTTGCCTTTTATTTTACTCTCGTTAAATAAAAGGTAAAAAAAAAAGAAAAAAGCCCTATTGATATTCATCAATAGGGCGAGCAGGAGTCACAACAAATGGACTCCCGGATAACACATTTTTACAGATTATACATTTTTTATTAAAAAAAAGAAAAGAAAAAAAGGCAAATTCTTCCATGATTGTTTCCGTGAGGTTAAATCTTTGTTGCCATACATTTAAAGGGAAATTCCACTGAAAAGTAAGAAGCATAAGTGATCTCTGCACAGAAATAGCGACTGCAGAGGTGAAGTGTTTAGAGGTAAGTATACTTAAAGTAATGACATACCCTCTGCCACTCTCAATCAATTTTGAAGAACTAATATCTACAGAGCTACAAAGTTAACTATGGAGAAACCAAGTGATGCCCATCTTCCCCCAGCTTCAGTCCTTTGTAAAGCAGGAAGTTGGAACACGCGAAGTATACTTTAGGTTAGGGCTATATCTCTAGACTGACAATAAGGGGAAAGCTGGCTGTGAGCTCATTTTACTAAGTAGGAAAGAGATCCAGAGTGGCATTTCCCTTTAAAAATAAGAGACTTGAAATGCCTGTTAAACATGTCTGTTACGAGTTGAGGTATTGTGGAGATTTTGCTTGTGCCCTTAATTTATTCTCTGCTGTACGACAGTGTCCCATGCCGCAAGTAGCCGACCTACAAGCTCACAACAGGCCGCATTGCCGCACATTATGAGCTTGCAGAACAGCTATTTTCGACATTTGACACCATCGTACGACTAAAATCAGGCAAACCACTGGTTGGGACAGTTGGCAGGTGGAAACGGTTCGGCAGGGTGATTAAGGTTGACAATACGCGGGTGAGGGAACAACCTGGTTGCTGCAGTCAAGAGGACAATACTGCGGAGTTCCAGGTGTTGGCTGCCCCTGGTGACTGAGCGGGGGGCTCTAGAAGTCCAGGTGCTTGTTGCCGGAAGTACCGGAGCCACAGGCTGAGCCCGCCATGACTGCTCCTGCTAGCTCCCCCCTGCTGACACGACTCACTGTCTCTGACAGGTCTGGAGGCAAGTGCAGCCTCTGCCGTGGTGAGAGAGAGAGAGAGAGAGAGAGAGAGAGAGAGAGAGAGAGAGAGAGAGAGAGAGGGGGGGTAGTGTGGGGTCAGGGAAGGGGAGAGAGGGGGAAAGAGAGTATTGCATTAGTGCAAATGGAAGGGAGACAACAAATACAACATCAACATAGGCGGTACACTTCAGTGATGTTCATTTCATGGAGAGCCCTTGTCGAGTTGAAATTGCATTAGATGCTTCAGCACTCCCCTCAGCACTGGCAGTGTGGCAGAAACCTGCTAGCATGCTGCTAAATGCCTCAGAGAGCTTTAGGTCTGTTACAGCTCATGGGGAATATAATGTGTGTGTGTGTGTGTGTGTGTGTGTGTGTGTGTGTGTGTGTGTGTGTGTGTGTGTGTGTGTGTGTGTGTGTGTGTGCACGTGCTATGCGTGGAGGGATGTATTGAATATATGTTTATAGGACATGAATTTATGGGCGGGCGAGTGGTACAAGGGCTGAGCGTACAGAAAGTGTGTACACAAGTGGACGTGTACATTTGAGTGTGAATACATGCACTTGTATTTGTGTCGATTGCAAATGGCATTTGTAACACAGATGATTAGAGTTGGCTTACACCAGAGTCATTAGAATCAAGTGATTTAGTGGAGTAACTTGTTCCTTAGTGAAGCTTATCAGTGGAGGAGCCCTGTGCCAACTTGGAGCACAAAGAGGCTAGAAGGTTAATGAGGGCCACTCACGTAAAGCCCCCCAACGCTAACACGCTAACTGCTGTAAAGCTTTAGAGGGGCTACTCAGCTCTCCCTCTCTCCCCCTCTAAGGACCGCCAATGGCACTCCACGAACAAAGTACTGAAGAGGTGTTGAGTGCGTCAAAGGAGGTTGAAGATCTCCAGAGTCAAGTGTGTGCACAACAATGGTGGAAAGCAGCCTGCTGGTAGAGTGTCTGTAGAAGGAATAAATGAGAACACAACCACCCCCCTGGTACATGAGTTAGTTGAAACCTGTAATTTCACCCTGAAAGAATCTACCAGGAGGACATCTGAAACCTGATGGTCCGAACCTCCACACCCAATCCCACCCCACCCCATTAAACCTTTCCCCGCCCGCCCCCAACCGTACAGCCTCCAGCCACACAGCTTTAAGAGAGTCCTTACTACTACAGATACTTATCACCCTCCTAATGACTAGGTGTTTGGGCGTAGGGGTTAACAGCATCATTACAAGGAGATAATTCAGAGGGACTATACGGAGCCCCCCAGCCTCAGGGTGGACAGGGCTGCTTCCTACTTCAGCAACATATTGTTTTAGGTAAAGACAATGTCTAAACATCTGCAGGGCATGTAAAGGTTCCACATTGTCTTTGTGTTTGAGATGTTCTGGCTCCTGTAGCTCACAGGTCAGAGGCAAGTCGTGCTCATGCAATCTCCTCCAGTCTCACACTCTTCCTTTCTTCCTTTGTGTGTGTGTTTGGAGAGACAGGCAAGTAGACGATGGCTGCCATGCAGCCCTAAAGATTACCTTGGGGGCAGGTGAAGCCTTGAGATGTGGTCATGGACCTATAATTTAATGTCAGACTTGGTAAGGTAAGATGACCAAGGCTGAGACGCACAAAATCTACAGGACTCGCAAGCATAAGCGCACAAACACTGCTTTTGGCTGCTCCATGTTGCTGATTCTGCCTGGCCACACATGGAGATTTTTTGGCCGCTTTGGGTGGAAAAAAACAGCATGTCCGGATTGTCCGCACGTGTATTCTCATAGAAATACGTTTTACAGTATATAGAGTGCCGAGACGTTACAGTTTGGCTGGGATTGGCAAGAATAGTTACGCACAAACCTGTGCAAACAGACAACAGAGATGCGTAATGGGTGATTACCAAGCTGGATTGAACCACTTAAACCCTAAATATTTAAATGACCAAAGTTCCTCAGGGGTCTATACTAGGCAGGCACCCTCCTTCATTACTTTAAAGTCTCTTAGCTGAAAATAGCCGAGTGTTGTAGAGCTTGTAGAAGTTTGTAGAGCTTGTAGAATTTTTCTGTGGTTAAATTAACCCCATGCCTAATGAAGCCACTAGAAAAGTTTGCACAAAGATGGCATATTGTACTACTAAATGTTTCTAGACCTCTCTTTCACAGGCTCTTTTTTTACAGACTGCTTCGCTCTCACAGAAAAAGGTTTAATAATCACACAAACTCATGTGTTGGGCCCCAAGGAGACCTCCAGAAAGTCTGCCTCCGCCCCTGCTTAAACTCACCTGCGTAACCTTTCGTGTCTACCGCTCATTCGAGTGTGATTGAGAAAGAAAAACAATGCATTGATCAAGCCTGGACTCGGTCCTGGTAAGTGCACTGCAGCGGAAACATGGTGGAGAGAGGCTGGGAGGAAAATCAATCACATATACATCGTCCTCAGTGGGTGAAGACATCACACCGTTGTCTGGCTGTCACGCACTCATGGGCCTGGCTACCGAGTGCCTGCTTGGCTCTGGGCTCCGGGAGCCCACTGAGCATGTGCAGAGCGAAGGTCAAACCAATCCAGAAGTGCAGCTCAACTCTCCTAACCTTTGAGTTCAGGGGCAGACCAGAACAATCAATGCCGACATCAAAGTTTGAGGGGGGGTGCGGAAAGAGCCAGTCGATAAGTTTGACACACAGTGGGGAAAAAGTGGGCCAGTGACAGCTAGCAGCCATCCCTGAGCAATGAGCATTCAGCAACAGCAGGTAGAAAACAATGTCTGTAGGTGGTTTGTTGGTTCCTGCGCCGAATCATGCACCATATGCTTTCAGTCCTGCTCCATAACAACTGATGTCATACCTGAATTCAGCTGTAAGTAAATTAAGGACGGCAAGCGCAGGATTCAGAGCATTTCACCCAGATCTTAAATGTATATGAATGTATAATGTGATACACTTTTAGTTTAACAGCGACAGGCCCGACTACAGATGTGTGGCAAATGGATGCAGGTCAGAATAAGACTGAGCCAGCGATACACAGTAAAATCCTCCGTGTTAATTTATCAATTTGTAACTCAGAGAGTGTACTAATGTAAACAAAAGGACCCATAACATGTGTACACTCTCCGAGCTAAATTAACACTGAGGATTTGACCGTGTAGACAGAGAGGCTATGGGTGTGCGTCCTTATGACCTGCACACGCCATGATGTAAACAAGCACATCCGGAAAACCCTCAGAGGCATCGTGGGGTGTATGTGTGTATAAAGTCTTTCCCTGCTGCCTGGCAACCTACTGGGGGGTGGGGTGGAAAAAAAAACCGAGAAGGGGCTGGATGTGGGGTAGGAGTGGGTGGCGGGAAAAAAAAGACCATTGGCTGCGGTGCATGGGGGGCGGGGTGTCTGCGCATGTGCCACGATGCGAGCGCGCAAGTGTGTGAGTCTGTGCACGTGTCATTGGAGTCCATGTGTGACAGAACAGAACGATAAGAGCGTCAGTGTGTGTATGTGTTGGAACTGTGATGTCGGTGTTCACTCCCTTGTGGCAGGAAGGGCTAAAGGTCTGTGGTTCAGCTGTGCTCCACAGCTAGAGGGGCTGAGGCCATGCTGGAAACAGGGTGAGGGGTGACAAAGCCCCAAACGAGCGCTAAGCACTTGAAATGAGCCCTCAGGACCGGCCCACAGACTAGCTTTGCATAAGAGGGTTACCGTAGTAATATCACCCCACAATGGACAAAACCCCTCAGTTTACTACTCAACTCTAAAGACTTATGGGATATGCTGCTTGACACTGGACTACAACACAACTGGTCACTCACAATCTCCACTTACAGCACCTCTTACATGTATGGACTCGAGAGTTAATTTGACACAGGGCTGATGACAAAGGCTGATGATTTCCACAGTTTTTTGTTAAACTGTGTTCTGACTTCATATTCACCACATGAACACTATCGTTCCAAACCTGGGCAATGTAGGCATGTAATTATAGGTGAACATTCGGCGAAAATAGGCAAATATTTTGTGAAAATAGGCTAACATTCGGCAGATGTACAAGCTCACGCATTACAACATGTTGTGATGCAATGCATCGCATGATGTACAATGAAATATACTTTTTTTTTTAATGACACAATTTAATTTTCTAATTTCCCCAAATGGAGCACAGAGGGAGCCCAGTTGCACAATGCAGCACCCATCAAAGGCATTCTACTGGTGGTAACGGCTTGCTAATGACTAGAGTATTAGGTGCTAATTTAACGAGTCATTTCTTCCATAGAGTTGTAGCCACACTTTCAAAAGGCCCGTGTACAGCTTAGAACTCTGGGAAACCCAACACCCTGTTGGAACACATGATGATTGGTCTGGCTGTTCCAATCAGATTAGCTGATGTCGGAACATGCTCAGGGAACTGACACGATGTTTACCATAAACACCTACTTAACACAATCATTGTAGAAATTCTGCAAGCACATAAGCTCCATTAAGTCACTGATATACGACAGACAACATGGTGTCAATTAAGTTGATATCACTACAACCGCAAGCAGAATGACAACCGAGCAATCTCGCCATCTGCTATCATGCATGAATAAATAATTCACAAAATTCGACGGTTGCGATAGTATATGAAATACACAATTTCTCACTTCACCACAGTATAGATGGATGGATGGATATATATACTATACGACAGTATTCATGGACAGTGGTCACATTCGAAGCAGCATCTCCTCGCACAGATTCCATTTTCTTGAGCGGCCGAGCTGCAGTGCAGCCACTGTAAACTAATGTCTGGCCATGACACCAGTCCAATGTCCTCCATTTCCAATCCCATTTCTACCACAGGACAAGGGTCAAAATGGTAAGAGAACATTTCCTGGCTAAAATGGGTAGAAATTTCCCAGACTTGCTGCACTATACAGTCACTAGAACCAAGCCAAATCACCTCCCAATACCGTAATCCCTCACACCTATAAAGTTACCATGCATTGTGTGGGAAATAATTTGCTGAAGGTTCCAGTCTTAACTTCAGCAAACCCAAAAGCCCACATAATGAGGTGATGTTCTTTTCTATTCTGGGGGCAAGCTAACGTCACATTTACGCTAGCAATTTCAGAGAATACTTCCGCTCCCCTGCCTAACAAAATGCAGAAACGGCACAGCATAAATCCCATCACTTTTGGTAATTCTAGCCCACCTGCACCTAACAAAGACTGACGAGAAGCTCTACCTTCCTCTTCTTTTGTGGTTACAAAGAGAGTGCAACACGATCCCCGGCCTTGCCCTCAGAATAACCTGCAGACTCAGAGAGCTTTTCATCCCCCCTGCTCTAGGAAATTGTAGAATACAGAATGGTATGTGTGCGTCTCTCATATGCATTTTCTCTTGATGCAGTTCTGTTGTATCCTTTCATATTGTCCTGTTCTATTGTTTTGAAAATTATGCATGAGTAAAGTGTGTGCGCTCGTGTGTGTGTGTGTGTGTGTGTGTGTGTGTGTGTGTGTGTGTGTGTGTGTGTGTGTGGTAAGTGAGAAACAGAGTTGGAGGGGGTGGGGTGGGGGGGGTAGAGGGAGGGAGGGAGAGAGAGTAAGAGAAAGAAGTGCAGAAAGTAGGCTAATAGGCAAATCTGGGCCTCATCTCATGTTTCTCCTTGGTAATTGGGTGATGGTCACCTGCTCACCATGTCACCTGCCGTCTGAACCAGGATAATCTCAGAAGCAAGCAGACAAACAGTCCGATGAATGCAGACAGACAGAAAGAGGCACGGGCTCCACAATTCTTCTGCTTCACGGCTAATGCATCTGACAGACCAGGCAGGCGGGAGAGGGATGAGTAAGCATTCTAAGAGTAATTATATTCCCAAACAGTGAAAGAATAGGAAGGGACTAATAACCTACAGGATTTGATTAAAATGAGCATGTCCCAACGGGAAATTGATTAGCTGACAATATTTCTACCATTTAATTTTAATACCAAATGGAATGTTGTTATTTTTTCTCTTGAACGGCTAGCACCTTACTTACCCTTCACGCTCCAGAGACTGGCGTGAAACAGCATTTGATAGCATCTGTCATGTTACTAAAGATAAAGCTCATGAGAATCACAGAGCTCCGCTTCTGAATAATGCCTAACTTATGCTTCGGCATACGACGGCAAATAAATCGGGCTTAAGCCAACGGAAAGACACAGAAATCTAACTGTACTGTGCTATAGTACTGTACTGTACAACACAGTTGGGCTCATTATCATCATCTTCATCATCTTCAAGTGAACCTTCCTCTGGGGGCTTCTGCTCAGGACTGTCAAGAGCTTTGACAGGGACGACGGTACAGGGCCGTTTTGCATTTAGTCTTTTCAGTTTGGTTTTGTTTATTTTTGGAGGGCACTGTTGGTTTGGACCATGGGCATTGTTGGGAGAGGGGGTGAGAGCATGTTGACCACAGTATATGTGTGTGTGTGTGTGTGTGTGTGTTTGTGTGTGTGTGTGTGTGTGGGGGGGGGTTAGTTGGTGTTATGGACTCGGGCACAGCCAGAGAGTGCTGGTCAGTCCCTGGAGTGACATCACGGTGCCTGGGGAGAGAGGGGGAAGCGTAGAGGGCGTAGAGTACAAACATGCATAAGTGTTGCCTTCACTACTGATAGGGTCTCTGCAACCAGCGCGGCTGCATGGGTTATGACAGCGTATCTGGGGCACCTCTCATGCCCTCCACCCCTCAAACACACATTCTACCCCTCAAACCATGACTCAGATATAATATTCTCAGGGTTAAAACACCCCTGACACTTCTGGTAAGAGCACATTTTCTAGCGCAACATAGATGCCCTGTTTACACTCATCACACTCTGGTGTGAGAAAATCTCCTTAAACAGTATCTTTATCGTCTAAAAATACAAAAGCACAGCTTGCCACCAGCTACAGCCGGGTAAGTCTATTACTTCCACAATACAGAAAACCACATTTCAGCCCATTTCCTCAACTGAACCTCATCACGTAGTATTTAGAAATTAACTGTAGCCCCTCGGACAATGTCAAGACAGGATTCTCCTACTAGCTGTCTCCTCACACACAGCATTATTTTAACTCTTACTGTGCAGCATCAGTCATCATGCATAAAAGAGCATTTCCAATGATATTTTATCATGCATTATTTACACCTTCTCCCATTGCATTCACTCTGGAAAATGCCCACCACAAACGCACACACACACACAGACCAGTGTCACAAAAGGGTATTTACAACATCAGTACACGGGAGCTTGCCTCCCTAAAAATGCAGCCCATCCCCTCCTTTTAACCCTTTCCATTTCTGTCTTCCCCCTCACTTTTCCTCTCTGACTGGGTTCACACAGTTTACAGGCACAACATTTGGCAAAGTGAAAGGTCGTCTGGAGGTTACTGTGTCAGCCTGGGTAAGGGGCTGACCCCTTGGGAGTGTGGTGGGGTGATGGAGGGGGTGGGATCTGTTATTGTCTGTCATTGTACTACTGGGTTCGCTAGCATGAGACCCACAACTGGAGAGAATAGGAGAGTGGGGGTTGGGGGGAAGGACATTATCTGTCATTTGAAATATTTAGTTGCTTTTATTAGATGATGTTATCGTGGCTGCTGTCACCACCGAGACATCGGACCCCCCCCCCCCACTCCCGACACACACACACACACCTGCTGACTGCTAATGTACTCTGTGGTGCGACTTTCACCGCGCTTCGCCCGGTGAAGAGAGATCAAAGTAGCTGTCTGTCTTTCTGTCCGCTCAGTGCCACGAGGGGAACCCAGCAGGGCAGCAGGCATTTAATCTGTTTACACAATAGCAGAGGGGAAAAGAAAAGATAGGAAAGAGGTAGGTGGGTCAGCGTTTCTCAACGCTAATGCAAAGCAAATGCTTTACAATGGCACAGTACTGGTACTGGGACAAGTAAAGCGCTGCATACTGCAAGTATATTATCTTGGAATCAGACGGAAGAGCCAGACTGCCTGAAACCATCAAATTAGACATGTGATCAGTGTGAGCTCAGCCGGACTTCTACGTACATCTTGGATGGTCTCAATCCAGGGTTTTCCAAGATCGTGTAAGCCTGATTTAAACTTAGTTACTTGCACATTGTGTCGCACACTTACATACAGTAGGCAATCTACAAGCTCACAACGTGTTGCAGCACAATGCATTATATAAGTTTGTAGATCTGCTATTTTAGGTGTGCGATACCAGCGTGCAACTAAGTAAAAAATCAGGCCTACTTGCAGGAGGCAAGATGAGGGTTCAGAGCTAGACGAGTAAAAGGGATGAGGAGAGATGTGGGAGGTAAGAGAGATGGACAGAGGGTTGTTTGATGTGGAGGTGAACAGAGGAGGACAATACTTATTCTTCAGAGTAGATCTACACTGAGTTGGAGTGATGTCAGGGGGACCGTGGGTCAAAAGTGTGAAAGTGTGTGATAATGAATATATGATATTTAGTGTGTGTGCCAAAGAGAGGCATGTGTGTGTGTGCGCATCTTAATTGTTTGTGACATATGGTGGTCCAATGTGTTTGTAAATGTGTGTGTGTGTGTGTGTGTGTGTGTGTGTGTGTGTGTGTGTGTGTGTGTGTGTGTGTGTGTGTGTGTGTGTGTGTGTGTGTGTGCGTGCGTGCGTATGCGTTCGTGTCCGTTTGATGGCCCAAATGAATAAAAGAGGCTGGGTATAATCCATCACTAGCTGATAGTCCTCACAAAAAAGGAGCCCTTTTTTGCTGAGAGGACAGCCCTTGTGTGGACAAAGACCACCATACTGGGGACTTCATAGGACCCAGCTGAAAAGGTGTTGCCCGGAGTAACCCCATTCACACTAACAGGCATGCCGGCCAAAGCCAGTCATTACTGCTGACTTGGACCAGCCGGGCCACACATAGACCAGCCTAGAGCCTCTAAGGCCATTCACTGGGCCATTCGGCCCACAGGCAAACAGCCTGAACTCTGCCACTGGGGGAGCATCAAGAATTGTTACCGTCCTATTCGACTGTCTGTCTTGACAGCTTGAATGTATGCAGATTCTTTCTTAGGAAAAGAAAATGGGGAAAAAGAAGTGAATCTTCAGTTTTACTGGGTAAACTTTGAATATGATCTGAATACGATGTTGAATGTGGCAACGCGGTATGAAAGATAATTCACAATGCGAGATGAGATGATTCAGTATCATCTAAGACTAAACCCATTGAATGTATACAGCCAATCCAATAAGTATAAACGATGAGGAAGTAAAACAAAAGGAAAAATAAAATATCCGAACACTCAATGCAAAAAAATTGCCTTCCTCCATCAAGGCAAAAAAATAATGTACATTCTATTTTTGGGGTAGTAAACAAGTAACTGTTATTTGGAATTAAGGGATAGTTGAGCTGTGCGGTTATCGAAAAAGAATGCAAATTGTAGAGGCTAATAAGCCCCGATGAGAAGTGGAGGAGGGTTTGCCTCCACAAAGAGCATTCTTTCATTATCCTTCGATAACAGAACGGTTTGCAGTTGATAATCCCACTTATTCCATTGCCACTTACCAAGGATGAAAAAAAGAAGCAGCATTTATTCACACTTTGGGATAATGCTCTTTAAAAAGAAAACTGCATGGTCACAATCTCCATGGGAGAAGCTGTAGTAACGATGCAGACATGAGTACCAACTCAGTCAGTCAACTGACCATAGGCTCTGTGTAGTCCCGGGTTTCCAGAAGGTCATACCGTTTCCTGTTTCGCTTCATTTCCCATAGCTTCACACACATAAAAGGTGTCATTTGTGTTTCCCGTTCAAAACTGTTGTCGAGCCAATCAAATAAAGCTATGGGACAGTGGACCGGAACAGGAAACAGGTATGCCACCTTCTGGAAACCTGGGACCACAGTTATGCACAGAGTCGATAGTATGTCTTTAATTTTTTTACCACAATATAATTTTGTGTTCCCCAAAAGGTTGAAATTAATATTGAAATCCATGTTGTTTATTGCTTGTAGCTAATGTTAGCTTAAATACTGGCTAATACAGTCAAATGTTTAAATAATGGCTAATACGGTCAAATGTTTATCACGTGTATTAATTTAGAATGGTGTTGAGACCGCAGCCGCATGGTTATCTGATCATAGTGCAAACTGTCTGGCCAATCAGGGTTGAGTATTCTCTTTCAGAGCAATTTGATGAACCAATATGAAGAAAATGAAAAATGTAAATAGTTTTCTGTGCTTGTTGTCACCGTTTACAGAACGTTCATCAGTGTGGATGGTCAAATCATTATTGGTATTGTTATAGTTATCATTCTTGGCGTGGACGGCCCTTTAGAACCCTGTAGACAGTAAAATCCTCAGTGTTCATTTATGCTTTTGTAACTCAGAGTGTAGGTCCACTTGGTTACATTCATTTTGTACACTAATTAACACTCATAATTTAACTCTCGCAACCCCACACCCCCTCTCTATTTCAATGCATGCCACCCCACCCCTTCATCTCTCCTCCCCAGCACTGTCCCTGTGGGCTGGTGGTTGTGTAAATTTAGCCGCAGCTTAGGTGAGGTGCATCCTGGGTAGATGGTGGACACAGCCACCTTTAGGGTGTTTAAGATGTCAAAGGCAATGAGACATCACCTTGGTTGCCCTGTCAAAAAATCCCCACCTTCCACGTTCCCCATAACCCCTAGGAACTGAAAGGTGGTGGTGATTCTCATTTTGTGTGGTTTCTAATTTTGCCTGAAACACACCAGCCATTATCTAACCTACAGCTAGCAACACTGGCTGGAGTGTTAATTGTGAAACATTAGTATGGCTATTAAAACACTGAGCCAGGGCCTGGGGGGAATGCTTACCAAAGATAGAATTCAGACAGACAGCACTAAAACATGTGCTCCCCTCCCTGTAAGTGACACCTACAAGAGCTGGCAATACAGAGACTTGTTTTAATCCAATGTTCATACACAATATAACAATTCAAGAAGGGTGACACTTGTTTCCCTGTTTGACAACAAATTTAAATAAACAAAAAATAGTTGTAGGCATTACTACAAATTTGAATCAATTAATACACAACACATGTCCACGTATAAAGTTAAGCTTGTATAGGATTTGTATTAAAAAAAAATCTCTTACAGTAAACAATTTGTGCCACTGTGTACTACAGTAGCTCTAATTGATTCATTAGTCATTCATGTTGGCTTCTCTGTTCTGGTTATTTGCGCACAATTATTTCCCCCTCCAACTGTGCGTAATTGCCAAAAGTTAGCTGGCAAATATTTTGATACAGGCCAACATTTTGGCTATGGTGGTGAATATATGTCACAAACAATGGCAAGTGAGTAGTGTTAACTTGCAGAACTCCAAAGGACATAGCTATACCCCATCAAAAGTGAAGAGACAAATAATACCATCCCTGCAAAAGGTACGCATGTGTTCGACACACAGGAAGCCATTTTGTCTGTTTCAGATGTCATTGAAGCTCAGGGGGATCATCAGTGTCAAAGCAGAGGTTCAGTTTGAAGTGCTGAGTGTGTGTGTGTGTGTGTGTGTGTGTGTGTGTGTGTGTGTGTGTGTGTGTGTGTGTGTGTGTGTGTGTGTGTGTGTGTGTGTGTGTGTGTGTGTGTGTGCGCGTGCGTGCGTGTGTGCGTGCGTGTGTGCATGCGTGGAAGTGTGTTTGTGTGTGTGCACTGTGTATAGCATACAGTATCTATCTGCAGGTAAGTTGCCATAGTGGTTTACTTAACAAGAAAATCAAGTCCAAAAAAAAAAGAAAGTATTTTCCTATCTTACTTTAAACCTAGAACTAACTGTGCAATATTTTGCTGGCATTCCTGTAATTATGCTGACCAATGTGCAAGAGTCTTCTGGAAATATAGATTTGATTTGGACAACTTTTGGTTGTCCGAATCAACCAAAAAGATTATTCGGGCAACGTCTCCTTTGAATATACTGTAGGTCCTATGGTATATTGAAAGGAGTCATTGCCTGAGAATCAAATAATCAGTGCTGATTCATGGTAAGTGAAGCCTACGTATGTCATCATCTTGAGTAGTTTTTGGTGGTAAATAAGGATATTGGTAAAACGATCAAAATACAACTTTGAGAACAATTAATTTCCCCCGAAATCCTTTATTGATTCCATGAAAAAACATTGCACTATTAATGCCCAACTGTGCCATCTCGAAATTCTAAGACAAAAGCAGATACAAAATACAGGAGATTATGGAGCTGAATAACAACATTGGGAGGCATTCCAAATGTGACTATCAGCTTCTTCATTTTCCCTGATGCAGAGTTAGGCATTTTTGCTGGGAAATGGGCAGCCTGCCAGATTGGGGCCAAGTCAGAGTTGTCAGGGGATTACAGTTCTGCCTTGCTCTCTGCAGGGGGTGTAGAGTGGGCCTCAATTACCCCAGAGCGGCTTGTTTGATTTGGCCCAGCACTTTTGGGGACAGACCAAAAGCTGAATAATGCACCATTAGCAACTCAAAATCCTGCCCTAAAATGAGTCCACTTATGCATCGCATACAGTAATTGTGTGTCTATCAAAGGCTGGCAGGCCTACACCAATTACCCTGATAACAACAAAACATTCTATGCATATTATTATCGGCCAAACACCTGTGGGCAACCCGCAACATCCAAACACCGCGGAGTAAAACTTATTCATCTCACACACAACTCATTTGTCACTAAAACACTAAACACTTTAGAACACAACCAAATTATGTTCATAAATACATTATTTGTAAAAAAGAAATTGCAAAAACAATATAAAATGTATCAAGAGAAAGGGTGTGATTGTTGAACTACACAGGAAGTGATATGTGTTTATCTGTTTATATTTGTATTTAGCGGGTGTGAGGTGTGAGACACAGAGAGAGAAAGAGAGAGCGCGAAGGAGAGCGAGGGAGAGCGAGGGAGAGAGGGAGAGAGAGCCCCTACTCTGGCTACAGTTGGAGCTGTGCAATTGAATTTCACAGGATATGAGGCAGCAAATGGCATGTAAAGGCTGGAGAGCGTTGGACGGCTGCTGCTCCACGGGCCAGGCCAGATAAGGGAGGTGTAAGTGAAATCATTAGGTAACTCTGCAGGGCACCAAGGGCCAGTCTGAGGCTGGCAGGGGGCTCGGTGAGCCAAAGGTCCTTCTTGAGCTCCATTGAACACCCACTCATCCTGATATACATGCACTTACAAACACACACGGAACATCACTTACACAAACACAAGCTCCAAGACAAATAAGGACTCGGTGGTGCACACACACACAAACAATTGCACGCTGCTTTTTTTCCACATGCACAACGTTGCGCATGCGCGCACATTCATGCACAGCGATGAACGTGCACACAAACTCAACTCAATCACATGTGCACACACAATGCACGCGCACGCACGCACACGCACACACACCACTTCAAACTGCAGACGCCTCATTGAGGTATCAGCCCCAGTGATTGTGTTTGTCCACCTGGGTATGAAAGAGCCATTCTGGCCTGTGTGGCGGAGACAGCAGTGTGGTAGCTACAGCTCAGCCCCGGAGCCCAGCTAGGGCTGCGTCTGTCCTGGGCTCACGGGGAGGGGATGCAGCCAAGTGTGGATGCACCTCATTACCTCACTCATCCACACACCAATTACCCCTAAATAAATACACCCAGCCCACAGGCAGCAACAATGACATCCAGCCTGAAAGGGAAGAAAGGACGCCGTTCAGAGAGCATTTGCACGCACAGAGAAGTCCTGTTGGATGATGATGAAAAAGAGGACAGAGAATGGAAGAACATGCAGGGGGCTCGTCCGTTTTAAAAGAACTCAAAAGACGAAACGGAGAGAGTGAGAAAAAAAGAAACAAACACCAGGCGAGTGAAGTGATTCAGAAAATGATAATTTCTTGCTAAATTTCACCCGATACATCCGAAAGTGATTGTTGTGCGGGGGGGTGGGGGGTTTAATTGTTTTAATGCATGCAACCATGAGATGGCTCTGCTGTGGACTGAAAAGGGTGATCATTGTAGAGCCGACACATATTTGCATGTAAGACGGACCGCTCGGGGTGACGGTAACAGCAGCGTGGTCACGAGCCAAAGAACACTCTCTGAAATGTCAGCTAAGCCACACTGTCTGCGAGAGAATGAACCCTCACTTAGTATGTGCGAAAAGCTTGATCCCAAGAACTGCCATATTTGACCAAATACGTCAGGTGGTGTGAAATGCGATGATAAAAAAGAAGCATCATTCTGAAGAAGTATTTTCTTCCCCTACATCATAGAAGTCCCTTTCAGCATCAAACAACGGTAAGTCTTCAATGTAACAGCGAATATTACAATTTACAATTCAGGCATTTAGCACTAGCACACACTCTTATCCAGAGTGAGTTACATAATGCAAGATCCAGAGTAAATGGCATGAACCCTAGTCACTCAAAAATGGGGTAAGTGGTCAAGTTAATAGTGCAAAGAAAACAATAGAAATACCACAAAGTAACTATGATAGCAGGTAGATATCAGACCTTGCATCTGTTTAAATAGCATACCATCTATAAAACACACTCTGAAAGTGTCAGAGAACAAGCAAACAGCATATCCATCTAAATAACACACACATCATCTGTGTATTGGAGATGGAATAGCGATGCAGCTGAAAGGAGAGAAAATGAAAGTGGGGTGGGATGGAAGACAGATGTGTGCTCAAGGAAGGGGGGTATCACACAGAATGGAAGCCAAGAGAGGTCCAGGTCTCTACCTCCTTCATGCCTCACAACCAACCCCCCTCCATGTGGGATCTTTCTGCACGAGTAACTCTGCCATACCTGGGGGACAAACAACCTCTCTCACTCACTGAGTCTCTCTCTCTCTCACGCGCACTGTCTCTCTCCCCCATTTCCAATTCTTTCCTTCTCTCTCTTTCTGTTTGCCCCAAATCCCTCCCACCTTTCTTCTCAAGTGGTGAAGTAGAAGCCTATGTTGTCTCAGTGAGGCTTTGAGCACCAAGGTTCTGAAGACTAAAGGAAAACGGCAACATTTCAGTACCATAACACCATAATAAATAAAAAAAAGGTGTTCATGCTTTTTCCATAAAAAAATGAAAAACATTTAATGAAAAAGTTGTGCCTTGATTACATCATAATCATGGCACAACTTGAACAGTGGCAGAACCACGTCTTCCATGGGACCCAAAGGCAAGGGCGGAGGATGAATCACTTCCTTTTCCCGACACCTGGACGGTCAGGGGGTGGGTGGATCTCTTAAGGCGGTGTGTGTGTGTGTGTGTGTGTGTGTGTGTGTGTGTGTGTGTGTGTGTGTGTGTGTGTGTGTGTGTGTGTGTGTGTGTGTGTGTGTGTGTGGTGTAGGATATCGCTCCTGATAGGCAGCCCTCTAGTCACCAGGACACACAGATCAACATGCCCATGTTGCCTGAGCCTGCAGATTGTTTTCAACAGAAACAGCGGCTGTGAACTGTCTCTCCTTTTCCACGCTGTCAGATACGGGTATCAACTTTAAGTTGATGGATGGAGCGGGAGTGAAGGGAAGCAGGTTAATTAGAATTCCTTCCTGTTAGAGGGCTAATTGGGAGAGGGCACCCTGGGCAGATCTGGTGCCACAGGTGGGTGGAGAGGCACTGACATGCCATGACAGCATAGTCAGAATTCCTGGTGAAACAGCCCAACCCTCATGGGAATCCTCACCTGTACACAAGGCACTCAATATGAGGTACCGTGCAATGGCGCGCACGCACGCACGCACACGCACACGCACACACACACACACACACACACACACACACACACACAAATAGTTTAGATATTCATAAAGTATGTGAAAAATTAGAAATGTGCAGTTAAAACATGTTAACTATGTACTCTGGCATTTTAAGCTACTGTGTGGTGAGGGTTTGCGTGACCCAGAACGTTCCAAAGAGGATCTATAAGCCTGACAGGAATGTACAGGTGATTTGCAAATGCTAGTGTTGTACACACCCACGGCTGGTCTATGCTGCACCTCAAAAGCAAACAAACCCCAGAAATATTCAACATCCGCCTCTACAGTATCTATCAGTGTTCACACCAAACCTCACTGTGGTCTGGCAAAGCTCACTAGGGATTTGCTTTGGATGTTGTCATCATCCGTGCAAACGACCTGGTGGTGATTGATGTCAGTTGGAAAATCAAACTCTCGTCAGGCCTGTCACAATGATTACATCATCGTCTAATCGCTAATTATTTGAGAGAATAGCAATTATTTTCCATAATCGTCACAATCATTTCCATGTTGAAATATAGTTCCAAAATAGTGGAAATATAAGATCTACAAGCTCTGCGACGCATTGTGAGCTTGTAGATCGGCTGTTCCCACTATTAATGTTATTTAATAAGTATAGTTATTAAATATGACAGCCTAGGGTCTGCCTGACGTTTCTTCCAGTTAAGGGGGAGTTTTTCGTTGCCACTGTCGCAAAATTGCTTGCTCAGGGTGGGACTGTCGGGTCTCTGCTCTACATGTAAAGTGTCTTGAGACAACTTGTTGTGATTTGACACTTTAATAAAATGTAATTGAATTGAATTTCTTTGTATATTTAGGATATTTGTCATATCTGTCCTGTGCAACTTCAAAGCCTAAAAGCAGAACAGATATTACATTTTTATTCATATGTTCCAGTGTTCAACGTCAAAAACACAAGGACTAATCACAATTATTTGTGACTATTAATCGTCATGTAAAATGTCATAACCGTGACAGCCTTGTACATGCGACAACTCTTGTCGAACCCTGTCAGGAGAAGAACAAATATAACTAGACGCGTCGCAATTCAGGGCAATTGCAAAGTGTGGTTGCGCCGACGCGAGTCGCGGGTCGCTGCCGCTGGGACTCGGGGAATACGCTGGGAGGAATACCGTCGGAGGCCGCGTGACGTGCCATTCGAATCGGATGTCGATCGGATCCTGCCTTCGTGATACATGCCGTTTTGATTTTAGGAAATAGGCCCCTCCCACAAATGTAACGGGCCAATCATATTGTCACGTCACTCCTGATATCACTTTTATTTCATTTTGAGAGGATTGATCCCCCCAAAAATCATATTTTTGCATCAAACGGTTACGTTTTGTGCATTTGTGGCGCCCCCTATGGGTCAAAGTGGAAATACTTTTGGGGATTCGTTGAGTAAACCACCTTCGACATGTGACTCAAATTTGGGATTGACTGGACGTTTCGTTAGTGATTTGTGGCCTTTTTTGTAAAACGGGCCCCTTCCGCTAACTTTGGAAGCCATTTACGGACGAACGGTATGGACTATCAAAATTCTGTTTCGCTCCAGATTATCGCATGGGTCCAGAGATAATGTGTACTGATTTTTGTGAAATTTGGAGAAAATATGTGGGAGGAGGAGCTAAAAGTGTGTTTTGAAGAAAATTCAAAATGGCGGAAAATCTATCCTGACGCAAATGGGCGTGGCCTATATGGGGAGTTAAGTCATGACCCAAGGAATCTAGGGGAAAAAATATTTCTATTCTACGACCTACGGTTCAAGAGTTATAGGCCAAAACGTAAAGGGGGCTGTTATAGCGCCACCATGAGGCCCAATGATATAATTTTTATTTCAATAATTTCAAACAATATTATAAACCTCCCCTTAAAGTCTTGTAACTCTAGCGCTTACGGGTTTTGAGAAAAAAATACTTTAATTTTATTTTTTTAATTTTCCCATTAAAGTGGATGGGGACATTTAATGCACTAATAAATCAATATCAATAAAACTATGTAACCAATCTCTTAGCAAAGTACAAGCGCACGATTCCCGATGAAGCCGGTCATTTTGACATATGGCACGAAATTGGGAAAAAAAAACTGTGTGAGGAGTAGCAGCCTGAAATAAAGTTTATCTATAAAGTCAGTAGAGTACTATAGTCTGGTTGCCCATTCAGGGCAACCACACTAATAATATCTCGACAAAGACCATACATTTTTAAGGTAATTCTATAGCAGCATTGACTAACCTCTCCAAGTGCAGCCATTGATGGCTAATAAAAAAATCTAGAACGCAAGGCTTAATTTGAGATGTTCCTTCAATAAACACCATGCTTAGCATGCAAAATACAGGGTGACTTGCTTGATTAATATTAAATATTGCTTTATTTGACACAGTGCCATTGTGTTTGACGTGTTTTACCGCATAGGCCCAACGTGCCAATGACGTGATTGACGTGATCCCAAGATTTGCTGCTCCATTCACTTCTTGGTTAACTTATTACTTAAAAAGGCTGTATCTTGGCTCCTGTGTACTTTTTTTTTACTATGTATTTTTGGCCGAGACATGCTATTTTCAAAGGCTTATAAAATTGAACGGGGAGGTCGCGATGATTTTTTTTTTTTTTTGCGGAAGCACAGTGAAACCCGCAGTGATTAGCAACCATCAGGGGATCGATCATACAGGAGATAAATATTCTGTGACTTCAGAGCCAGAAATAAGTCTGGCACTGAATGAGTTAAGACATTATCTATCAAAATAAACCAGAATTCTTCCAGTCATCCTCAGTGGAAAATACCTGGGTGGTGAGGTTCTACTGAGGTTTTTCCCATTGAAAATCAGCATCATTTAGGTTCACAATATTTTATGACGGCATATATTATTTTATTCTTTTACTGTTACAACCAATGAAGGTAAATGTTCTAACTTTAAAGAAAATAATTTGTAAAAAATACTTTCACAAAATTATCTTAAAGCTGCACCATTGAACGCGGTTTCCTGCGCAAGTCCTGCATTTTTTACCATTGAGCTAATAGTGTCTGCTTGCTCAGGTAATAAATTGAATCTTGACCTTCAGGTCAAAATTCGTGTCAGATCCTGTGTCTAGGTCAGACATGACCTTTGACACGATCTAAACTTTGGGTCATTTTATCGTCTACTCAGGCTTTTGTGAGCCCCCCAGACAGTTTTTAAGTTGCTTTATTCAGTATTTAGATATTTGATATTCATTTTATCAGACCCCTTCCTATACAAACCCATTATAACTTCAAACTAAATTTTTAACACGTTAGATTCATCAAAAACACCCGTCCTTGGTTCTGGTGACTCCCCCTGCCCTCCTAATACGCGTGTTTTTTCTGATAAAATGAATATCAAATATCTAAATACTGAATCAAGCAACTTAAAAACGGTCTGGGGGGGCTCACAAAAGCCTGAGTAGATGATAAAATGACCCAAAGTTTTTTTTAAAGTGAAATCCCTTTAACATAGTAGGATTTCCTGTATTCTGGTTTTGGGAGTTTGATACCTAATCCAGGTGAAAATCAGGAGAAATGTCAATCCAGTTATATTGTATTAACATACTCTACCATACAGATTGGACAAAATTACATTTTATTCATGAAAAAAAAAAGTTGCATAGGGCTGCTTTAACAAATCACAACAGCAAAACAACCTCACTACACCTTTACATTTTCAATGAAATTCTATAGAGAAGAAAGGTATTAGCAACTAGCTTGCTAAAGGCTGAAGAAAAGTATCTCACTGTATAACTCTGATCCACCATTCTTTTAAGTTATATGACTTTGGAAACAAACAGCTAAACAGCTGTGGACACCAGTTAACTATCAGGTAGTAGCAGGCACAATACACAGCACCTACATCGCTACTTCTTTATCTCTCACCATTTGACCGCAGCTTCCATCATATCATCTATCAATCCTGCTAAAATGGTCAAGAAATATACAATGGAAATCGTAGTTTTGTTTTACATCATTAGGTACACAATCTTGTACCCAGGATTTGTTTCTTGTTTTCATCAGGTTTTAAAATGCTAATTAAATGTAATGATAATCTCGGTTCCAGTCAAATTTCAGATCACTTGAATATGTGGAACCATATAAACCCAGCTACCTTGATACAAATCTGTAGTAAAACTCATAGGTAACACTCTTCCGGAACCACAAGAATTTCCCTGTTACTTACAAGGCCTATACCCATCCCACCAATACAGTGTTTTGTGCTTGTAAGAAGTTTGAATGAAAACGACATCTTGATCCAAACACAGTTACATTAGCAAAGGGGGGGACCTGTGCCAATGTAACTGGCTGTGTGTTTAAACAAACTGTATAGGTGCTGCTAAACTTAATCTCTGTAAAGATCATCTCCTGGCCCTGACAAGTGTGTCTATTGGGCCACCCAGTGCGCGCGCGCACACACACACACACACACACACACACACACACACACACACACACACACACACACACACACACACACACACACACACACACACACACACACACACACACACACACACACACACACACACACACACACAGAATAGGACAAATCATTATATAGACCCTGCTCTGTTGGCCGAGAGAAATAATTGTATATGGACAGATTGGACACATCACAACAGTTGTTGTTGAATGTCCTACATCAGGAAATAGACTAACAATCCCCTCACCATTGGATGATCTCGGGTCCCCAAATCAAAGCCTGATGCAGTCATGTATGTTGGCAAACAGGGTAACTTCATCTGCCAAATCCCTAAATTAACACCTTTTTGGTGAGAAGGCTCATTTTGGAAAACGTCACTCCAACACCACAGCTGGCATTCAAGGGTAAAATTAATTACTTCAGATACATGTGCTTCCTCTCAAAGCAGACTTATTTGCATTGAGGAACATTCGGCAGAAGTAATCGATGCACACGCAAAATACGGCCACCCAATGACCCCGGCCCCCGTCTCAGAGTCCCCCCCACCGTCCCCAAGGCCCCGACAACTCAGCCACGCATGGAGGAACAAACACAGGTAGCCAGAGCAAATCAGAGCCCAACAAAACACAGAAACATGAATGGGGGGTTATTACAATGAGGGGCCGCACAGGACAATGGGCTCGCCATTAAACAAACGGCAAATCCCAGGATGGGCTGCAGGAGAACGATACAGATTACAGGCAACCTAGTCCCTTGCCTGGGGAACTAGGGAGGAGAGAGGGAAAAAAGGACACAATATTGCAATCTGACAGCTGACGTCTTCATATAAATGTATGAATTTACATTCCAATTAGAGGAAATTTACATCTTAATCACGGTGAGCCGTGCGTCGGTCCCTCGGTTAGCGGTGTTGCTGCGGTAATGAGGTGGGATGCCGCTGTGCTCTCTCATCCAGACAGTGATCTGTCAGCCGACGACACCTCCTCAGTACGGGCAGCGCTGCGCACCCGAATCCAGCCGCCGGTGCGATCCGGTAATATCCAACCAAATCTGTCTTAAATACCAACCAAGGTGTGTGTGCCGCCACCCGAGGATAATGTGCCAAATATGGAGTTTGAAAAACATCAAACATATCTTAAATACAGTGCAGTGAACCACGAGTGTCTCTGACTGTCACTCAATGACAAGCTTTCATCAGTCCATGGCATCCCAGGCCTAATTTCCATACTAATAATGGGTGTATCATCTTTAATGGTTTGATTTTGTTTTTATGGCATTTCAAATGGATGGCAGAGCTGTCTGCGGTATTACTCAAACATATCATGTCATCAGATCACATGCTGTTCTGCCACTAATGAAGACTAAGTGTAGAGAGCATGGTGAATATATCAGAAACATTCTTTCCCCCATTTAACTGAGATATCAAGTGTAGAATCCAAAATGTCCTTTTAGGAAAGCATTGCCTCGTGTACAGTATAGGTGAGAGGTTTCTGTCGATGGTTGTGAGAAGAAATAAGTCTGGGAAGAAGTGTAAAGCCTTCCTACTCCAGATTTGTGAAGTCTATTTAAGGACACTGTTGTGGTTTAGTTTAATTAGCAGACAAGAGTGGCTGGTTTGAGGTTTGGAAACGAACTCTGAAACCACAGAGAAAAGCCTAAGGCCACTCGCCCTCCAACACTTTTTTTCACGAGTTCAGAGCACCGACAAACTGAGCACAAGTCATGGCGCATTGTGCATATCAATTTTAATGAGTTCTGAAAATGGTCTACTTGAAAAAAAGGACAAAAAAAAAAAAACCCACACACACAAAAACTTCAAACTTTTACTCTCACCAAAAACAACTTCAATTCATTGAATCCGTTCCTTGTACGGCATTCAGATTGCTGACAATGCAGTCAGGAGGAGCAGATTAGCTGCCGCAACAGAGCGGCACGCATAAATCTGTTTAACACAGTCCTTTGCCATCTTCACGCTTGACTTTAATACAGAGATGTGTGAACAAAGAGACGGAGGTAAATGAGGCATGGCTTCTTTATCACCTTCTTCGTGGCCAATCGGACCACTCCCGTCAGCGACACAGCTCTAATGGCTGATATCTGTGGGAGAAGCCCATTACTGGATACTGCCTATAATTAAGACAGTCTGATTACAGCAGCCCAGTGCCTCCTCGCTGATATGTAGGGCTGCCATTAGGGGCTAAAAGTGGCCATCCACTACTTGTACACTGCACAACAGAAAAGTAAGATGTAGGGGGGAGGGGGGACAACAACTGACATGCTTACAACGATGGAGCTAGCATGTTTAGGGGTATGTGCCCATAGCCTTGTGAACCGGCCCATGGCGTGATATGCGGGGCGTGGCTGGGATTGAGCGTTAGCCCGCAGGGCGGTGGGAGAGGGTGCCAGGGAGCTGCAACACACCCCCTTTGGCACAAGTCTGACATATTCTAACCTCGGAGATTGATTCCCACCACGGCACGGCACTGCCTAACCCTTCTCACCCAGCGCCTGCTGGCCAAATAAGATCTCTTTATCTTTTTTTTAAGGGGCAAGTGAGGTTCAGCTGTTGAGTTTTACCATAATATTCCCATATAATTAGAACATCCTGAAACAGGCGCAGGCTTATAAAATGCCAGGCCGAGTTTGTTTCTAATAGCAAATGAGGTGAAAGGGTGAGTGTGAATGCTATTAAGTTGGAATAAGAGAATCGAGAATGGTACTCTTAAAGAGCTGACTGCGGTAAAAGAGAGGGACAGGGGTAGGAGAGGGCAGGCCAATAAAAAACAGAGTGATAGAAGGGAAAGCACTTCTGTACACAGAGACCTTGCTAACACTGCCTGCTCTAATATTCACCACTACACATGCTTTTGTGCTCTACTCCTCGCCCATCTAAGCACGCAAACCTGCTTTTCACCTCCCTGCACACACACACACACATCTTACCAGCCAAAGCTATCTAATGGCATGCACATGCAGTCTCTCTCTCTTTTACACACATGCAAAGATGAACGAGACACACGCACGCACACGCGCGCAATCTATTGGGCGCACAAAATTCCCTTTACTGATTTAATTATAACTTTGTACATTACATCTCCCCTCCTCTCTTTGCATGAGTTTTGTGCAGACGGAGAAAGCTCAGGCGATGACTACTGAATGTGAGAGTGATTTTAAGGCTGCGCATCAAAGGAAGCTGTTTAACTTTCAGCGTCCTTTGAGAATTTGCATGCAACTGTGCAAGGACGTTCGATGGAATCTTTTTCTGTTGTCAAGAAAATCAGGCTCTTTCTGAGGAGATCAGAGACTCCGACTGAAGCCTTTGATTTCTGATGCCGAGAGCTGAAATTCTCCCATCCAATCTGATCCAGCAAAGGCAAACCGTCACACCTCAAAGTATAGACAGAGGCATATATATACACTATTGATTTCCCCAAACTTTTGGCATTTTTGCATTAAATAGTTCCACAGTGGCATACCATAGTGGTGCATGGATACATTGTAAGGCTTAAATGCATGCTCAAGAACACATATACACACACACACACAAATGCAAACATGAACAGGCACGTGTGCATAGAGGGAGATGAAGCTAGCGTACATGACGGTCCCCATACAAACAGGCTGTGTAAGTGAGCGTACAACATCAGGCCATCAGATCACTTCCCTCTCCAAACATGAAGGCTTTAATAGATGTGAAACTCGGGGCCCTGGACTTTTTCACACCACTGAGTCGCAACTCACACAGAAGAACAGCAGGCAAAGGATGACGGAGCAAAAAAAAAAGAAAAAAGAAGGGGGAAACTGACTCCATGCTGGAAAGATATCCCATTTTCGGCATCTGTCCTGTGTTTCATAAGTGCGGTACTGCCATGACAACTGAATTTCCCATGTTGGATCAATAAAGGTCTATCTATCTATCTAAATATGTATGATATGTGGACATCCCTGACGATGAGAGTCTCATGTAAAGGAAAATCAACCATTCTGGGTGTAAGTGTGGAAATTATACAAAGAACGGATTATACAACACAGATCGCAAGAAGCTTCAGACTAACATATGGAGTAACCTTTGTTCCCTTCTGGGATTTGGGATAGGGTGGGCTGAGGTGGGTGGGTTTTGTGTGTGTGTGTGTGTGTGTGTTTGTGGAGGGGGGTATAACGCTCCGAGGACTGTAGGCACGCCAGGGAGAGGTGAGCTGTCACCCCCCATTATGATCACCGCCTAGGCTAGGAGAAGGGGGAGGGAGAGGAGAGGAGAGGAGAGGAGAGGAGAGGAGAGGAGAGGAGAGGAGAGGAGAGGAGGCGAAAAGCTGGTTTGTTGCTAACCGCCATCCCGGGGCATCAGAACCCAACCCTCGGTGTACCATTGCCTCCAGGGAAACACTTGCACGCATGTCCTCCCTCAGCTGCAACCATAAATGTGATGTGTGTCTTTTAGGCTGCGTAAAAGACGCTTCTTTGGATTTAAAGTGTGTGTTTTTTTGGCCTCAGAGAAAAAGTAATAATACTGATGTGGCTGTAGGTTGAGGACACATACAGTAAAAGGGGGTTTGCAATCAGTAGGCTAGCGTCTCAGATGAGTACTACAGTACTACATTAAACTTTAACCCATTCAATCCGGGGAACGCATCTGTGTCACTTTAGATTTCTTTGGCTATTCAAAAATAGCAGATATACAAGCTTGTAGATCTGCTATTTTTGAAAAATTAATTATAAATATATATATATATTTTTTTACTTCAATCTTTGCTTCTGGGGGGGTCCCTGGAACTAAATATTTTGAGATAGGGGGGTCCGTGGACAAATACATATCATTTTGGGTGGTCCTTGACATGAGAAAAGAGAACCACTGATATTACAGCAACATAAGTTTTTTTCAAAAAAGTTAGGATTTAGAAGACATTTGTAGAATCTCCAGAGGCAAAGATTTGAGTTAAAAATGTTAAAAACATGTATATTCAATGTACAAATTTTCACGATTTCTCCCCAAAAAATTGCAGATCTAAAAACACTCGGGGCCATGCTATGAGCTTGTATATCTGCTATTTTTAAATAGCCAAAGAAATCTAAAGTGACACAGATGCGTTCCCGGATTGAATGGGGTAAAGAGGCAGGAAGTAAATAACATAAGTCATACCTCAAAACAAACCAGAGACCACACTATTTGGTAGAATGGTAAAACTACTTTTCCAAATAATGCATACAAGGAGGTATTTATAGGGTAATGTAATTATATCCAATTAACGGCCTGGACACTGTAGAGAGACATCATAATGAAATACGATGCATAAAATTAATGAATACAGTCGCAGTGCTGTTAAATATTATGCTTAGCTCAGACCTGACCTTTTGCTGCCTTTTTTCAGTGAGCTTGGGTGCTGCTGAGGCACATTCTGTTCCCCCAGATCCCGTTCCTAACACCCTTGTCACTCATCATCACTCATCATTGTTAGGGACAATAGGAAAGTTTGGTTAAGGCACACACTGCAGTACGCCCCCCCCCCCCCCCCCCACCCCATCACATATTTGTGCATGTGTGTGTTAACTCGCATGTAAAAGTGTGTAAAAAACACTCACATGCAGATCATATACCCTCGTTGTTGCATACACACACAACCACTGGACGGTAAGCGTCACACATGCACTGTAATCCTTAATCCACTAAGACCGGGAACGCATCTGTGTCATTTTAAGATTTATTTGGCTATATTTTGAGAAATAGAGATTTTTTTGCAAATCTTTGAATATATATATATTTTAAAGCAAACATTTTTATCTCGAATATTTGCTTCTGGGGGTCCCTGGAACTAAACATTTTGAGATGGGGGTCCGCGGCCAAATACATATAATTTTGGGTCCTTGACATGAAAAGGTTTGAGCACCACAGCACTGATATAATAGCAACATAAGTGTTTCAGAAAACTGTTAGGATTTAGAAGACATTTGTAGAATGTGTCGTATCTCAGGCCTTAATGGGTTAAAAAATGCAATTGTCTCATTTCCCTCGGACGTTGCCTTTTGAAGTGCGGGGCCTGTCCTTCATATGGCCCTCTGAATAATCTACTGAGTGTAATTAAAGTCCATTCAGTGCTCTATATGAGTCCTGGCCGCGCTCCATCATCTGGCCGGGCTTTTCAGCGGCCACCTGTGAACCCTTGCAGGACAGGGACTCTGACCCTCATAAAATTCATGAGCGCCGCTACATTCAGCCGCCCCTCCGACCTCCCTCAATGGACAACAACCACTTTAAACAAGTCATCTGTTGACTGTTGGGGTGAATCCTTTTCAAATACCCGATTCCCCACCATATTCACAGTGGCAGGGGTTAAGTGGCTGCCGTGATTAGCTGAGATGGATGTCTTTATATAGTTTGCTTGGAAATAAAGAGGATCAAGAGGGGGACTGTTTGTTTTCTTCAACCAAACTTTAGATGTATTGCTCGCAGACGGGTGGGGGGAAAAAAAACGCTTTTGTTTTTGTGCTGAATTGATTGATAACAGATAATAACGACGACTCAGTAATCTCATCAAAGAAAATGTCTGGATGAGGAAAAACTGGTGGAAAGGTCAGGGACATCGATAAAAGCATTTTTATTTATGCTGAAATGGAACAATTATGAATCCATCCTATTATGATGATTCAATAATTTCAGGCATTTCAGGGAGGCGAGCCTCAACTCTAACCTCCAAAGTCAGCTAAACAGAAACAAAACACTCTCTAAAAGGCATGGGGTTGAAATCCAGCACATTTTAGTCTCTCTCTGCAGCTAAAACAAACACAACACACACACACACGCACACCTCTATACAGGCATACACAAATATGGAGCGCGCGCACATAGACAAGCCCCCTCACACACTCCTCCTCCTGACCCCCCCAGGACACAGAGCATTGGGAGTGTGGGAAAGTTATTTTTAGGACCCATGCAGAAAGCGTTCCTAGGCTTGACGCTCCTGCGCTGGATGGATCAACATTCCACCTTTGAACCACTCCGACCGTGGACCTGTTTGTGCCGATGATGACAATTTTAACGTTCTCTGAGGACCAATGCCAGTGAGAGGGGGACCGGTCCATTTTGTTGTCTGGTTGTATTCTCTCAATTGCCATGCTATGGGACGGTCTATGCTGATTCTTTTACTAATATCTACAGGAGTGAAGATGGTGATAGCTGGACCACATTTTTTCTTCAGAACAACACTGGAACGGAAGACGTTCAGAACATTAAATGTTGGGATTATGTAACATAATTGGTTGATTTAAATACACTTAAATACAGAGAGCTAGCTCTTAAAACATTTATATAACCAGTCTTGCACTCTAATATAGTGTAAATAATGTAATTAAATATGCGTTTGCCATATACTTGTATAGGCCTGGTGGGCCCGCCAGGCCAACAAAATCCTTGTAGGATGTTCTTTTGAAGAGCTTAGTAATCTTTTCATTTAGAGACTTACTGCAAATTGTCCCAGGGAATGTTTGAAAAAACATGTGGGAAACAAAATGCACATAAGGCCCTAACCCAGATATGACAAATATGTCAATAATGATCATTTGGAAAGAAAGAAAAATCGTAAGATTTAATTATGTGGTAGATATACAGTAGCTGGCAGTGCACGCAGAAAATGTATTGGTGTGGAGTATAGTATTTATTACAACCTGAAAGGAGATAATGTTTGTCTGTTTGTCTGTCTATTAGCAGAATATCTTGAGCAGTTATGACGGAATGGATGTGAAGGAATGATTACCTACTTTGCTACTAGTGTTGATGATGTCTTGTATATTATACATGTCTTTAAATGTCTCGATGAATTGAATAAACAGGACCACAATGGGAAACAAGCCCTTAGTGCTTTTCGTGTTATCCTTTCAGCACCGTTGTATAATCGTACCACTGTACTATTTGCAGATTTTCAATAAAGTATTCAATCAAAAACCTTTTTATTAACATTGATTACAAGGGGCATGGCAGTGGGTGTGACCTATGTGCATAACTAGAAAGAAAAGTTGTTTTATCATGGGCTCAGGGACAACACCCAGAAGACACTTGAGTGTCAGTACCTCCTGAGTAGGATAGGATACTGTTTGATATTAGCCAAATGTAGCACTGCATCACCTAAAGCCTAAGTTATACTTAGTTACGTGGGTAAGACTTTATAGTAAGGTTGGGTCTATAATGTGTTATAACTACATTTATAATGCATTATAATGCACATATAAGGCATTATAACACTAAAAACTACTTAGAACAAGGTTTATGAAGTATTATAACTTATAATAGTAACTTATAAGTGCTGGTCATAATGCATTATAAACTCAGTGGAACAGCACATTATAACTACCAGGTAACACTTTACTTAAAGGTCGGGTCTATAATGCATTATAATCACATTCATAATGCATTATAATTATTTTCGTTGTACAACACCGACGCGCGACTTATAGTTTTGATATAACTTCATCCTATAGTAATAGTCCATAGTAATGTTTAAGAGCCCAAACCTCAAATGCAAAAATGGAACACTTGAAGGTGCATTATAGGCTTACCATCAAAAAGGAAGCCTCCTAAAGGAAGTAACAAAATACCCAATATATTTTTATTGATTGTTGCAAAAACATTTTTCAGTGACGTATTAAACATAGTTTAGATGCTCTGTATGCAATTGTTGAATGTTAATTATAATACATCATATGATGTCACACAGTTTATTACTATGAAATAAATACAGCTTATTAACACATTCCACACCAGAGTTTAATATCATAATGTACTCACCAGTGCCAGCGATTTATTGTTGTTTTTTTGTTTTTTTCACGTCGCCACAGACCTCGCTAAATACCTTAAAATCGCGCGTTCAACTGTTTGTAGACACACAGGGTAGCTGTGTGAGTGGCCCAGAGAAGACCATTTCGATCGGCGATCGGCCATTTTGAAGTAGTCACCGTTTATGTTAAACAGCGATCAGCGAGGAGAAAAACAACAACCGAGAAAATGGAGGATTAGTGGGAGGCGGGTGGGAACAAAAATCTCCAGATACGGATATTTCCGTTTCCGGGTGTGCTACAATGAAATGTGTCGTGGCGAGGGAGGCCTACAATGAAATGTGAACCTGCGAGAAAAAAAAAGACCACTTCGGGTAGATCTACGCGACTGGCACGCTGCGCAATTATTTAGGTTCGCGTAGATCTACGCGATTGGCACGCAATGTGTTAAGTCAAACCCTCCATTTTTTGTCTTGCATATACAAAGTGAACACAAATTTGAATGCAAATATCAATTGCAGACTGCTGCTGCAGCATCCACCCAAATCCAACCGCGCCAATATGCCTTCCTGTGTTCCACCTATGTTCAGAGGTTTTTCGGTATATACCATCAGGCCAGAAAACAATTGCATACAATAAAATCCTCATTGTTAATTTAACTCCAAAGACCCAGCAAGGGTCCTGTAAGACCAGTAACCCTTACTGGACCATTTGGTCCCATCTGTACACACTTACTCAACAACTCTACACGATTCAAATCTTAATATTTTTTTATGATGTCAGAATATTGATCATTAGTTATCATTAAAAAAAAGGACTGAAGAGCTAAACCTCTTCAATATTAACAGTGAGCACATTTACAAGTCTTACCAGCAGTGCTCTCACATTCATGAAAAAAAGACAATCCTAAGGCAGAATTAGAGACTACTTCACAAAGCTTAGACAATGGCAATAAAAAGATATGACCCCAGGATACTTCATACAGAGAAGACACAAAAAGCACCAGGGGAGCAATGGCCCCAGTCACTGGGATTATGCTAATGGCAGGCCATTTATGAATGCACTTACACATATCCTATAGCACCACGCGACCCCATGGATGAGGGGTGGCACGCAAGTGGCTAGCTCCTCTTTCTTAATGGAAGCTGAAGACGACTAGGGCTACTTTAATCAAGACTGAGTCCAGTGTGGCCACACCAAACCAGTCTGGTCTAATGGGGGCTGAGCAGTACACACGCCATGTTAAGGGTTCACTGCTCACTGGGGAAACAGCTCCTCTTCCAGGGCCAGTTCGGGCAGACCACAGTCTTACTGAGTGTGACAGCAGGGGCACATGTGTCCCGTTTTGTTTTGTTCTATTGAAATCCTGTCTGTTTGTGAGAAATGTTTCCACGTTGTATACACATGGTAAAATCCTCAGTGTTAGTTTAACTCTGATAGTACACAAATGTAACCAAAGGGACCCGTAGGAGTCCATTTGGTTACGTGTGTACAGTCTCTGAGTTACAAATGGATAAATGAACACAGATTTGACTGGGTAGTTGGGCAAAGTGCTTGGCAAAGCGCCCAATCTCGTCTTCTCTGAGCTTTGACTAAGACTACAAGACAAAACACCACAAACGTATATGCGATCGCATTTGCTGACTAATTAGAAAAGAGGGCTCAAGGGTACTGATTAAACCTGCATCCTGTCTTGAGCCTCTGAACCTTGACCTCATCAGGATACACATATCCTCTGTCCCTGGGCTACACTGATTCCTTATCATAGCACCTATCCTTGTCCCCGGGCTACTCTGATTCACTTATACTTACTGCTGTAATTGGTCTGCTTTGGTCCTCCATCCACACCCAACAAAAAAATTGGTAGTGGCCCGGACGGCTGGCGTAGCGGTTCGGGCACCTAGGCTGCTAATGCCACGTCGACCTTTGCTGCGTGTCAAACCCCATCTCTCTCTCTCCATTTACTGTCAGTCTACTGTATTCTATCAAATAAAGGCAGAAAAAGCCAAAGAATGTAAAAAAAAAAAAAGTTTTTTTTTCTTTTTTTCCCAAATTGGATCTCTCCTCGAGATAGAGATTGTGAAAACATTTCAGCATACACAACAATTACAAGTAAGACGCGCGAACGCGGGAAGCGAACAAAGTCCTATTTCTTTTTTTTTTCTTTTTTAAATTGTTATGTTGTGTATTTACGGACTTGTAATCTGTGTTATTTCACCGTGATGGGGAGAGCGTAGAGAGAAAGTGACGTGACTGGCTCCGCCTCGTATTGAAGTTAATGGGGGGGGGGGATATGGTGCTATGGTGCTCCTATGCACGGAGTTTCGGAGTTCCTAGTCATCTATGCACGGAATTGCCGTTTGTCAATCCGTACTATTTCACCGTGTTTGGGGGGCGATCGGGTTGGTTTCATAGTAAGCTCCACTCTGAGATCTGTCAGCAGCCAATGAGAGCGTGAGTCACATGGGGGCGCGGCTGCACACAGGCAGTGCACACACAGAGACACACACAACCCGAGCACGGTTTCATAGTAAGCTCCACTTGGGCGCGGTTTTATAGTAAGCTCCACTTGGGCGCGTTCGCAATAAGTCACTACTTTGTGAATACTGTATTTTGTCAGTCACATCACTACATTTTTCACCATTTTGAAACTTGCATTTTAACACATTCCATACCAGAGTTTAATATCATAATGTACTCACCAGTGCCAGCGATTTATTGTTGTTTTTTTGTTTTTTTCACCTCGCCACAGACCTCGCTAAATACCTTATGATCGTGCGTTAAACTGTTTGTAGACACACAGGGTAGCTGTGTGAGTGGCCCAGAGAAGAACATTCCATTTTGCAGTAGTCGCCGTTTCTAAAAAACGTTTTAAACAGCGTTCAGCGCGGAGAAAAACAACACCGAGATAATGGCGATTTAGTGGAAGCTTTAGAGCGGCGGCGAATGGGAACGAAAGTCTTCGATTGACATTCATTTCCGTTTCCGGGTGTGCTACAATGAAATGTGTCACTGCGAGAGAGTGCTACAATGAAATGTGTCACTGCGAGAGAGTGCTACAATGAAATGTGTCACTGCGCAAAAAAAAAAAAAAAAAAGAGATCTACGCGACTGGCACGCTGCGCTGTTATTTAGGTTCGCGTAGAACTACGCGATTGGCACGCGATGTGTTAAGACACCAGGTCATTTAAAGGGTACAATGACTTCTGATTGAATAAGATTAGGCGAGAACTGCGAATGTCCATTTGGACTGTATAGTGTGATGCGGCCTCATTATACAGGTATCATCACAAGGAAACATGTGCACGCACACAAGCGTTCATGCTCAAACACACACACAACCACACATACTGTACACATTCACATTTGCAGAATAGATAAAACCTCTGCTAAATAATTGATGTAGATCTGATGTATGTTGTGAATATTGTTCAGCTAAGGGGTCCAATCGCGTGCCATGGACTGGCCTGCACTGGGCTCTCTCTCTCTCACACACACACACACACACGCATGCACACGCACAAACACACACACACACACACCCATACCTTGTCCCAAAACAGTACAGGGACCGGCGTGAACCGAGGGAGGATGTATAAATTATTAATTGAGATTATTATTCTAAAGGTCCGTTCCCATTTGATTTTGACTACCAAAGCAGGCAACGGAACCACAGGCAGATGTACTGAATATCCTAACCACATGAACCCTAGCGTCCCTATTCTGGGCATGACATAGTAGGGGAACATTCTGCGAAAATAGGTGAACATTCAGCAAAAATAGCAGATCGGCTAACTTCGGAAAAGAGATTTTGGTGCAGAGGGAGAAAAGCAGAGGACCCAGTATAGACCCCTGGGGGACCCCGGAAAGCGAAGTACATAGGGCTTAAATGGTTAATTGTGTGTGCTGTGAACTAATCAGGGACATCTACTGATGCCGTTGTTTATTTCTTTATTCTCTGCATGGGATTATGTGTTGTGATCCTCTATTGATAGTAAATATTGAATGACCTAGTTAGGTTCCATCTCTCATAGGGGTTCTTTTAATTTCAGCACTGGCTTTTCCTCTCCAATCTATGCTGTAGTGCCGCACATTAACTGAGACACGGTAGAGCAGAGATACGAACAGGCATGGAATGCAAACAGAAACAGAAACACAGTAAACAAGCCCCACGGATGTAGGTGAGCTGTCTAACTCATTCCACAACGATTCTCTTTTTCCTTCCAGTAAAATCCTCACTGCGTTAATGTATCCATTTGTTACTCAGAGAGTGTACACATTTAACCACATGGACCAGTAAGGGTCCATCTGGTTAAATACGTACAAAATCTCAGAGTTAAGTTAACACTAAGGATTTGACTGTGTTAGGCGGTTTGTGGCCTCAGAGGAAAAGCCCTCATTTTAATTAGACCTGACCTGAAAATCACTTAACTGCTCCTCTCCGCTCCCCCCCCTCCCCTCCAAGCCTGCGCACTGGTCCTCACATAGGTCCATTAACACCCCTCCCTTGGCACCCACAGGCTTCAGCGGGGTGGGGGCGGGGGGGCAGGCGTTGTCTTAAAGACGTTTTGAGGACACGCCAAGGAACATTAACCTACTCCACCAGCTCTCTCGCTCGGACTCCCTTACTGCAACTTCCTGAACTCTTCCTCATCATCGTCATCTTCACCTCACCCCCCACCACCACCACCACCACCCAATCCTCTCGTCTTCATCATAGTCATCTTCACCTCACCACCACCTATTCCTCTCATGTTCATCGTAGTCATCTTCACCTCTCCCTCATTACTTATTCCTCTCATCTTCATCATTGTCATCTTCACCTCCCCACCACCAATTCCTCATATTTTCATCAGTCATCTTCACCCCGCCCCCCCCACCAATTCCTCTCATCTTCATCATAGTCATCTTCACCTCTCCCCCCATTAATGATTCCTCTCATCTTCATCATAGTCATCTTCACCCCACCATCTTTGCTTCCACTCTGTTCAGCTTCAAGAGGTGTTCAGAGGAGCTGTAACCTCAAGTCGTCCACACCTTCAGTCAAGAGTGCTAAAAGTTTACCGCAAAGCCAACACACGTGCCCCCGACCGCACGGCCGTCTGAAAGACGGGGGCTTGTGTCAGTTCCATGGCGGCCTCTCGATGGCCTCTCTAAAATGGGACTAATTTGACACAAATCCCTCCGTCTTATACTGTATTTGACCCATTGACCTGCCTGTGGCACCCCAGTACCCCGCAGGCGCATTGCCTGTCAGTTTAAAGGGTCAGATAAAGGTAAGCGAAATGTAATTGCGTACCTTCGTGCATTCTTTCAAGCTTCCTCCTCAAAGCCCCTTGCATTGTGAGACATAGTGACTTGAGTGTGTGTCAAGCTTGTGCGTCAGTGTGAGAGAATGGGAAAATGTTCCTACGCGTGTGCTTCTGAATAAATACAAGTCATGAGATGACACAAGCGCATATTATGCACTTGTCCCATACCCACACTTGCTGATATGAACAATAAGGCCATTACACGCTTAGCACTTTCAATAACAAATGACACTGATCATCCCCTGTATCGCTACTTTGACCTCATGCCATCTGGTCGGAGATACAGAACCTTAAAGTGGAAAAAGGTTACTTTTAGCAGGAGTTTTGTCCCCTCAGCCATCGCGGCATTAAACAAACTGCCCCGTCCATAAGAGGGTTTTCTGTGTACAGTGGGGACCTCATGTCTTTGTCTTTGTGATATGTTGTTTTTGTTGTTATGTTTGTTTTGTTGTTTTTGTTGTAACGAACAGACCTGTGAAGACAATTTTCCCTTTGGGGACAATAAACGATATTATTATTATATGTGTCATCACCATGAATATGAACATAATATCTATGTGTGGGTTTCTGTAGTATGTGTTAATCTTCTAAACACCTTCTAACACCCCCTCTACCTGCTCAGACAGGGCAATGGGTTAATTCTGGCTTCAGGCGTTGTGGCTAATAACTGCTCGTCAACCCCGGCCTGAACTTTCAGAAACTCCAGCGGTTACCATGGCAACCTTATCACTGAACCTGTGGAACAATTTTAGGTCTAGCGCTGGTGTTTGCCTCCCCATTATGTGGGAAAACTCAAACAATTCAAATAAATACATTCAAAGCACACATCTTTACTGTCAACCTTTACGTTATATGTTGGTAAATCAGTGTGCTATTGAGTGACGCAAGTGTGAGCCTAATAGCAGTTCAGAAATGTGTTGTTGGTGACTATGAGAATTTGCAAAGTGTAGGTGGGGCATTATGCTGCCGTCAGACCTCACTGACAAGAAATTATAGCTGTCAATCACCACGTACAAGTCACCAATTCCTAACCAATAGACAAATAAAGAAACAAAGACAAATAGAGAAACATGGCACACTGTACCATGGGAAAGCTGTTAACAAATAGAAAGAGACACGCAGCAGTAGCAGCGTGTATCTGCAGCACACAGTAATATAGTGCTAATTCAACCCGTAATGGCACAGTTGAGTACATTTTTACACTCTCAAAGTTGGATTAACACTGAGGATTTAACTGTGCAGGTGACTTAAGCAGAAGTGGATGGTTAAAACAAAAGACAGGCAGGGGTGCAAGCTGTGAGCAGTGTGGACCTGGAGGAAGCCATTGAGACAGTGCTGTGTGCGGCCCCAGGGAGACCAGTCCTGTCGCTGAAGAGTAAACGAGGTGATTAGCAGGGCGGGTGTGGGCTGTCACACATCACACGCAGGGGCTGACAATCTGATCGCTATCTCACATGTCAATCAACGGCCCGCCGAGACAGTTGACCAATGGGTCACACACACACACCTTGGTCGAGACACGCAATCAGTAGATACAAGTAAACACAGACAGATCTGCATGTGTGGATGTATTACCTGCACGCGCGTGCGCAGGTAACGCACGCACGCATGCACACGCACACACACACAGGTATATTGAAAAAGTTATGTGACCAATTACTTTATAATAGGTGGGCAAAGAGGTAGCATTATAGTTCAACTTATGAAATCTTCAACTCGAATGATAAATGAACTATTGAGAGGCAATCAAAGTACCAGCGTGCAAAAACACGAGAAGTAGTGTATCACAATGGATAATCATTGTTTTGATTAGATTGATGGATGACTGGCAATGTGATACTATGTCCTCTGGAAATTCCCAACACACCACACCTGATCACTGTCAGCGCTTTTGATTGGCATTTCATATTGCATCTGCTTCTTATGTCAACACAGTAAGCTATTTTCAGAATTTCATAAAGTGCTCTTTACACCCCTCTCTTTGTTCTCGTTGCAAAATCTCCTGCACTGGATGCGACACAAGAGCTCGCTAATAAAAGTTCCTTAAACAAGACAAAGCCTGGCCCTTACAATGTGCTGCTGGGATATATATGACATAGTAGCCGGGCCCCGCAGAGCAACAGAGGATCTCCTGGCTTTTGCCCTTTGCCTTCCCACCACGGAGGCCTAATTAAAAGACCATTGAGGAGAACCACCTTGACTTTTACGAACCTTATAAATCTACACTGCACAGTGGCCTGTTCAGGGATGTTCGGCCAGAGGAGGAGAAGAGGGCCAGAAAGAAGTGCAGAAAAGGGGTGGAGTAGAGTGGGATGGTGAGGGGCTGGCAGAAAATGAGAAGGGGTTGACCACAGGGTGCAGGGCACACCCCCCCCCCCCCCCCACACCCCTCACCCGCGGCCACCACCACCTCCTGTCTGAGACAATAGACCCCTGATCAGAGCTTAAGGAGCACAGGGTGTGATAAGGTAATGATAATGTAATGAGGACCAATCACGAGGCTGAGCGAAGGGGAGGGCCCCTTAATTTGTCTCTGGAGTGGTGCTCCTGTGACAGATTGATTACTCTGAGTGAGAGTGAATTGAGTGATGAATTTGGCAGGCAGAGTGCATGTGTGTGACGCAGAGAGAGAGAAAGAGAGACAGAGAGAGAGAGAGACAGTGACAGAGTGATGGTAAGGAACATGTATACATCTCAGTGAAGAAAGTAATGAGCTATACATATATTGTAATTATTAAAAACATTTTGCACCCCATCGTGTAAACACAGTACAAGCGTCCCAAATGCTCGACTTAAATTGCAACCAGAACAATGCAAAGAGCATTGTCGCATCGCATATTCATTCATGAGCATAGACGCACTTTTCTCTCACTCTGCTGCCTTTTGAAGTTACGCTGGGGTAGGTGTGACGGCAACGGTGTATAATCAATAGTTTCACCTTTCACGTTGCCACCCGATAGCAGACGAAAGCGAGCTCGCTTTGGCCGTGCGAGGCTAACGTGAGAGACTGCTCATAATCCTCGCCACTTAATGGGAGTGCCACTGGGAACAATGCTTGGGTAACGTAAACGTAATGGCTTTTTAAATAAATCATTACTTTACATCTAAGTGGAGCTCTTGTTTTATATTAATAGTTTGCATGCCTTGCTGAGAGGGTGAGGAAAACGCAATTGGTTATACATCTGAGGAATAAATTGAGGACGGTGCAAAAAGAAAAAGAAAAACAAGTAGGCACGAGAGGAGCCCATGGCAAATGAATCCTACCTCAATGGTGAACTGTTTCCTCTTGAGTTTGAAGGCCAGGTCCTTGTGGTCAGGAAGGTCACTCACCAGACCGTTTAGGCGGGGCACCTGGCGCACATGTAACAGGCCTACAAGAGCGAGACAGCGAGAAACCAAAACATTGACTCAACACTAATGAAATAGACCTCAAACAGTGGATCAGACAACCCAAAAGTGAAGTTGTGATAAATATATATGTTTAATGAAGGAATGCTGTGCTATTTTGTACTGCATCTTGGGTCCTGACTTCATGGTTGAAGCAGTATTTGAGTCCCAGTGTGAGACCATTTGAGACCGACTGCACCGAAGGCATAATTACAAGGGCAGGACATTCCTACCCACATTGTGCCCCAGTTGTGTTTTGCTGTGCCAAGCACTAACACCCCTGAGGCAACGAGTCATGTGCTGATCCTTGATAGAGAAGAGAGCCTCTTTGAAACATCTTACAGAGGGTCAGTCCTCTGCACCAGTCCTTCTCAAACTTTTTAGAGCTCTAGAACAGCAGCATATTTTGAACAATCTTCAAGGACCTCGCCACTCAGAAAGAATATATATATGTATATATTGTATATTTAAGAAGGCATAATACAGTGATCTCTATTTTATAACATTTGCTTGAATTAATATTTAGCATGAATGATCTTAAATCCAGATGAATACTTAGTTGCGCACACTGAAAGTAGAAAATCTACAAGCTCAGTGAGCATGTAGATTCAAATTCGGTGTGCGACACTGCATGTAACAAAGTATATCAAGCCCTTAACAGTCATTATTTCATTTCAAGTTTTTTCCCCCACACTACACTTACAAGTTCAAAACATTTCTTACATATATATATATTTTTGTTACATTTACATAAAGGTATAATATATTGTTAAACATTTTCCCATGGACCACTAGTGGTCCGTGGACCACTGGTAGAGAAACAGTGCCGTGCACTCTCATTTTTCCCTCTCTTTCTCTCTCTCCTCACAGACTTGGCTCTTGCAGAGCTCATGTGACACTGTAAATAGGCCCATGTAATGAAGCAGAACAAGATAAACAGTGATTTTAATTGTTGAAGAAAAACTCCTTTTCTTGCTTGCTTTTTTCAAAGGAATATCTGGTTATGGTGGGTGATTTTATTCTCTCCCTCGTGTGTGTGTGTGTGTGTGTGTGTGTGTGTGTGTGTGTGTGTGTGTGTGTGTGTGTGTGTGTGTGTGTGTGTGTGTGTGTGTGTGATAAAAGAAGTGCATCCACTAATTCCTCTCACTGGCAATGCATTAAAAGGCACGAGGTCGAGAAAGGAGTATATAGACCAGGTCTTCACACAAAAAGAAAGAGAGGACGACTTAATACAGCTTTTCATTTTTTTGCCTCATCCCTCATTTCGTTTTACCGTGAAGTGACATTTTCATAAAACAGGGGTGGTATAAAAGGGGCGTGAGAGAGAAAAGGAGGGAGAGGGGAGAGAGAGAGAGAGAGAAATAAAGAGAGAGAAAGACAGAGAGAGAGAGCATGAGAGAGTAATGGAGAAAGGGAGAGAGACAGAGAAAGAGGGGGATGGTGGGTTCTCTCTTCTGTGCACTTGGGTGATTTCCCCTCGCCTGATTTGCAGTGACAGGCTTCCCAGCATGCTTTGAGCAGCCCTGAACTGCTGCCGCAAACACATACGCACGAACACGCACGTACACTCATGCCAACACACACACACACACACACAAACGCGTGTGCGCCGTGCCCGCATAGATGCGTTCGCACTCGTGAACACACATCAAAACAATCGCACACATAAATGTATTTCATAACCTAATTGGATTTTCTAGAGCTGGCTAAAAGCAGGGGTGCGTATCATTGTTAGAATGGAGATTAAATCACAGAATTTGTGCGAGTCCCTTTGGTATATCATTAAGAAAATGAGGCGATGTTAAAGTAATGTGTTGAATGGCCTTGCAATGCCATGTTTTTACCTGTGTGGAGGGACGTGATCACTACTATGTAGGGCTGCACCTATCAATTATTTTCTTCCATTACTTTTTCCATTAATTGAATAATCAAGAAACGTGTTTTTTATATATATATATTTTTTGTATATATTAACAAATCGATTAACAACTTTTAAGCGATTTCGTACTTCGTTGCACAACAGGGTTGTGCAAAAATAGTGAAAATTGCAGATTTACAAGCTCACAACACTATTTTGGTGTCTTAACTTTTCGCCTACAATGACATGCCCAAAATAGAGACAGATTATTAATCAATTATTTTATTAAATTACAGATATTTTTTTTATAATCTACTAAATAGATTAGTTTGATTAACTGTTGCACCACTACTACTAAGCATTTATCATGTTTTATCATGTAAATAAAACACCCACTGACGAAACCAAAAGCCATCACTGAATGTGTTCAATCCTCATCAGGCCTTCACATGTCACAACTGGGACTGTCTAACTGGAGGAGAGGAGGAGAGGAATGAACCAAGAGGAAAAGAGCAAGAGAGAGAGAAAGAGGGAGAGTTTGAGAGCTACGACTAAAAATACCCCATTCGCTTAAACTGACCTTTATGTGTGGAGAGTGTGATAGTGATGGAATAGAGGGACGGAGCACAGAAAAAAAAGAAGGGGATGGTGAAACGGGGGGAAAGGGAACGATGGCGCGTAATCGTATGTGTGTGTGTGTGTGTGTGTGTGTGGGGGGAGGGGGGGTGGAGAACAGCGACAGTGCCCTCTCCTTTCCTCTCTTTCTCCCCATTAGCTCTCGCTGCTGTCCTCGTCCTCCGACCATAGAAGAACCCCTTCGTCTTCCACTTATTACCAGAGCGGGCCTGGCCACACGGAGTCACCGAATGAGGGAGCGGGCGATGGAGGACGAGAGGGAGAGAGAGAGAGAGAGAGAGAGAGAGAGTGATGGTAAGAATATCGATTCCCCATCGTTGGCCTGTTCTGCTGCGGGCCTCAGGGGCATGGGTCTGCAGGCTGGATGGAGCGGGGAGAGTGTGGGGAGGGGGGTGGGGGGGGGGGGGTGTAGCGCTCTGCTGGGGGGAGGGGGGGGTGAGAGCGAGAGGGAGGGGGAGGGGGGTTGGTGCGGTGTGGCAGCTGAATCCCCCCCGGTCTGTCTACTGAGGAGCACGTCTGATTGAGCAGCAGCACGCTAACATGCACTGACAGCCTGGCCTGTGAGGGGGCTGCCCTCCCTGCCTCCATCCACAAGCCCAGCCCCAGCCTTAATGCACTGCCCGTGTGTATATATGTGCTCCTCTATCAGTGTGTGTGTGTGTGTGTGTGTGTGTGTGTGTGTGTGTGTGTTTGTGTGTGAGACAGAAAGACATGGGTAGTGTACGTTCTTACCATGATAATCTCTGTAGAGCGCGTTGGTTTCCCTTTCGGAGCCTTTGAATGATTCCAGAGCGATGGCATTGTCACACAGCCTGGTTATCCTACCCATTAGAGCTCTGTTCTATAGGACCAAACACAGAGAGAGAGAGAGAGAGACAGAGAGAGAGAGAGAGTGTGTGGGGGGAGAGAACACAGAGGTGAGTGTGTTACTTGGGCAGGTAATTAAAAACCTCCTGACGAGCCATCGGTGCTGCAATTAAATTAGGTCATCATTACCAGCCACCAGGTCACTGCTGCCCACCACTTAGGTGAGGCTGGTCAGGCGGAGAGGGGACTGGGCGCTGATGGGGGTGACACAGGTTATAGAGGGAGGGGAGGGAGGTGCACGGACATAACCATTAAGTGAGCATCTACAGTACAGACGTGACACAGGACTAAAGCCACACAAGTCTGAAAATTGTTCTACTCCATCCAGCAAATAAAACTTGCCCGTGCGCTTGCACACCCTGTGCTCATTCACACACCCAAACACAGTGCGAGGGGAGGGGGGGGGGGGGGGGGGGGAGAGAGAGAGAGAGAGAGAGAGAGAGAGAGAGAGAGAGAGAGAGAGAGAGAGAGAGAGAGAGAGAGAGAGAGAGAGAGAGAGAGAGAGAGAGAGAGAGAGAGAGAGAGAGGCTTGAGGAGGAGGGCTCCCCCTACTGGTTAGGACAGTCACTTGACAGGGATGGAAAAGAGTGACAGAGTACAGTAGAGGAAAAGATGCAGTGGAAAAAGGGGACAAAAGGGCAGAGGCATATTAGATAGACAGAAAAATGGAGGAGAGGAAGGAGAGAGGGAGAGAGAGAGAACGAGAGAGAGAGTGAGAGAGAGAGGGACATTGGGATGAAGGGAGAGAGGGAGTCCTGTATTATTCATCCTTTTGCCTCTTGAATCATTCAGGTCCTTATCTCTGTGTTGGCTGCCACAGCCTAATGCAGTTTTCATGCCTTCATGCAACCCCCCCCCCCTCCTCTTTCTTCTTCCTTTTCATTTTTGTCCTACTTTTAAGTATGCATATCCTCCAGTCAGTTCTGTCAGCCCTGAAAGGCTATCTGAGGTCAAGTCACACATATGAAAAGTGTTTGGCCAGGCCAAATTACTCAGCACTATACAGCAATGTATTAAAGGCACAGTGAATGTCTCCGTGATTCAGACAGTTGACTAAAACTCTCTTTTTCTTGAACCAGAGGGTAAGGACGCCTCTCCTATGTTTAGCTATTATCTACATGGTCAAATCTTCAGTGAGATAAATAATATAGTATACTAAATAAATACCCTGTATTTTGGGTATTTCTCTGCAAATGTTCAACATTTTGCGGAGAAATACACAGAAGACAGGGCATTTCCTTGACCACACTATATTATTGATCTCCTCACATCAGAACAATGGGATTTTGGTTGTAAAGTTTTTATTTCATTTAACTATGAGAGTGTACAAATATAACAAATGTAACCAAATGTACACTCTCCAAGTTACAAATGTATCCATTAATTAATGCTGAGGATTTTACTGTGTAGAATAGATGATAAAAGTACAGATTAACAGGGGAACCTCTGTAGTGCAGAATCAACACTAGTAACACTGTAAGTCTTTGCTGTCACAAACATGTCAGCACAGACTTCTTAGGCATGGCAGTAGGAAGGGTAGTACCAGGTCCTTCATAAACACACATCGACTCGGACGACACGAACAGCACAGGAAGAAAAGAAAGAAACCTCACCTCAACATTAAACCACATGAAGCCAGGGAAAAATAAACGATATACAAGCACGAGTCACAACCGTAGATCGGCTATTTTTGGCAAAGATATTTGGTGTAGAGGGAAAAGGAGGGGGCCAAAGAAGTATATACGGTTAAGTGCTTAACATGCTTTTCCATGTGTTATCCATAATAGATAAAGGGGGCTAAAAATGAGAGGCACTTCAGTTCAACTTCCAGCTCATTATGAAGGCCTATGCTGGCTCAATGAGCTCAGATTCCATCAGTGTAAATCCCCTGAATGTCCCCAAACCTCAGCTGACCACCACTGCCTGACAGAGTCCAGTGAGAGCCCAGGCCTTCAATAAGCCATTAATAACTGGAACTATTGATGGAAACCCTTGTTGAGTTGTTTGGCTCTGACTGTCGTTGTTGTTTGCCATACTTATTTACTTGTTCTACTACCTCAGGGCGTGTTTGCCTGTGCTCCACTGATTGGACAAGACGCATAGCAGTCAGCTACTGGACAGCCCTTGATTCTGACCTAGACGCAACACATTACTCTTAATCACATGAACCCTATATACTATATATACTATACATATATTTAGTTTTTGCTGAATCTTCGTCTACTATGACATGCCAAGAATTGGGACGCTAGAGTTCAAGAGGGTGTGGAAGATGTGATTGTTATTCCAATACATATTGGTGACATGACCGCAACATAATGGATTTTTATGACATGAAAACATGGAATCTACCTAGCATAAGTAGAGCCGATATTTTTGGGAGTCCTGGACCTAGACCACAGATTACCGATGTTTTGACTGATATTTTGTCAAAAAGCGCAGAATTTTCTAATCAACTTTGATTTGAATGAAGTTTATATTTCAGAACATTTAACCTTTAATGTAAAAACTAGTAAATATAAAATACACGCAAAGTTTAACCACTTAAGCCCTATTCAACTACGCATCTACAAAGCTAGCAAAATATTTTTGAAAACTTTGGACAATGTTCACCTATTCAGCAGCACCATTGCCCTTTTCTGCTGCTGCAGGTGTAATGCAGGTAATCAGTGTGTTGCCAGATTTTGCAAGAGAAACAAGCGGCCAGAATGAAAACAAGCCCAAAAGACCCAACTAGGCAAAGTTTTACCACTTAACATTGGCTAATTGAAAATAGCAAATCTACGAGCTCACAACGCGTCACATCGTGACGCGTTGTGAGCTTGTAGATCTGCTATTTTCATGTTTTTAACAACAGAAATCTGGTATGGGGGTCCCTGGCACAAAATATTTTCAGATGGAAGTCCGCGGACAAATATATATTAATCTGAGGGTCCTTGAGATGAAAAAATGTGGTTTAAAAAACATTAGGAAGCAAGCCCAAATAAGCAACTAAACTTGAAAAACAAGCCCAAAGTCGCTTATTATAAGCAGACATGGCAACACTGGTAAACAGGAAACCCCTTGATATGGGGCTCCCCACCATAGACATATAAAGGTAGACGCCTCCTCTGGCTCTGAAGCGTCTGTATGGCGGACACGCTTCCGCTTCCTTGGGGGGCAGCTGGAAATTTCCGCGTGTGTCACAGAAGGGGGCGTTCAGTAGGCCAATCAGAGGCAGGTGGGGGCGGGACAACTAGATTCTGACAAGTCCTGGAAAAGACGCGCTGTGGTTGGCCAGTAGTCAACACGCTGTGATTGGCCAGTGCCCGTTTCCCCCGGAAATATGGCGGCCACCATACCAAACAGGTCGCTCCAACGAACTGCAGAGGCCAATGAGGTATCTAGGTTTCTATATCTATGCTCCCCACCCCATAGACACATAAAGGTAGACGCCTCCTCCGGCTCTGAGGCATCTGTATCTCGGGCGCCATTTTAGAGAAGGCAAGCTTCCGCGTATGTCACAGAAGGGGGCGTTCGGTAGGCCAATCAGAGGCAGGTGGGGGCGGGTCTTTTCGTAACCCAGCCCGTAACCCTTTAAGAGGCAGCCGCGCAGCAACAAGTCAGTTAAACGCGCTTTGATTGGCCAGTGGTCAACTCGCTGTGATTGGCCAGTAGTTGCTTTGAGTGGCAGCGTGCCTCCTCTAAAATGGCGGCCGTGATACAGATCGCTCCAACGAACTGCAGCGGCCAATGGGGTATCTAGGTTTCTCTATCTATGCCCCACCCCCCCTACTCCCCTAACTGGGCGTGGGCGTGGCCAGGTATAAGGTGAATAATGACCTGCCCTAAATAGGGATGCTAGGTTTAAAGTGGTTAAAATGGAGACACAGATACAGATGTTGTTTAAATAAATTATATATATATTGGTTTGGCTCTAATCATAAGGCCCTGGCATGTACAGATATAGATCAAGTTTACATGGGTAAGAGCAAGACAGGTAAATAGGACCGCTCAGTGGTTTTGAGACCTTTCTAGAAGCCCTACCTACACCACAAAACAGGGCTGCGGCCCTCCAAACTCCCTTCCTGAGAGCTCTGGCCATGCAGACAAATGCAGGCCTGTACATTTGCATGTCAGGTCTGAGGACATCGCTTACTGTAAGCAGCAGGTGAGGTGGTACTATATATGGGTGCATTTTAGAGAGGACCACATATGCGTGTGTTTGTGTTTATTTATGGGTGTGGTAGTGGGTGTTGGAGGACCAAGCTGGGACAAGCCTAATGAATGTTTCAGATGGACTGTGGCACTGTGCTGCTGTGAGGAGGCTTTCAGTGAGTTACTCAGCTTCCCAAGCTGTTCAATAATGGATGAGGACCCCGGTGCTGTCTCAGCCAGCTAGCCCACACCACTACCCAGTCTAGACTGTCTTCCAAGGGCCAGACAAACAAAAGCTACAGTCATTATCTAAGCAAAAGACACTGGCAGAAAAGTGTCACACACGTGTCTGTCCTTAGAATAGCAGCCATAGTGGGGTCATTAACCACCACCATCAGTTGATCAATTGGATTCTTCTCTTAAGACAATGTCCGATTAATTTCACTGTGTTAAACAATAACATGGTCATTTTGTAGATGCCCTGTGTTAACAGCCTCTCATTACCTCCATGTTGGCTTAATCATCCAACACCTGATTCAGGCCAAACTCCCCCCCCCATCTTCTCTCCCCCACTCGTGCACCTCTCTCCCCGGGGGTGGTGGAGAGGGAGGGGACGGATTAAAGTGTTTGGAGCGCAGGGCAGAGAGGGACAGTGGGACTGCTCCCTGCCACAGCTGACATCTGCTAGTTAGCCACTTTAGCTCTTTCTGAGGAACTCTAGGCCACTGTACACTGAGCCTACAGGCTCGGAGCCAGAGAATGTTGTGTGTAACACAGCTGTTCTAATCTAAGCGTCGGGCTGTGACTTTGAATAATACGGATTCTTTAAAAAAAAGGTGCAGTTTCCGTACATCCTGTGGTGTATGAGGAGTGTGGGAGTGAGGCGTAAGATGTTTTAAGTCGCGACAGATACAGAACATCTCTAAAAAGTCTCAGATGGCTGTTGTGTGGTGAGTATGGTGGACAGTTTGGGGGATGGGGGGGGGACTGTGCGGTCTGCCATATGCCTGAGCAGATGACTCCACCTTCACACTGTGAGGCCAGACTGGACACACACACACACACACACAAACACACCCTAAATCCTGAGTGTTACTTAAGGGTCCATTTTTACACTCTCAGAGTAAAATGAACACTCAGTATTTTACTGTATGGAAGGATATTTCTAGAGATGAATGAAGAACAAAACTCTCTCTGTACAGTAACAGCCGCAAGCAATTACAAGTCAAAACAAACAAATATAGATTCAAAACAGTCCTGAATGAGGTGTGCACTCGACTGAGTCTGGACCTGACGCTTGGAGGAAGAGGCCCCTCGCAGGCCTCAGTCATACCAGGGTGGCATTGAACCAGAGGGTCAAGAGGAGGCCCCCACAATCAAAGAGAGTAACTTCATGCCCCATTGAGGATGACACAAAGCAAACTTACATGGGCCAAACATACACAAACACACAATCCTTAGCGACTTCTGTCAGTTAAGCGCTATGAGACACTGCGTGATTCTTACCGTGGTTGCAGGACTTGTTGTTAACCACTTCAACCCTCTAGACTTGGTAAAACAGACCTTGAGTTGGACTGCTTTTTTTCCATCTACACCAATTCTCTTTGCCACAAGTAGCCAATCTACAAGCTCACAACGCATCGTGTTGCAATGCGTTGTGAGCTTGTAGATCTGCTGGTGTTCCCCCCCAGAATATGGATGCTGGGGTTGAAGAACGGAACACTGGTGTGAATAGAAAAGGCTAGTCAGCTCATGAGAAGATTCCTCTTCTGAGAGTGTGTGTATGCGTGCATGCGCGCGAGTGCGTGTGTGTGTGTGTTTGGTGTCAAAACACTGTCTCACCTGGATGAGGTGTGAGGGCACGGTAACTACGGCAACGGAGAGCGATGACCTCATCAACGCGCGGAGTCCGTACAGAAACGTGGTGAGGGCGTGGCTGTGTCTGGGGTTGTCATGGCAACACAGGTCGTCGCCCCACAGAGCGGAACCCATAGAGTGGAGCCCGATCCGCAGGACGTTCCGCGACTTGGACTGAGACATTTACAACGAGACAGTGAGACAGGATAGAGAAACAGATCAACAAGTGGAGAATTAATGCCACGTCTTGTCATTTTTATAGCTAATATTTTAACACAGCAAAGAGTTGAGTACAACATGTCAAATTAACATTGAGGTGCACAGAAAACACTTGGATTCTTTCTGGAAGGATGCTGTTGTGTTGAGTGGAGCTCAACATCGCTGGGAGGCTGACTGGACAGTGCTGCTCACCAGCACAGGCCATCCGAACACAGTGCCTAAACGTGATTGGACACAAGCGCCCAATCACAGAGGCCATCTGACACAGGCACAATGGACCTGTCAGACAGGCTTCCAATATGGCCGCCACCCAGAAACCCCGGCACATTCTTGGCACCACCGAGAATGCTCTGCAGCCAAAGGGGCCTGGGTAAGGGTGGAGTGCCTTCCCTTGAACGTCCCTCCTTACCAGTGCACCACCACCACCACCACTTCCACCAGATCAACGGTAACCCACTCTCACGCAAAAAAAAGAGACAAAAGTATGTTGGTCGCCAACAGTGATGGGGATATATATCACTGAAACACAGGGACAGGAGGAGCTTTTCCACACCGTGAGAGGTTTCTAACCTTTAGTACAATTGCCTTTTATCTCAGGTTTCTTCAGGACAAATCCTGATTACTTACATGCGAGCCAAGGGTGATTAACAAAGATCTGGCCTCAAATCTGATTTATTTTCCTTTTTTCTCTCTCCCTCCCATTCTATCATCTTGGCCCCTCCTTAAATTCACCCCAGCCACAACTCCTTGTTTCTCTCTTCCTCTCTATACAGTATGACCTAATATGTGTTTAGTTCTGAATTAGAATCAAGGGCATCTAACACAAATAAACCCCATTGTGTCCACACGTTTCCACCATTGGCTCAGGGTTTCCCCAGGCAGGGCTCTCTCTCTGGGCTCTTCCTTTACATTCACCCTCTTGCCATTCAACCTTACACTCTCTTTCCATGCCTACATCTTATCACACTTAGGTATTATCTCCATATATACGTCTGCGTGTTTGTCTGCACGTGTGTGTGTGTGTGTGTGTGTGTGTGTGTGTGCCATGCTCATTATTAGACTTGCCCTCTCTTTGTGTGGAAGGCTCTGCCTACTCAGGTCTCGGACCCATAGAAAGAGAAATCTATTTCTATGTCTGGAGCCCAGCATGAGGGAAACAGTGGCAAGATGACTGTTGCTGTGGCAACGTCAGGAGGCAAGGCCAAAACTAAACTCCTATAGTTTTAAGCCTATAGGAAACCCAGGGAACGGTGCCAGTATAGCCCAGCAAAAAGGGCCAGAGGCCAACCACATAGGCTACAGCCAGTCTGGGACCACAACCTAATCACCAGCCGGCTTCAGCAACAGAGTCACAATCCTGCTGCCTTTCTCCTGTTCCATTCAGCCTAGAAAGATTTCATGCACATGTTTATCACCGAATGCTTAAGACCTACTTGAATCTCTTACTTTAACCCCTTAAAACCCGGAAAGCACCCGTGTCATTTTATACTTTGGCTATTCAAAAATAGCAGATATACAAGCTCATAGCGTGGTGTGCAAATCTTTGAATATCTTATATATATATCTTTGTTTTTTTAAGTGGACATTTTAACTCAAATCTATGCTTCGGGGGGTCCCTGGAACAAAATATCTTGAGATGGCGGTCCACGGCCAAATACACATAATTTTGGGGGTCCTTGACATGAAAAAGTTTGAGAACTACTGATATACTGTACTGTAGCAACATAAGTATTTTCAGAAAACTGTCAGAATCGGTCTCGGGTCTTAATGGGTTAAAACTCGAATTGAAATATGCATTAGGAGGACAACTGGCTGTAACAGTTGATCTAGTAAATAAACACAGATAAACAAACTTCCCCCCACGCGATCCCTGATCCCCCATACTGAGCATTCTTGTGCCAGTGCCTGTATCGCTCTGTGCCTGTCTGCATTCCTGCGCTGTGCCAACAGCGCGACAGGCAGGACATGGTGCTTTGATGATGTCAGCAGTTAATCTGGCGTGTGAGTGACAGCACTCGAAAGGGATGGGGGAAGGGTGGGGTGGGGGTTCGGGCGTACCGGGGGTGAATCGTACATGTCAGTGACAGGGGGAGAGGTGGCTCCAGGTGACGAGCAGAGGGGTCACAGAATGTAGGTGAGTAACACACACACACACACACACACACACACACACACACACACACACACACACACACACACACACACACACACACACACACACACACACACACACACACACACACACACACACACACACACACACACACACACACACACAACATACAAATGCCAAGAGAGACAGACGAGGCCAAGGACATTTCTGGCATTCTGCGGAGGATTGATGATTATTAAAAAGATGTGTGTCAAAGCTAAGACACACGCAGCTGGGATACGCAGGTGAGGCCAAACCAGGCAGGTGAGACGAGAAGTAAACAAGGTGCAGTGAAAGGCTCTGTGATCACAGCTTCAGCCCTGGGAGACAGTCTCTTACTCATATTCTGCATGGAACACATGCTAGCTTAACCACTTAAACCCTTTATAGATATTCACTGACCAAGCTCACAATGTATCGTGGACACAGCGTGCTTTGAGCTTGTAGATCGGCTATTGTCACCGCGCGACACCGTCGTATGGTTCAGTCTTTGTTTTTCGTTCTTTTTTTTTTTCTTTTTTAAAAAAATGTAGAGTAGCCAATATTTTTTTTACCCCCATTTTCTCCACAATTTAGTTGTTTAGTAATTAATTCTTCCCCACACACATTTCTGTGTTGTCACTGCTGTTGTATCCTACTGACTTACCTGCCAGTGAGGAGCCCCCACCGAGAGGATGTAGGGCCTTCGTCCTACTCCTCCCGCCCAACACTCCCCGCCCCAGCCCGTAGGAGTACGTGCAATGACCAATGTCACCCTCCCCACCCGGCTTCCCACCCCCGAACACTGGCCAAAATGTGTTCGCATAGACGCCCGACAAAGCCGGATGCAGTGTTGGGCAGGGACTTCACCACTGCGCCACCCAAACGCTCATGGTCTTTATTGTGGCAACTGCACACAACACTACCACACAAAGCGATTCAACGTCAATGGGAAAAGGGAAAGAAGGTAATCAGAACAAACAGACATCACAGGTGTTACGCCAAAACACATATCAACATAAATGACACAACACTACGCATAGCGTTCCACAGCATAATCCCCCAATGCATTCCCATATTCAAATAATAAATAAATGATAAATACATTTTATTTGTACAGCATCTCTCAAAACTGTGTGCTTTACACAAGAAGCAACATACACATAAAATGCAGATACATTAAAATAAGGAGGAATAAGCAATAAGCACACTTCCTTGTGCCCAGGGGCAACTTGGGAAATCAACATACCGGTACCCTGTAGTGAGCTTCACACACCCAGTGTTGAGAACAGTGTTTTGTTCATGATTTTGAAACCTACCGGTAATCTTTTGGCATTTTTTTTTTATTGTTCAAATTGTTAATTGTTTGGCTGGTTTGGTTCATAACATTATTCTGTGGTGTGACAAACGGAGAATATCCTGTATATTATTACTGCTTTACAGGGTCTTTAATGTTATGCCTCAATTATTATCTTTTCATCTCATTGTACAGCACTTTGGTCATCATTTGTTATTCATGTGCTTTATTAATAAATGAATCTGACTAATTTCGTGCAGGTGAAATGTTTCGTGAGGCCTCTATAGCTACAACAAAACAACACAAAACAAAATTCAATTCAGATCGTAAGAGACCTAGTGTAAACAGTCTTTAAGACTCTTACCGGGGTAGCTGCACCATCAAAGCCCTGCTTGTGTATGACCTCCTGAAGTGACTTGAGCAGCGTGGAGTAGGACTGGACCATAGGACTAGAGAGGATAGAGAAGAGGGGAAAGGGTGGCCGTAGTAAAATTGATATGCCTGATTTAGTCTTCGTCATACGATGGTGTCCCACACCGAACATAGCCGATATACAAGGTCACAACGCATTGCAATGCCACACGATGTGGACTATTTCCAGTGTGGGACAATGGCATGCAACAAGGTACCTGTATATTTCAGGCTCTAGGACAACAAAAATGATCAAGCAATGGTTAATGGAGATCTAATTCAAACCAGTTTAGATAAATCCAGGCCAAGCCCATCACTGCAATGGCCTAATCCTCTATGACGGCAGCATGTATCTCCTGACGGTGCTTTTCTTTAACCACTGAAGCAGACAGATGATCCATATCAAGAGATCCAATTAATTTATTTGGTTGATTAAATTACAATGTGACTGGTCCTCTGTCAGCTCCCCATGGATCAGATTGTGCCGAGACAGACAGAAGACAGACATGTGAGACGCACGCACACACAAAATACACAACTCAAGAGGGGTGAATTAATGACCCGGTACAATCACGGAAACTAGCAGGGAACAGCATTTTGGGGTTTAATCAAGGGTAGGATGTGCACCACTGTCAACTAAACAGCCACACCAATAGTTAGCAACCGTCCTGAGATAGCGTGCTGCTGAGCCAGCCATGTTGTCAACAGCATGGCCAAGAGGAATGTTAACCCTGTCATTTTACACAGAGCCCTCCACTTAAGAACACCCCACCATTGTAATGACCACTCTGCACTGAGTCGCAGTGGGCTGCTATGTGAGCTGTCAATTTGACCGGCAGGCTACAAAGGCTGATGCCCATAGATTTGGTCTCACACCAACAGCCCCTGCATAAAGAACAGTAATGTACACTCACGACACATGCGCTCGGGCCAAGTATACCCATGTAGTCCGTTACAATTATTCAGCCAAACAATTGTGCCTCCTGACCCTGCTGGGGCTAATGATAGAGCTTGGTTCTGTGAAAGAGGGACACCTACCCACCAAGGCCTCTCTGGCCTGGGGCTTAAGAGTGATATATACTTAGTTGTGCGCTGGTGTCGCGCCAGGAATATAGTCGATCTACAAGCTCACAACGCGGCGTGCTGCGGCGCGTTGTGAGCTTGTAGAGCAGCTATTTCCGGCACGCATCACGGCACGCAACCAAGTATAACGCTGGCTTTTAGGGGGCAGGGATGCTTCAACATGCCATTGAGCAGGAGGCTGCCCCTGCCCTGGCTCCTCAATTTGGCCACCATTGTGTAGGAGGGCAATTGTGTTTCCGAGTGTCCCCACTGGGCACCCTTCATTCAGGTAGCGATGAGGTCTAGGTGCTTAGCTACAGGGGCTAGCACGTCTGCTAATTAGGATCATACACAGGGAGGCTTCTTTAGCTCAATGTTCCTCTTTCAGTAAGGGGAGAAAGGGGGGGAAGGGGGGGGGGGTGCATGGTCTTAAACAACAGGATCTGTATCACCTAGAGAGCAATTTGTGCCAATTATGCCTTCAAGTGAAATGGAGCAATTTAACAGCTAGGGTATCAACATGGGGCTGTGGCCACGTGCAAGGGGGAGTAGCCTGCTTAGGAGTGTGCGGTGTGTGTAACATGTTGAATGTGTATGTGTGCGTGTGGGATACTGTATGAGTGAGTGTGTGTGTGTGTGTGTGTGTGTGTGCGAGATTGAGTCGGTACTGGGGCGTGGCTGGGGGCACAATGGAGCAGTGCAGGTGTAGTTTCCTGCTGTCAATATGTCTGTCAAATCTGTAACCATTCAGAGGCAAGGAGAGCGGTGCTCTTGTTGACTATATCAGTAAACCACCACACAGCACTGCAATGGGGAGGTTATTTTTATGTTTTGTCCCATTCACAGAGAATAATCATGTAGGTGCTAAATGGACGACCAAGCATTAGCAACAAAAGGTTGTCCATAATGCAGGTTTTTTTTCTTGAAACCATGAGGATACATCTAGTACATGTAGCATTTTGAGTGTGTGTGTGTGTGTGTGTGTGTGTGTGTGTGTGTGTGTGTGTGTGTGTGTGTGTGCGCGCGCTGCGTTAAAGGGTCTATTTGCTGAAATAAAAGCTGAGGGATTGCTCAAAGTCTCCATGCTCCAGATTGCTGTGTTTACCAAGCGTGTGTGTGTACGTGTGCGCTTGTGTGTTCAGTAACTCTCTAAGTAAAGAGCCTGTGTGACCTCTAAACCCTAAATACACTCAATCCTGGAGAAATCAAACAAAGTCCAAGCAAACAAGAAGACCGATATTTGAATAGAAGTCCACATCCTTTCAAAAAGACTGACTGTCTGAGGCCAACCTCGAGCCATCTCCAAATGGAGGAAATGTCACCCTATTTTTTTTAGATTCATACTTTATTGGCTCATTAAACCTCCTAACATGATTATAGTAGCTGGCGGTTTGCTTCCCACCAACCTGTGTACAGTAGCCTTTACCAGAGAGCAGGGATAATGAACTGATCAAGTCAATTAGGCATAAACTGTAACAAAATACATATAGTTGAAACAGTAACTTCTATAAGAATACACTGTGAAATTGAAACAAACTGATCAACTTGTACATAATACTTATAGTTATTGCCAACACGCCTAAGCAACTGAACTGAATATAATGATAGAGAAAAAAAGCTAAATCGCTTTTTTCATTTAGACAAAACTTCTACATTTTCATTGATTTCTGTGGGATGGGAGGATGGCTGATTTAAGCAATCACACCTGGCCTGAGTCAAACTAATTGGAGTCTGAGCAAGGTGTGACTGCACACCTGTTGTGCATCGGCCATCACGCACACCACAATTTCATTTATTGATTTTGCTACCAGGGGTAGGAAATGCAAGTATACTGTGCCTGTGTGTCATGGCGAGTTTGCCAAATATAGAAATCCCAGAAACGAAGCGCATATTACGCCAGGGTGTTTGTCTGCTTGTCAGACTGATTATTGACTAAACCTAATTTATACTTTGTTGCACAACAGTGCCGCTCACCGAAAATAACATGATCAGTTATTTTTAGCAAGTACCACCATCATACGAAGCAGTATCAATTAGGCTTTAGGCATATAGTGGCTGACAGGTTTCTACAGTATGTGCTCTTAAGATTATGTTGGTTCATCTGTACTGTTACTAAACTTGTATTCTGTGGATGATGTCATGTCTGTTTATCCGGGTTCTGTGGACATTGTCTTGTTTGTGCAACTGTGTTTTGCGGACCATGTCGCATCTGTGTATGTGTTCTCTGCAGATGATGTCTCATTGGTTTCCCTCTGTTCTGTGGATGATGTCTTGTCGTTTTACCTGTGTGCGGGTGATGACAGGGCAGTAGGTTCTGGAAGGCGGAAGCTGTGGCAATTGGCTGCCTGACGAATTTCTGGCTCCATCGTCTTGGAGACATCGTAGTAGTGTCCAAATCTGGATGAGGAGGCCAGTGCAGTCTGGGGGGAGGGGTCGTGGGAAGTTGCGCTCGTTTTAAGACTTTATTATGGTCTGGCATTAAAGTACATTTAGAAATGACTGTGAGTCACCCCTGCAACACACCCATTTGCTTTCAACGACAAATGAAGCTCATTACATACAGGTAAAAGTGGGAAAATTCATCTTCATTTGCTTTTATAAGTGTGCTTGACGATACTATGGTAAAGTAATTGCATTGTTTCTGGGTCATTCCTCAAGATTCCTACAGAAGAGAAGTTAAACAACCAGTACGGCCACACTCTTAATCATTTCTTCACATAAATGTCCACTTCTGGCTGTGAAAACAAACGAGTCTGGGACGCAGGGGAAGGCGGATGTTTTCCTGCAGCTGAAAGAGAGAGTTTTAGCTCCTCTTCCCCAGAGAAAGCGGGGACTCCATTGTCAGAGGGGCCCTTAATCTACTCCTAATCTGGATTAGGGCCCCTGGTGTGTCCCTCTCCTGGCGGGACGAGGGGGTCAGCGGGGCAAAGGAGGGGGTCAGGGGCTCATCTTCTCTTTGTGAGCGCCGGCAACCTGCTTAGCGTTCCATCCCCGCCCTGACGGCCTCACCTTTGATCTGATGTCTTCATCGAGGGAGTGACACAGTGGGCCGAGGCTAGAGAGGTGTGTGTAACGGGGGAACTAAGCGTGGACTCTAGGGGTGAATTTGGGATGCAAATCCTTTGGCGGGGGGCTTACTGGAGGTTTGTAAAGACGATTTTACAGGGGTACGGGGGAGAGGTTGAGGAAAGAACACAGATATAAAGAAGTTTCCAGGGCGAGAGAAAGAGGGAAAGGATCCCCAGGGACACACTCTGTGTGCTGTTAATCCACATAGCGATATGGATTATAAGACTGGTGGGTAGGGGGGCGACTGCAGAGCAGTAGAAGGGGAGGGTTAGCTCTCCTCAAAGCGGAAGAAAGAGTGTAGGGCTGCCGACCCTCGCAGGGGGAAAGGCAGAGATTTGGGGGAAAGACAGAGGAGCAGGTCTGGGTCACAGGGTTGAGCGGGCAGACATGTCAATGCTTCGGCTGCGAGTATTCCTGTTTCCCAGGCTAAGCAGGGGTGCAAGCGTGCGCGTATCTGTGCATGTGTGTGTGTGCATGTTGGGAGCCAGTGAAAGCCTACCTATCGCCAGCTAAGTGTGAGTAATCTGGTGCAGCTCTGAAAGGGGAGGCTGAGGCCTCATACGCTCGACAAAAGGAGTTTAGAAGCTGATGGATTTAGTGGCTGAGACAATTGCCAATCCCTATGACTTGAGAGGCAGTACCGTATTCTATCATTGACAGACATGCACTAAAAACTTAAAGAAGCGTGATAAATCGTTGCCTACATTCTATACAAAATACCGTACTTTACAGTAGTACAGACATATTGACACTGTCGGGCCAAAATCTTGTATCTCCATATCTTTTATGTGTTTTCATAAATGCATCGTAAGACAGTGTTGTGTCAAATTAACAAGAACAGCAGATCTACAAGCTCACAATGCTGTAGGAGTAGTAGCGGAAAGTGTGTTTTGAAGAAAACACAAAATGGCGGAAGATCTCGTCATGCAGAAATGGGCGTAACCTATTATAGGGAGTTGTGTCATGATGATCCAGGATTTTGTTTTGGGAAACCTACAGTTCAAGAGTTATAGGCCAAAACGTGAACTTATAAAGCGCCACCATGAGGCCGATTATAAACAATCTGGGTGGAGGTTCTTTCTTGGCCTACTGGGAGTGTGCGTGCAAAGTTTCATGCCGATTGGTCGAGCGGTGCCTGAAATCAGCTGTTCTAAGACTCACATACACACAGACGGACAGGGGCGAAAACATAATATCCACCTCCCGGCCGCTCCGGCCTGGCGGAGATAATAAATTAAAATAAACAACCATCAACAATATGTAGTATAACAGGTGAAATTGGCTACCTGCACTTTTGGAAGGTTCTGATAACGCCAGGCAATCTTCATGGACTCCTGACTGTCCTTAGGACCACACACATGCATTTGCCCCTCCATTGGGTTGTGGCTGGCGATGTCATCCAAAATGGGAGCTGGCAGTTCCTACGTAGAATGACACAGTGAAAATAATTGTTAATCGGATTCATATGCTTTTCACTGTGCCCATTGAGCTGTTGTTTATGAATTGTTCTCATAGGCGTGTAAAATTACAACATGGTGCTTTGCACAAACCTACTGAAACCAAAGCTAGACAGTACACTCAGCCATGGCCTGTTAAGATTAGCATAATGTGAAGCTAACTGTGAAAACACTAAATGATGTGATATATCCCCATAGGGAGTACCCCTCTCTTAATAACCCTTTGATATGTAAAGAGGGGGTAAGGTGGTGACCCCTCCCACTATCAATCAGTGAGGGTAAGCCCCACCCCCTGTATGCTGTGAGGCTGTCAGCTTCTGGGGGTCTTGTCTGGTCCTCTTCAAACAGATGCATCCGGAAGCACCTATGCTACCCTGGACCTCTCAGACACCCTCGCACACCCCGACTTGTCTTGGTGAATGCTGAGTGAACCTCTAATAACTGCTGGATCACTGACCTGAACAAAGGAACCCAGGCTTCTTACCATGAAGTGGTAGCCCTTCTAGAAGGCCTCGTATCCTGTATTAACCACTTAAACCCTGTATACTTAGTTGACTGGTGTCCCCCAGGGGTCTATATTTGGACCTTCCTTTTTTCCATCTACACCCAATTTCTTTGGTTTCTTTTTTTTATTGCCTTATTAGTCCCGGGGAGGGAATTCGGTTTCCGGTTTCAGCCAGCTGACGGCTGCTCAGATGTTTATGCTGAGCGCTCTGGGGGAGCAGTTACGGGTTAAAGGAGAATTTCAGACTAGCCTTTTTCTTACAATTTTTTTTCCCCACAATTTTTATCCCACGATTTTTGTAACCCCTATTTTTCACCCAGTGCCAATGCCTAAGCATGTAATCCTGGGCACTACTCTCCCTCTGCCAGCCTGGGGAGAGCCCCGAACTCAGCTCATGCTTCCTTCAACGCATGAGGAGTTAGCAGACCGCTTCTTATCACTTAATTTCCCTGGTTGGACGTAGCGCGTGGAAGGAACACGTTATTCCAACCAGTTCCTTTACCCTCCATCAGGCGCCCCGGCTGACCAGGGGGAGGCAGTATAGTGACCAAGATTACAGCATGTTTTTGTAAGGGTACCTACCCTAGGGGACACGGGGAGAACATGCAAACTCCACACAGAGTAGGCCCTTTCGCCAACCCCACCTAGGGTATGGGCACTGATGACGCGGAGGGAATCGAACCCAGGACCTTCTAGCTGTGAGGCGACAGCGCTACCGACTGCGCCACTGTGCCTTTTTCTTACCTTTACATGATATTATTATCCTAGGACGAGTGGTACAGTAGAAATATTTCATAACTCCATCCCGAGTCCACCGCAGCTAAAAACCTGAGCGGAAGGCCCATGCGCTAGATCGCCTATTTTCATCGCGATTTTTTATATATATTTTTGTTGATATCTGACGTTCATATTGACAGAAACCTAGCCACAGTGTTTTTGTCCCAAATGGGCCGCCGTAGTGTTTACAAGCTGACATGAATGAAATCACGGGTGAAATCTCGTCTTGCGAGACTTCCGGCGGGGCGCATCTAACACACACAATGTGGCTAGGTTTCTGTCAATATGAATGTCAGATATCAACAAAAAATAATAATACGCGATCTAGCACACGGACCGTCCTCTCGGGTTTTTAGCTGCGGTGGGCTCGGGATGGAGATATGAAAATCTTCTACTGTACCACTCGTCCAAGGACATAATAACATCATATAAAGGTAAGGAAAAGGCTAGTCCGGAATTCTCCTTTAAGTGCCTTGCTCAGGGACACTTCGACACAAGGTGAACCGGTCACTTTCTGATTACCAGACGGCCTCTCTACCCAATGAGCTACGGCCTCAATGGAACTGTAAGTGTTTTACTGTGTAGGTTTGCCTAGAGGTTGCCTGCATGAGTTAGGATGTACGTAAAATGTACGATTTAGGTATTTAGCGGATGCTTTTATCTAGAGTGACTTTATAATATTTCAAGGACCCCTATAACTCTGAATGTGTACATGAAACCCTTACAGGTCCATCTAGTTCCATTTGTACACTCTCAGAGTTACAGACCTTTAAGGGTCCAATTGGAACCCCCTCAAGGAGGGCCCCTGGACCCCACTGTACCACTGATCTATGGTTTCTCACTTGTCAAGTAGCTCAACAAGTCCTTGACTTGCCATTGGTGTCTAAGGTCATGAGTTCAAGGTATGATGCAGAATACACATGCTATTGCCTACATATGAACAGTGCTGTGTGTATTATTGATATATGATTTTAAAGATATTTTTAATTTAAGAATTTTTCAATAATTATGGAGATTAAGGCAGAAGGGCTGTCATGGGAACAACTTGATGGCAGGGCACAGGACCAGAGAGGATGGAGGAGTTTCACCTACAGTATGTCCCTCTGGGAATTTGCCCACTTGAACTTGAACTTGAACTGATCCCTATTCTGGGTGGGAACTTTCGAGGAAAATAGCAGATCTACAAGCATACAACGTGTCACAACATGACATGTGAGCTTGTAGATTGGCTATTTTCCGCAAAGCAATTTGATGTAGAGGGAAAAAAGAGCACACAAAGTACAGAGCCAACTCAGGTCAACTTTAATATAGAGTGGTTAAAGGCTTCTTGTATTTGTAATTTTTGTCTTCCTCTTCTTACTCATTTTCCTCTGCTTCCTCTTCCTCCTCTACTTTTTCCTCATCCTACCCTTTTTCATCTTGCTGCTCAAAATGCCCTCTCTGCCGACTTCTCCATAGGTTCGTTTAGCCTCAGATATTAGATTTTTTTTTTTTATCATCACAATACGATATAACCGTAACAATATTGATATTGGTCATACATATTGATATTTGATTTAGTCCATATGGCCCAGCCCTACTGTCAACATGGTTATATAATAATTGTGCACATTGTGGTCATCCATACCTGTAGGATGTCATCTGGATCCTCTTGAGCTGACGCCACAAAGAGTTCATGCCCACACACCACTCCCTCTGCCAGGAAGTACTTTAGGATCATGCGAGAGTAGCTGTCATACCGGTCCTCCTCTAAAACAGAACAAACAGACAAAATCCAAGCGCAATTGGAGCGCAAACACACAATGTTGATCCAAACAAACACGCACAGAGGAAAATGTCATACCGTGCAAGATAGTATACATCACAGGGAGATCCTAAGAATGGGGTTCCACTGTTCAAATAACCTAAACATCTTCCTTACAAAGAAATAAAGTATAGAATGCATCAATACCAGAACTAGTCTCTCTGCTCTGAATGTCCAACTGGATGCTGCGGTTCACAGCCGCATCACAACGGCTGACTGTAATTGATCTAAGGACTGCTTTCTTGCTGACCCTCTTAGGAACAGATGAGGGTGGGAATCAACATTGGCATGAGAACACAGGTGTCACCTTGCTACCTGGGTATCAAATGGGCATGACACCTCCAGCCCTACTATAACGGTCTCCACAGAACTCCCATCCACTTTCACCACATCACATCCTGGACGGATCGAGAAGGTGTGAGAGGGAGACACCTGTCTGGAACATTCACCTGACCCCCTCCCTCACAATCCAAAGGTGTATAACTCCTGTTGTCAGGCCAAATGACAGAGGTAGACGCAACTAGGGCGGGATGTTGATTCTGTCAAAATGTTACTTGTCACACACCTCGCTTTCATATACAGATGTATGTATGTGGGTTTCCTGTGCTTTTCATTACCATGTGGTCCTCACACTGTCCACATCAAGAGGGTTGACTGACAAAACCCCTTAACAACAATAGCTGTAAAAAATCTAGTAGGAGGTGTGCTTACTGGAGCTTAACCGAGCTAATGAGTGCTTCAATACATGATACATCCCACTCCTTCACCCACAGGTAGCCATTCTCAGACCACACAAGACAGCCACCCAGCCATTCCAAACCCCAGGACCACAGATAAAACTAGCATCATCATTCTGAACCCTCCCATCCCAACCCAGCTGGCCACATAACTCTGCCCAGCATGCCACTGCTGCTTCCTGTCACAACCACCATTTTGTTAGGATGTCATAGGCCTCTCCACACAATGACAAACAGTGGGCACAAGGACAAAGGCAGCAGTGACAGTTTAGGGTGACAGGCAGGCATACAAATGACAGCTTGGGAGTGACATCCTGACGCGTCATCCAGGAGCATCCGGAGAATGCCCCCCCACCCCCCGGCATTCCCAGGTTGTGTCCCTCACCTACAGACTTAGAATGTCTCAGGAAATTCCGCGGCTCTTCAATTTGTTGTCGGTGGGGCTCCCTGTTCTCTTATTGATGGGTTTCTAGGTCAGCGGGCCTTTGTGGCTTTCAGTAGTCCCCACAAAGGCTCCCAGATGGGCCCTCTCAAGATGGGGCCTATTGTGGCTGTGTTTCTATGGGAGCCTTACAAATGGAACCTCCAGGAGTCATTAGGCTGTCGAGGCGGGGGGCAAGGGGACGGGAGGGGAGAGGGATATAGGAGTGACAGGGAGTGGAGGTTGGGGTGGGAGGGAGGCAGGGTCATATCTTTGAGGTAGATCAGTCACTCTGGACAGTCATGGGGTGATATGTTTTTTTGTTGCTCGTGCTGTGTAAGGTTTGGTAGCGGGAAGGATGCTTCTACTGAATTTGCCTTTGAACAGCAGAGTGGGAGTGGGAAAGTCCTGAATCATATCGCTAAAGCTGGAGGGGGAGGAGATAGAATATCTAGGTCAGAGTGATTGCCCCCTAGTATGACTGTCTACTCTGGACTCTTGAGTGTTTTTGTAGCCAATATGCAGCTTAATTGCATTCTGTCTGTCTCTCTCTCTCTCACACCATACTTTGTCACTACATGTCTAATCACTACAGTATATAGTATAGTTTCTTATAGAATGTGTCTAATTACAATGCCTTGTTCAGTCAAGCTAAATAGTTCTCTCTCATATTGTCATCTATGGCACATTTATGACATATTCAACATTAGTCAACGTTTTTAGGCAACGCACAACTCAAAATTATGAAGTTATACCATGCTAAAATCAATGGAACCGAACCACACGTGGTCATTGAAACATCAACTCAGAAGCTTTGTTATTATTAGTTGAGAGATCTCCAGCCAGCAGCCATACTGGGCTCGTCCCACACTGGATGACAAATCAGGGTGGACAGCCCAAGACACATCAAAAGCAAACAACAAGCAGTCTGATAATTTTATGTGCGACTCACAAACAGGCCATCGCAGCTAAGAGGGGGGAGTCTGTGGGAGACGAATGCCTGAAACAACTAACACAAACAAAACCACACTGTCAACTCTCCCACACACACATGAACAAAGTAGACACACAGACAGACAGCACATGCACAAGCATTCACAAAATAAAATGAGCATGTGCGCATACAGATACACACAGATGCACCGCTCTTTCACAGACAAACACAAGTGAACACGCGCACGCAGATTTCACCTTTACTGTGTCTCTCATTACCAGATGAAACCAACCGTACATTGATTCACAAAATGGAAGGGAAGAACACATTAGTGTGTAATCACTGACTCCTGCATCGATTGGGGGGATGAATTAAAGGGCAAAGCAATATCATCAGTTGGTATAGGCCCAGGCTATACACAAATTACAGCTTCAAGGCAAAATGAGACTACCTTCACCTTACTGTCTACCAGTCCATGTAGCCTAGCCTGCGATGAATGATAATAATAATAATAATACATTGGGAAACATTTGTGTCCCGAAACTGTATTTGCTTTGAATCTAATACCATGGCTTATATAATATGGCAGGGGATGGGCATATTAATTGAGGTTCACAGCATGAGCATGTCCACCTGGGATTCTAACCAGCGACCCTCAGGTCAGGTCGGTCTATTTGTCATTCTGCAACATAGTCCCACACTCCAACTGCAATCCCACACTCAAACTACAGAGAGCCTTACAGCAGCCAGCTAAATATACTGAAGCGTGTAGTAAAATCATCAATGTGAAGTGGAGTGCTTTAATAGGGATTTTTTTCTGGTTGGATTATGATCCATAGCCGAAGGCTACATTTTGTTCATTATGATCCGTTATGGACAAACCAGTAGGTTAATAAGAGCTACATACAATACTCAAATTATAACAGAATTGTAGCATTATTGTCCTTTATACTAAAGCTAATTTTCTTTGTAGCTTCAACCGACAGTAAGCCATCTGATGTTGCCAATCACACACCAATTTTAATTTATGGCCATTCATTTGGCATGAAAGTGAAAAACACAATGATATTGCACTTTTCATACAGTACTACTTGTCAACCAGTGGCAGAAAGGGCTCAGGAGGTAGAGCGGCCGCTTGGGAATTGGAGGGTTCCCTGTTCGATCTCTGGCTACCCCTGGGTTAGTGTCGAAGTGTCCTTAAGATACTGAACCCCCGATGGCTCCCGATGAACAGGTTGGTGCCTTGCATGGTTTCCTCTGCCGTGAATGTGTGTGTGGGTGAATGTAATGCACATTGTAAAGCACTTTGGATAAAGGAGCTGTATGAATGCACCATTTAACCAATAGGCACCAAGGTTTACATTTCTCAATATAAGAGTAGGGAGACCACTGTACGTACTGTAGATGTGCTAGTTATATTGTATTAAGATACTCTACCATACGGCTTGGTTAAAATAAAATTGTATGCATTCAAATATGTTCCATATTGGAGCTTTAAAGGTAGGGTAAGTGATTTGCGTTGGTTAAAATAATTGTTAAATAGCTCTATATTCTGATAGTACTCATTGCTATAGAGTGTTTGTTCAGTATTAGGAGTCTCCTTGTCTCTCCACCTCTTTATTAAACAGAAAATGCATTTTCGTTTCAGTTTCAGTTTCATTTCCAATTTTATCCAACCAGGACAGAGAACTCAATCAGGATACAGATTAAACAAGTGAAATTGGAAGTGATGACACTAAGAAATGAGCATGCAAAATTGGAACTGGAACACTATACAAATTAAGCTTAAAAATGGGTACTTTCTCCTGATTGGCTGAGATTTTGACACCTACCGAAAAATGTATTTTCTGTTTATTAAAGAGCTGGAGAGACAGGGAGACATCTGTTACTGAAAAAACACTATATTGCAATGATTACTATCAGAATATAGTATTTTAACCTTTTAACAAAATACTTTTTGTTTTAACCAAAAAATATCACTTACCCTACCTTTAAGATATTAACATAAAACGTCTTGCGGAAACAGAATCATTTGAATGTGGAGGAAAATACTCGGTTACATAACTGAAATCAGGGCCAGAGGTCTTTTTGTGTGTGACATAGACGTCTACATAGGAGAGTGGACAGTCACAATGGGAAGCATTCTAAAATCCACATTGGAAGCCAAACTGGAGCCAGAACTGGACTGGAGCCAGTTAGACTGAAGTCAATGGAAGTGCTTCTTCCATGGATTTGGTTCATTTTTGTGGCTCGGGAGTGTGGAAAAAAAAGAATATCTGGACGTCCCGTCTTAATTTTTGATAAGATGGTGATCGTTGCAAGTCCCTGCAGTATGATACTTTTTTCTTTTTTCGCCAGGACAGAAAAATAGATCCCTGTGTACAATCCGTCTCACAAACTCAATGCTAATACCTGTGTTGTTTGCACCTCCAAGACAATGGCGGACTCGGCCACGCCCCAAAATATGTGTGTCACAAAGGATCCTGAGGCATTCCCAGGTCAGCACGGTGATATAATCACCCCCCACCTGGTCCTCGGTCTGCCCCGTGGCATCTTTCCCAGATGGGCGTGCCCGGAAAACCTCCCTCGGAAGGCAACAAGGAGGCATCCTTACTAGCTGCTCAAACCACCTCAGCTGGCTCCTTTCTACGCAAAAGAGCAGCAGCTCTACTCTGAGACTCTCACAGATGACTGAGCTTCTGACCTTGTCCCTAAGGGAGATGCCAGCCACCTTCCTGAGAAAACCCATTTCGTCCGCTTGTATCACGAAATGTGGGTCATCGTGACCCACATTTCGTGGCCATAGGTGAGAGTACGAATGAAGATTGAACGGCAGATTGAGAACTTTGCCATCTGGCCCAGCCAGCTCTCTTTTTGTCAAAACTGTGCCGTGATACAGCGAACGCAATACCGTTCCTCAACTCTGATTCTGTGACTGATCTCCCACTTCGTCTTCCGCTCACTTGTGAACAAGACCCAGAGATACATAAACTCATTCAATTAGGGCAAGGACTCATTGCCTACCTGAAGGACAAGCATTTGAATAAAAATGGTCTTTGAATTATTTTGACCTTTGTCAAACAGAAAATAAGAATTACTGTACCATAGGTTGTTTCCTGATCATTTGCTTTTGGATGCATGCATTATATAATTTTCTCTAGGTATCTAAAGACCACAGGTCATCAATGTTGGTGGAAGTTGGCACCCATGTGCACTGAACTCATGCATAGCTACAATGAAGTATCCGACCGTTCCTTCGTTACATAGTCCTTGCACACAACATGGAAATACGTGCGGTTGTAGATATTCAACAAAGACCTTTTCACTATGATGAAAACACTGGTCAAAAAATAAATAAAAATAAGCCCCAGTTGATAAGGCTATCTTTAGTTCTGCGTGAGTCCATTGTCTTCAAAAGGGCAGGTGGTGGCTGTGTAAACTGAAGTCTGTCTGACTGTTTCTCAAAATGAACCTTAGTACCAATTAACTAGAGAGTGACAAATAAGTATTTGGGGGTTCTAGTGTTGTTGACAATGACAAGGTGAAAACGTTTTGTACAGTGTAATCAATGTAAAAACGATTTAGGCCATAATTTAATATCATAATAAAATACATGAATATGAATATACTAGATTCAGATTTCCTTCTGTGAAAGATACATATCTTCATGAAAAGTAATTTCTATATTGGTATTAAATAATCCTAATTAAACAGAACTGGAACGAATGCTGTTTTAGCATGAAGACATCAATTTCTAGATGTCAAGTATTCCAGAGTGAAAAGTCCATTAAAAACACAATTTTAATAAACAATGCATTTCACTCAAACAAAGCACTTGGCTTTCTGGCATGCTTAGACATTTACTATGACTTGTGGTATATTGTGATTACTAGTGGCCATTTCCTAAGGTGTACCATAGTTTGTTTATTTTTTTAGTTGTTACATGCAGTGTCATGCAAAAGTAGAGAAAATTGCTCAAACATGTCACATCGCGCAAGCTTGTAGTTCTGCTATTTTCGCAAAGAAATTGTAAATCTTTCCCAAAAAGCAATTAACAAACTTTTTGCCAGGAATAACACATCCAAAATAGGGATACCAAGTTTAAAGTGGTTAAGCGTCTGTGGGTTCTATGAATATTTAACCAATGAAAAGTATTATGAGCTGGTAATTGGATCCATTGGAACACAGGTTATTATTTCCATTTCCTGAAAAGTACGGTTTTGGACATACAAGGTTTCCGCCTGACAGTGACGATATACTACAGTATACGGCAGAAGCTGTGAATGGACAATGACGTGTATTGATGTTAGTATGGTACTTTTGTCCCTTTCTCTTCTATGATAAACCTCCTTCAAAATAAATTACAAACAAAAGTTATCTATTGGCCAATAAAAAAAGAAACACATGGTAAACAATTAAAACAATTCAACCAAGTGTCTTCAGCTGGGTATTGTCATACAAGACCCCACAAAAGTATCAAACACAAGGAACATACTTCCTCTTTTTAAATGCGTATAATGTAGCTAGTTAGTTTTTTGTGATAATTTTCAGGCTCACCTATGAGAAGTACTGCTCCAACTGCTAGCCCACCACCTGTTTTCGAAGACAAAAAAATAACAAGTGGATACAGTGGATAGCGATTAAGATGTCAGCCTCCTGGATTGTTGTTGTTTGATCGTCATAGTGTTCCATATGTGTCATTTCACTTTCTCACTGAACTGTTAAGGACAGATGTTGATGTTGTGTGTGATTTATGTGCCAAACTTTGGGAAATAAGGCAAAATTAATGTTTTTATTCTCGTCTCTACAGGGCAATATCTGACAACAGCTTTACGATTCCAATGTATGACGATCCCAGTGAGTTAACTCGGGACTCCCTCTTTTCCGATTGTATTGCCCAGGGACCACCCCTATTATGCCTAACCTTAACCTCACAGAAACTATGCTTAAATCTAACCTCAAAACCACACCTGAGGTGAAATCCTCGGACAGCCGGTGAGACTCGACTAAACCATCCTTCTCCATTCACATATTTTATTACATACTATTTTATATTGTGCTTAAACATATAGTACAATCAGTAAAAAAAAAACAATGCTTGTTGATGACAATATTGTCAATATTTCAACTGGATCCATAATTATGTGTGACAATTATGAAGAACAGTACAATGAAGATTCAACATCAGTCAAGGTTGACAGGATTCGGGGTCTGTCTCACTGTGACAAGATAAACACACTCCCACACAATACCTATTTTATACATGTATTGAATTAATAAGCATATCATAGAGAACATTACTATCAGTAATAATGTAAAGTAATGGCATCAAACCGGAGGCTAGACAAAATACATGACATGTTCCATTATCATTTTGCCTTAGCTTGTGTCTAGAGCTCACAAACCTCATTATAGAGACACACAGATTGGATTACACCTGTCGAAGCTCACGGGATGATTACCGTATAAACAATTGCTGGGATTATGCCTGTATGACATTGGATCGCAAACGTTTTGATTTCAAGGACCCCCAAAACGACTGCTGCACAGTTGAAAGAACAAAAGTATCTATAAAGTGGTCTTGGCCAAGTTTTGAATGGCATGATCATGGCCATTCAACAGAGCATGTCTTCCAAAAGCACTCATAAAAAACGCAGCCAATCTGTGATGTTTTAACAACATAAAAGCTGAAAACAGACGAGCTGAAGACCACATGTGGAGGGATCCACTCACAGACATTCCACATCAAGTGTCAGTGGAGCAAAGGTGTTTATTTTGAGCTGACAGATGTGATTTATGTCCCCTTTTTTATGTACTATCATCCCATAAGCAAATGCTGGCGACACAAAGCATAGCTAAACAGCTACGTAGTGTAGGTGAATATCCTGTATAATAATAACCGTTAGTATTGTTTTGGCTAGTTCTCAAAGAGGTGGTCCAGACAGTGACCCTCTGGGTTCCAAATGGACCCTACAGGTCTGTAACTCTGAGTGTACAAATGGAAGTTATGGGATCAAATGGACTGTGTATTCATTGGTACTCCTGAGGAGGATAGAGTTTGTTTGTTGTGTGATTTGGAGGAAATTGAAAGTGAGGTTAATTTTTTAGTTTTACTGCCCAGTCTATGATGAATTTATTATTTAATAAAATCAAATGTCATCTATTTGTGTTAACCTTTTTTTGGTTAGATGATTATGAAAGACTTGAATTGTGTGTTATGTAAAGGTATTTTCTTTTAGGCAGATTGTGTGTAAGACTTGGGGGAAAGGCAGAATGTTCTGTATATTTGAAGTGGAGTTTGAAAAACATTTTTTTTTATTTTGTTTTACATTGTACACCTGCATGCAATGATGCAATGATTGTATATGTTGTGCCCTGTAAGTCCATGTGGGCTGGGCACCTTTGGGTGCATGACACAGAAATAAAGAAATCTATCTATCTATCTATCTATACACTCTCACAATTATGGGGGTCCTTGAAACGTAAACATTGGAGAACCACTGGGCTAAATATACATGCCTTGCATATATACATACATGGCTACGCGCTAACCAGCAGACAACAATAACAACACTGACCTATCAAATAGTCGAGCGACGTGACGCCCGTGGACACTATTAACTGTCCGTTTTGAACCGACAGCCTGGTGCCGGGGATGGAAACTAACTTGCTTCTGGTTTTCTTCTGAAAACTAGTCGGCATTGCTGAACGTTCGACTGGAGGAGGTTTCATCATCTTCCCCACATTGTCCATGGGAGCCGCCATGACACACTGCCTGCTGCCTGGTCAGGAGGAAGCAACGTGCTAACGCTCGTTGTTGATGTTTTGGAACGTGGTGACCAATCAGAAGGCGGATTACTAGCCCTGAAACTTGACTGTGATATCATGACAGTCATGGCTGAACTTCAACCCGGTGTTTGCACTTTTTCCATTTACGGCCCGTAAATCTACATAAACGTTCGGATTTCAAATATAAAGTGCAAATCCTATGGCCACAGATGTTACAATTATGTACGGTCCCTCAGAAGTACCAGTATCATCCGTATTGTTCAATAAAAAAGTGTTTTGATCCGATTGGTTGCCATTTTCTCCACATTTCTTCCAAATGCTTTCAACTACGTGACCCTATCGGTTGGGAGGTGTATTGCACTCTGCTACATTATAACTCTATGAAAAGATTGCCTCCAATCGGATTAAAATGCTTTTTATCGAATAATACGGAAGATACAGGTACTTCTGTAGGCCCGTACATAATTGCAATATCCGTGGCCATGGGGAAAGCACTTTATATTTGAAATCTGAACGTTTATGTAGATGTATGGGTCGTAAATAGAGTAAGTGCAAACACCAGGTTGAAGTTCATCCATGACGGTCGTGACAGACTACTGTTGCGTATCCATGGCTAGCGGACTACACGCACTCGACCAATGAGCACAGAGAACGTTACGATGCTACACGGAGCTGTCATTCTGCCCGTGGTGCTGCTTAGGTAAAGCCTGGTGAACTGGTGAGTAATAATAACATGTTTAATAGATTAGATATACATGAGTAAAGCTGGAAATATGCCTGCTTTAGTCATGGTGATCTGTGCACGTATACCACCTACACGATAGTGAACTAATGACAGCCAGGAATCCCATACCGAGAAAGATCGTCTGACTCTGATGACCTTTCGAATGCAGTGATTGTATAAAGCCTTTTTAACTTCAAGGACCCCCGTTTTTATATGCATTATGCCACAGAACTGCATGTTATACTAATTTGCCACAATGAAATGTTTGATTACTGTTTACTCTAACTCAGAAACCATTTGTACACTCAGATTTACAGTAACTCTACTGAGAGTGTACAAAACCTAAACCAAACCTAAACCTAACTATAAATCATTCTGAATCTGGAACCCCACAACAAGGACCTCATGCCCCATCATGTTGCGAAGCAGTGTTCTAATTCACTGCATGATATTTCACAACTTGAGGCACAACCTGACACTATCAGTAGCTTAGGTTGACAGACTCAAACCAGGTCTGAAGATAGAGGAATGTGTACAGTAATAGAACTTGCCCAATGTCCTCTCTCACGCTGCACACAGTACCTCATATTTATCTCATATTTACTCAAAAATAACTATAGGGATGAGAAATGGTGAAACGGTGTCAGAGAATAACATATTGAGTAAATATGAGAAAAATAAATGTCAGTGTGAGTGTGTTGGCCTTTTCGGTTTATTCTTGACAAATATATGAGAGCAGACCACACAAATAAAGTCCCATAGATTTCTCTTCAGTTTTATTCTTTGCTTTAATACTAATCTACTCTTTTATATTTTAGCTCAGGTTCATCCAGGTATCCAGGTCTGTACTGTATGTACAGAGAAACAGATTCTGTTGAAATGAATGCAAACGTAGTACATGAATGAAAGCAAACTATAGTGTACATCTTTAGGTCATGTCCATAGTGTTATGTAAAGTAACAACTAGGTCATCAATTGCAGTAAGTACATACAATAAGTATGTCATCTTATATAGTTGTATAGTTGTTCATCATCTGCTCTGCGGCTCTGCCAGTGTTGGTTTGTACAATGACTATATTTACATTTTAATTCATTAATTCATTTGTGTAATTTTAGCAGTGCTGCATTTATTAATGCTGAAGTTTCCCATTGAGATTTGCACCTCTTTATAGATAGACGTCCAAAGAATATAGAGGCAAAATTTGGGTGGCAGGTTGGGTTTACAATTGCAATTGACTTTGTATACCGTAGCTTATAAAGTAACATCCTATATTAAGATAAGGGAGGGAAGGCCGGCCGGCCAGCGGGCGGACCTCTGACGTCATACTCATGTCACCATGACTCAGCCATAACCATATAAGGAGTTCCCAATGCAGGTCCATATGTGGGCATATCAGTCGGATCGGCGGTGCGACGTAGGTGAACCTCTAGTAACAATATAAGAGCAAAACCGCTCCCCAGTAACCTTTATTTTATACTATGATGTGGTAAGAAATCATGAGCCCATTGTCTGGCTTTGAAATCGCACCCTCAGAGAGGGATCAATAGAAGATTTTTCTTTTTGCGTTGTAGAATATTCTTCAATCGACTGCACTAGATTCATATTCACATGATAGCTGTGAATGAAAAATGTGATTGACAAGCTAAATCCCTGCGCATCATTTCCAAAAAGAATGAGAAGAAAACTGCACAAGGGGGAAACCCAACACAGAAAGCCCACCTACTAGCTTGTGGCTAGGTGAAGTGGTGAACACCAGCACCCCCTGACTGGCACACACGCTGTTTTATTTCATGTCAGTATCTGTAACCATGGTTACAGGTTCAATTTCATTCATAAAACTGTGCTTGCATAGGTAAACATTAGTTTGAGCATTGTGTTTCACTGCTAGTCTATTGCTGATAAACCCAATCAAATGTCCAGCAAGGTAGCAGTGTAAGAGTGACACATTGATTTTGGGGGATTCTTTCTCTGATACACACTTTATGTGGTTCTGATTTATTTATGTTTTAATTAAAATATACTGTATTTGTCAAGTCCCAGAATATTTCCATCGGACCATCTGTATTGTTGTTTTAATACATTGGTAACGGGTAACACTTACTTAAAGGTTGGGTCTATATGCATTATAATCACATTTATAATGCCTTATAATGCTCTTATAAGGCTCCATAACACTCGTTATAACACTCAATTTTACATAACAACTTATAACAAGGTTTATGAAGTATTATAAGTGCTGCTGGCCATAATGCATTATAAGCTCAGCGGAGCAGCACATTATAACTACTATACATACTACATAGTCAGTTTTATGCAGTGTCTTTGGACACTGCATAAAAGCCAGCAGATGATGCAACAATCTTACAGTTCATGCTCCACAAAGTCCAGTTGAACCACCATCAATCACTCTCACATTCAGAATTAGTACTAGAGGTTCGGGTGCGTTATACCGATATGTCTGAGTCATAGTGTCTGTCTGTCTGTGTCCCTTTTGTGCCCATATATGGAGGTCTCTGTATCTGTCTGTCTACCTACGTCAGATGTGTGCCGGCTCTCAAGACAATTTTAATATAGGATTAATCCTGATTAATAGTTGATCGCTCTCAGAGTATCCTCATGTGAGCCAGGCCGGGGGCTGAGGCAGCACACAGGGTACAGTAATGCTCCAGAGGAAGCAATAGCCCAACTGCTCACTTTACAAACGCTCTCAGCAGAGGCAGTCCTGTTGTTTTGACAGCGCTTTTGAGTTTTACATGTACTGACAGGAGACCCAGGGAATATATCGCGACTGACAACAGTGGGCATTGTGGAAAGCCTAAGAGACAAATAAGAGGCTCTGACTGGCCTGCATCTCAGAATGGGGGTTAGCCTGCTTGAGCACCGAGCGTGTGGGCTACTGGAGTACATTGGACGAGAATTCTACCGCTTCTGTTGTACAGTACTAATTTCCACTGAAAAACCCAATTTAACTCCCCGGGCTGTGTGGCTCCATGCAGTGTTAGTATAAACATGCTAAAGTAATAGCAAAGAAATAACAAATATTCTTTTTTTCAATGTGTCATCTGTCCCTGTATATTTTTTCTGTTATGTCAGTTTTATCGATCCACATATCTGATTGTGCTATATAATGCCACCAGTCAAAACATGTCAGGGTTTTCCTGTTCAGATTGTTTTGGTTTCTCTAGTCTAACGCAGCCAGAATTGTGGACCTTGGAGAAGCAGTTGACGTCTTGTGTCCGGGGGATGCAAGATTTTCATCAACATGCACCGCGTTTGTTTTGTTAGCACTGAAAGGAAAACATAATATTCTAAGGGTGAAAGTACAATAAGGTCAGGAATGGATTGGTTTTTGTTCAGGGCATTGCTAATTTTGACTAAAGGATTTGGCTATTTCCATTTAGCAAATATCGAGATGACTAGCTATATTTTTGCTTCCTTTCAATTCCCAGCCAGCTGCTCGGACCTTTGTTTAGCTTAGACTATCAGATATGTCTCAAATACTATAAATAAAATGCATGTTAAGCATAAAGTAAGCCGGGACCCTATTCTTCCAAAATGTTAGACTTGCATTTAAGTTGAGGTGGCTGTCATTAGCTGGTGTTGATCTATATTATGCTTTGTTATGGGCTGACCAGGCCCAAACGTAAACTCTTTTGTGAAACCAATACAAGGCCCGATAAGATCTGTCAACTCTCTCGACACCGTGCCAGCACCACACATGCACCTACGCTCAATACAATAAAGCTTAGTCGCTGATTTTCCATTCTATGTAATTGTCAGGGGATGCAGTCAGCCCACACTTCCCTTTCAGTTCATAGCAGTTGTATTCATATCACTTGGCTATTATTTGGTCTGGCTGACCCATTGATTGCAGGTTTAAACCCCAGCTCCTCAAATAGTAACTCCGCTCAGCTGTTACACGGCTGTGTTGCCGTTAGCAACAATGAAAAGAGCAATGTGGAGATCAGTCGCTTCAATTAAGCCTCTGCTAGAGAGTAAGCCTAGCAGAGATGGGGGTTTAGATGTTGCACAGTCTGTGAATGGGACTTTTACATCTGTCACTCCTCATCTAGCCAGGTGTCTGTATCTAAATCAGCCGGATTATATTTGATTGAACCGATAGTTGCAAAGGGACACCCCCAAGTTGCCATACGTCCCCTCCTTGTATAGCTCACATTACGATCAAATCAAGCTCTGCACAACAGGACTGATGTCCCACCCTCCACTGCCTTCTGCTGTCCAGGGGAAGACATCAGAGGTGGGATTCTGCCTCCTCCTCCAGACTCCCTTCCATCTGGGATCCTCAGGGAGAAGGAGCATATCTGACAAGGGGCCTGTAAGCCTCTTAGCCCCCCTGTGGCCCTGCTCTCTCTCAGCCCATGTTTTCCTAATTTAGGGGTGTAAGGAGACTACAGCGAAGGCCCTTGTGAGCTGTTTGAATTGAGATTCCCTTTGTGGTTCTAATAGACTGGGCATGTTTATCAATTAGCGCTCCCCGACAAATGGCAGAGTCAAACCTCCAGAGAGCAGGAGCAGTGATTCTTATGTGGATCTCACCTCATTCATTGCCTACATACTGTTTCTTTAGTTGGTTTGAGCTGTCATTGGGTACGGGGGAACGGTATCTCAATTACTTTTAAGTTACTGCTGCCTCATTGATACCTGATTAACAGACATTCACATTACTATTACATACTTATATATATATATATATATATATATATATATATATATATATATATATATATATATATATATATATTAACTTAATCTTGCTCATGTAGGTTAATTGAATACATATATATATATATATATATATATATATATATATATATATATATATATATATATATATATATATATATATATATATATATATATATATATATATATATTAACTTAATCTTGCTCATGTAGGTTAATTGAATACATATATATATATATATATATATATATATATATATATATATATATATATATATATATATATATATATATATATATTAACTTAATCTTGCTCATGTAGGTTAATTGAATAATCAAGAGTGCATTTTCTTTTGTGTAAATGTTTTTACATTTCCTATATATCAATGCATCGAATGAATAGATTCAGATTTTTGTATAAATCGATTAGTCTGACTAACCACTACAAGACCTGTATTATACAATACTTTGTTGTACAATGATGGTGTGCAAGAAATGCGAAAACAGACGATCTACAAGCTCACAGGCTCATAGTCTAACTAAAAACAGTGCAAATAATAGTGCAATTCATCTATCATGATTCAGTTCATCTGTCATGATTCAGTAACTGAATCATGACAGATGAACTGAGTTCATCTGTCATATTGGCTACTGTCCTTAATATATAGATATAGATATAGATGTATAGATATGTATATACATACATACACAGAGGGAGGGAGAGAGAGATATATATGTATGGTATGTCTCCTGTATTGTTTATATCAACAATTCATAAATTGTGACTATTGATTCAGCTCACTTGTGTGATTGCCAAGTGTTGTGCGAGTGAATGAGGCTCCCTTAGTAAGAGGATCACAGTGTTAAACACACAATAGGGTGGTTCCATTGGCAGCCGTTCATTTGGGATCCCCCCTGTCCTCCCCTCTGTCGCGCGGTACTGTGGCTGCAGGAAGCCAGTGGACACAGATGGTTCTGCAGAGACTAGCTGCACTGACCGCCTTTGTTTTCCCATGAACATGTTTGCCGTGTAATCCTGGATTAACTGAGACTTTGTGTTAATTTACAGCTGTAATACGACATTCAATTAATGGTAGCGTTGCCCAACACACACACAGGGTATTAGGGTAGATGATAGTGGGGATTGTTTCATGCTCGACACAGGGGACGTAGGAGGTAATAGAGATCCAATCAGAGGTGTGTGTGGACGTCCACCTCATACTGAATCCCAAATGAGCCACCACAGCCTTACGCACACACATACACAGCTATTGTCGCTGCACACGCGCACATGCCACACTAGACTGCAGACACCGCATACGCGCGTGCACACACACTATCAATGACAGAGGGTGCCACGGAAAACCAGGCGGCTGCATATGGACTCTCTCTTGATATCACTCACTGGCCGTGTGATCTTGTTATGCAAAGTCCCTTAATCCCTACCTATGATGAATGCACCCAGGATTGGGGGGCCTGAAACAGAGATATGAAGGCAGCTGTGTGGGAGGCTGGACACTGTGCCTTGGGAATAAGAGCCATGGGGACAGGGGAAAGATTCCTGATCCTTTGACCCGCCGGGAGAAGGAAGAAGGTGTGCGAGATCATGCTTCATAGCGCACCACTGTAGTGTGGGATCCCGAGGTACTGGAGGAGGGAGATGAGAAATAGAGTTATAGCTCAGACGTAAGATTCACATTAACCTCCCCAACAGAGGTATTATAGGGCCAGAAGTGTTATTGGACCAGCTGGAGGACGATGGAGTCTATAGTTCCATAGAGGAGAGCATTGAAGACGGAGAGCAGGCTACAGCTGGACTGGGGCTCTGTGATGTGTGCGTATTTATACTATGTTCCCTTCTACCTGCTTGAGCATTGTCATTCACAGTGATGAAAACTGAACATTCAGAAGTTGGTGTTTTTTTGGATCAAGGGATGGACGGAGCCGCCTAAAGTTATGAATCATGTTAACAATGGAATAGATTTACATGGACAGTTGGCAGTTATGGAATATGGATGGAGTGAGGGGATACATATGTGCATGCCTGTATGTGTGTTGTGGGGTGGGGTAATGGGATTAGGGGTAACACCTTTGGCAGGGCAGGGAGAGCCACCTGACACCCAGTCTGTTGGGGACCAGGGGAACGGAATGGGAGACAGTGGGAGGAGGTGGTGGAGGTGGAGGTGGGGGCGGAGAGGGAGAAGTTGGGGCTCTAATCCGTGTCCATCTTTGGGAAGTCATTCCCAGAGCTCTGAGGATTTGGGGCTTTGGTTTCCGCTCCGCTTGCTTTGGTTAATAATACCATGGGAGGGATGGTGGGCATGGAGAGAGAGAGAAAGAGACAGAAGGAATGGGGGGGGGAGAGAGAAAGAGAAGATTTCATTACCCTGTGGTGGACCGGCCGGCAGGACCCAGGCCTAAGCCAAAAGCCTGGAAGTCTGCACTACCTCTGTACCTGGGTGTGATATGAACTTCTCCTGACATGTACACATTTAATCCTCTCCGTTTCATTACTGTACACAGGACCCTCTGAACGTCGCTCTGACAGTCCATTCTAGCCTCCTTGGCATTCTGTGCATGTGTTGTGGTTGTGTTTGTGCATATGCTGTGCATGGCAGTATGTAAAGATTGACTCTGTCTGCTTTCTTCCTTCCATCCGGCACGTTGCAGCTTGAGTAAAAGTCAATAGCCAGAGTGTTGCAGGGTTGTTTGCTCAGAAGACACACTATCCTGTGTGTGTGTGTGTGTGTGTGTGTGTGTGTGTGTGTGTGTGTGTGTGTGTGTGTGTGTGTGTGTGTGTGTGTGTGTGTGTGTGTGTGTGTGTGTGTGCGTGTGCGCGTGTGTGCATATCTTCTGTTGTTCCTGTGTGTGTGTGTGAATAGGCCGCTGTGTGTGTACATGGTCAATAAAACCCCCTCATTGTGTTTCCATGGCACTGACAGAAGTTGATAACCACCCCGATGATTCCGGCTGCAGGGACGGCAGCACAATGTTAGAGATCAGCTGCAGACAGCATGGAGCTGCTTGGCTGGAAGTGTCACAGCTTCCATGTTTTGTCCGTCACCTGTGAGCCAGGTGTTGATTGGGCCATCTCATGTAGGGATCAAAGGTCAGGAAGGTACTCTGGTGTGAACTAGCTGCTGAGCCCCTGAGAATGAAACACCATGGATAGTGCCACCGTCGCGTCCGGCTGCCCTAGCAGAGTAATTGGCCGTCTCTGACAACCATGTCCTCACCTTTACAAATGACCCCCCCCCAGCTTTAGTTTTTTTTTAGAAGTCCTGGAAAAGGACTTAGCCCTACGCTACATGGAAGAGCTATTGTATGTTTTTGGAGTCCTATAATAATTGCATTTTGTGACTGTAGGTGGAGATGTTTCGCAACATCCTATCGAAGACCCTGGGCTTTGTGGGCTACACGATCCAGTATGGCTGCATCGGGCATTGTGCCTTCGAATATATTGGAGAGTTTGTGGTGGTCAGTATTTATTGAAACGGCTTCATCAATGTCTGCTTTATTTGTATTATGTTATTTTTTTTATCTTAACACATTTAGACAAATTTGCCCTTGCCATGGATTCTATGTTTAATGTGGTTAACATACCTTTTTAATTAAATTGTTAAATTGTGATATTATCAATGCATGTAATTAATTCAGTTTGTCAAAAGCAGAGACATGGATTCCCCCCCAATCCAAATAGAACCCTGGGCATTCATATCATCATTATCCCTGTCTCTGTTTTCACAGTGCTCTGGTCCATCCATGGAGCCCACCATCGTAAGCCACGACGTGGTCTTCTCAGAAAGGTTGAGTCGCCATCTTTTCAGAATTGAAAAGTGGGTTTCAAACTTTCTATCTTCAGTGTACAAAGAGAACGCATGGCAACCATGTCTAAATATATATTAATGTTATGTTGTTCAAATGTACAAAGTTAATGCAGACTAAATTGTGAACAGCTGAATACTTCACACAGTTATGTAGTTTCTATTTTATTTTATGAACTAACAAACAAGTGGTCATGTTTGTCTTCTCTTTATAGGGGTGATATAATAATTGCAAAGAGCCCATGGGATCCTCATATGAACATTTGTAAAAGAGTCATTGGACTGGAAGGCGACAAAGTCTGCACAAGTGGCCCCGCGGCTTTGTTCAAGACGCACACATATGTGAGTTTTCGCTCATGCAAGCCCACATTGAACACCATTCACCACTTTTCAGCTGCATTTCACACGCAGGTATATCTCTTTATTTACCTTACCAAGTTACCAAGGTTTGTATGCAGTTTTACAATTTGGTCTGCAACAGCAACTCATAGCCTCTATATGAATGAAGTTAAAAGGATACAGCAAAGCAGAGACTGAATGAAAAATTTAGTCTGCTACAAAGCACTTGATAGTTAGTTTCAGACTTGACTAAAATGACAGACGGTGTCTCCATGCATAATGCAAACCCTCTCCTGTGTTTGTCCTCTGGTCTTCTCGCTTCCTGTGTGTACTGGAATACCCTATAGATAAGCATAGCTGTTTGCATTTTGGACCACACTCATCCATTTTGTGTCACTGGTCAAAATATCAGCCTTTGACAACAACTATATTTCCTCAGAACAGTGATAAAGCTGAGCATGGGTTCTGCCGGTGAAACCACTGTCATTGCTTTTCTATTACTACCGTCCCAGACGGCCATAGCTCAGGCCTGCAATCTCTCTGAAGCCTGTTAGAGTTAGTGCCAGACGAATGGACAGACTGATGGGTGGGCGGAGGTACTGTATGTGTGTCTGTGTCTTTTTTGTCTTTGTGTGTGTGTGTGTGTGTGTGTGTGTGTGTGTGTGTGTGTGTGTGTGTGTGAGTGTAATATGTGCACCAACAACAGTTGTGTTTTAGCATATCTTGTGTATTGTTCAGACTTTATGGATAGGATACTGAATAGGTTCAGCAATACACAAGATACTCGAGGCCAAAGCCTATAAGTGTCATTCATCAAATGAAATAGCAAGCAAAGATGTTTCCTGTGCTTTGGGCTTCACCTCTGTATATGGAGTGTGAAACCCGGTAATAGTAACATCGTAGTTGTAGGTTTGATCCATATTCCACTGGAGTCAAATGTGAATACAGTTATGGATATTTCAGGGCTTGGCCAAATCCGTAACACAAAATTATGGTTAAGTATTGTAGTGCAGGGAATGCCAACAACCACCATATATTCGTTTTTGAGTTCCCAAGCCTTATTTTTGTAAGTGGGGTTGGGACACCTCATTAGTATTAGTTTCCTGCACTGTGATTGGCCCATTAGTACACCCCTAGCTGTACTGTGATTGGCTGACTCTATTCAGCACTGTGATTGGCTAGCGAGACACATGATGACATTAATAACCTATAAATAGGATTATGCACTTCCAAAAATCATTTTTTTTTGGAAGTGAGCTTCCATCACTATGATGACCACTGTGATGACCACACCGCCCACTTCACACTGGGTGTGATTTTTTGGGCGGTGATTGGGCGGTGAAACCACCCCTATATGTGAGGTTTGGACATCGACATTCGCTGCACTGTGATTGGCCACCATTGTACCCCCCCCACCCATTGCACCCCCCCCAACCCTGCGCTGTGATTGGCCACCAGTGTACCCCCCTAACCCTGCACCGTGATTGGCCAATCACAGTCTATTCAGGACTGTGATTGGCTAGTGAAACATGACACATGTGCATAGCCCTATAAATAGGACTATGCACTTTCTAAACCTTTTGCCTATAAAGATGTCCCCAAAATAGGGACACCAGGTTGACAGAAATAAATAAATCATGTGGGGGAAAATAGGGGCACTCAGTCAATTGTTTTGGGATAGCAAGAATTAAAGTACATCTGGTCTACAACAGGTGCAAATATTTACAACGTAGAACATCAACATCAACACAATGGCGTTGGTAATCAATAACAGCCACCTGTAGCATCAGCAAACAATGACATATTTAAAGGAAGGAATTAATGTAAATACTACTAGGAGTCCCTATCAGGTAAACATAAAGGTTCCCTAACTCAGCTGATGGCCTTTCTTGGGGATTATTAATTCAGACATCGGTGTAAAATGTATAAAATATCAAAGAAAGAAGCACCTGTTTGCTTTGTTTCTATGAACTATTTTGTGCCTACAACTAGATGGTAGATGATTTATACGTAACGCGTGATGCCACTGTAGCTGAAAGAATATATTTTATAAAAGATTTGCAGTGACTGTAAGAAAGGCAGGCTGAATGTTGGAAAAAATCATCAAGTGCACCCAAACCTGAGATATTTGTAGCATTTGCATTATAGCCTTATCTGTGCTCTTTTTAGCATCAAGATTGAAATTTGTGTCACCAGGGTTAGTGTGCTTGCTAATGAAAATGAAGGCGCTGTTTGACAGCATATGAGATAACTGAGAAAATACCAGCTGCACACATAAATGTTTGGCCTCCCTGAGGGAGCTGGGCTGTTTTTGTGTGAGTGTGTGTATGCGTATGTGTTTGTATGGGTGTGTTAGGATGGTGTGAGGCATTGTGGGTAGACCTGTGATGGGCTGCAGATGAATTCTGGAGGCTGGTGTTAGACCCTGTCATCACCTCCTCTTCTGTCCTGACAGACAGGCAGGTCCTCTATGCCCTTAGAGAATCAACACAGACTAATTGGCCTGTCACCTTTTTAGGAATCATTTCTCTCTCTGAGATATTGTGTCAAAACAGAGTCATTCGATCCCCCAATATCACAGCCTATAGACAGCTAACGAGAGCTATTGGGAGGATGTGCCCACACACATACAGTACCACATAGGAGATAGAGATGGTAAAAGAAGAATCCTGTACAGTTGTATGTGCTTCAGGTAAATGTATAGCAGCTCACCACCTCAATCATGTTAACATAATGAGAGCTGTAATGGCGCGTCTGTTATACAACACACCTCCGCAGTGAGGTGAGCTCCAATTTCAGTCCTCCTCGACACGTCTTTGACAGGTACACAAAGCCTCATGCCAGCCCAACCTGCAACCGCAGAATGGCTTCCATCACAACCATCCATCAAACAAGAGCCGCCGGCAGGGCCGATCAAAACAGCTCCACATCTTAAATCCTACAAGCGGGCACCGGGCCTGCCTGGTTCCCTGGAACCCTGTGTGGTTGGAAACAATGTCGGTTGATTACAGCTCAGCTGGCTGAGCTCATTCTGTTGCAGTGACTCAGGAGGCAGTCAGGGAGAGGGCATGCCCATGCCGTGTGCATCATCGTGAAATGACAGAATGATTGGAGTATCTCCTCTGTCACCCTGTCCATCACTGCACGGCTTATCATCATCCAATATCAAGTGATATTGCCTGCTAAATCAAGTGGTTTCTTGAGTGTTCATAACCCGAGGGAATAATTTGCAGGTGTTTTCAGTGGCGGTTAACTACAGTACATCCTTGAAGGGGTATCTGGGTGGCATAGAGCAGTGATTCTCGAAAATGTTCATGTCAAGGACCCCCAAATTGATATGTAATTTGGTCACAGACCCCCACATGAAAAGATTTTGTGCCAGGGGCCCCCAAAAAAGAAGATTTCTCAACCTTGTCCTCAAATAGCAAATCTACAAGCTCAAAACTCGTCGCAGCGCGACGCATTCTGAGCTTGTAGAATTGTTCTTTAAATTGTTCCTAATTTTGCTGGGGACCCCTGGAACCCCCTCAAGGACCATTGGGGGTCTCCACTTTGGGACCCAATGGCCTAGAGGTAAAACACTCACCCACCACTGCAGAGACACAGGTTCACTTCCCAGCAGTGATGAACTTGGCCTGGGCTGCTTCGCTGAACAGAGATAGGAGAAGAACCTCGGCTGGCAACTCCATATGTATTAGAGTGTAGGCCAACAATCAGGGGGGTTGGCAGCAAAAGGGACCACAGGACAGGGACATTGGCAATGACTAAATTAAGAACCCACATCCTTGAAAGACATCATAGAGTCGTACTTTGTATGGCCACTGTGCCATTTATCCACCATCTCAATTATATCTAATAGAATTCTGTGTTTGACCTCTGATGGATTTTCTTTACCCCAGACATCTAAGACCTACAAGGTTATATCCACCAGCTTTCATTCTGTCTCTGACCACATTACAGCAGGTTGGTTTTCACGGTTCTTCCGAACAGTAAGCTTTTCAATTGCTCTGAAACACTGCCCGGTTGATCTTTCCTTTCCCCATGTCCTTCCAGAGGTTAACATTTCTCCATAGGTTAATTAGATTTATGAGACAGACCACAAATCAATCATAGAGTAGTTTGTTGCTGTCAGTTCTTGATTGACCCAAGAGTCAATCAGATTGATTGACCTTGTTAGCAGATTCACGCCCATCAGACCCTGAATGGAAGGGGATTTAATGTTAAGATGCTTTCCTATGCGGTTCCTCTCCTAGCAGATAGTTTGCTGTACCCACCATCACAGCATTCATGGAAAGGACACCTTTTAAAAAATGTCTTCAATACAAACTCTAACCTCTTATGGGGACAAAGAAATTGAAGCTGTTAAGAAACAGGAGTGTTCTGGTTTGACAGATGACAAACGGTGGTGTTTCTATTTCCTGTGCTTGGGAGCCAGCATATGTTACCATGCTAATGAGGTGTAATGGTGGGAATCCAGCATGCTGACATATGGTTCTCAGATGACTCCTTTAATGATATTCATTTGTGTCGTCGTTACTCTGCGAGTTGTTTACCTCGTGTTAGGTCAACATGTCAATGCCTCGTGATTATGTCACGTCATCCGTCTCAATTATATCCAATATGAAAACGAAACAGCAACACGCAGACTGGGACCGGACACACTAATCAGAGGGCGGGGTGATGCGGACAAAAGCAAAGATGTCTGGTGACGTCTCCTCAACGCAGATGAGATTCTCTTCCTTTCTGCTCTTCCCATTTTTTTCCAAGAAGAAGACTTTGGCCGTTAAAAAGTTAGCCAACACAAAAATAGACTCTCGGATTGTGATGCCCATTATGACAATATAATGTGTTGTTGATCCTGTCTGCACATATAGGGGGGACAGCGCACTTAATTAGGGCCTTGACAAGCCTACTCTCCTAAAGTGATGAGATTAATCATAATTGGTGTCACTGTGGATTAGAGCTCGCTCGGATGACCGCCCCACTGGCAGGTCGGACCGCTGTGGAGACCCTTGGACACTGCTGCTAGCCGAAGCTTAGGCCTCTCTCCCATTCTCCCTCTCTTTCTCTCTCTCTCTCTCTCTCTCTCTCTCTCTCTCTCTCTCTCTCTCTCTCTCTCCGTCTCTCTCCGTCTCTCTCCCTCTGTCCCTCCATCTCTAGCTCTGGCTCTCTCAAGCCCCTCTCCTGGCTCTAACCCTCCCTGGGTAAGAGGGGCACCGATCTCAGCCAACAGCCTAATGACCCTGTTTGAAGTTCCTCTAAATCCCCCGACCCTGCCCCGTTACCCATGACCCCTCTCCTAAGACCGAATGGGGTTAAAGAGGGACAGAGAGGTTGACGTTAAGTTAGGGTGAGGAGGGGAGGAATGGCTGAGGCGACTGGAGGGTGGAGGGGCGGATTCTCACTGCATAATAGATTATAGGGCCTTCCTCATACATGTAAACAATGTTACAAACTGTGAACGGTGTTATGTGTTCCATTCGAAGCGTTGTGGAAGTCTACTCTTTTTTTTATCTCTCTCTCAATTTGACCTGTTATGGTGTTTCTAGGTTCCAAATGGCCATGTATGGCTAGAAGGGGATAACATTAGGAATTCCTCTGACTCCAGAAGCTATGGCCCAGTTCCCTATGCCCTCATCCGAGGGCGTGTTTGCACAAAGGTAACAGAGGCGCTAGCTTCACTCCCATTCAGCGTTCATTCATACTGGACAGATTTTAACATTAGGCCAGCAGTTTTGGTGAAACCTCACATATTGGGTACAGTGACACTTCCCAGTTAATTAATAAAGTCCTTTGAAATTTTAAATGATTCTCTGGCTCCTGGCCCAGTATGGACATTTTGAAGCACAATACAAAGACACGAGTCAGTTAGAAGTTCAAAGTAAGTCTGTTTGATTGACCAAGGCCTGGACACCATATTGTCTAGCTTTCCATTCTGCTGTGTTGTCATATCACTGGATGTCATAGCAACCATGACCCTGGAAACAGGTCAGCCAACCTTCTGTCCGTCTGATTGGACAGCAGCACTCCACTGGAAACTCCACTATGACAATGGCTGCCTCGATATTTTATGTCAAACACTACATTTAAATGCACATTAGCTCTTGCATCCAGGAAATTATATTGTTAGAACAGTAATAAAAGTAGGGCTGACCAATATATCAATATTAATTCATATCGATATTGTGATATGAGACTAGATATCGTCTATTGTAATATGATATGGCAAAAAAGTGTATTTTCCTCGTTTGAATCACTTAAGCCTTATTTTATACTTTTTACTTGTAAAATATAGCGAAAATAGCCGATCTACAAGCTTACAACTCAAGTAGAAAATGTAAATAGATATATAGTCACAATATTGATATACCGTATTAGGTCTGCAAAGACGCATGATAATGTGAATTAATGCGACCGGGATGGTTTACCAGCTAATACTGTAGAGCTATTTGGTGAAACACATTGTGATATTTGATTTTGTCCACATGCCCAGCCCTAAATAAAACACAATATACAAAACATAGTGCATACATACATACATTACAGCTACTTGTCTTCTTATTTTCTTTTTTAACCCAATGTTTCTATGTTTGTGTCATCACCAGCTCTGGCCTCCTCATGCTTTTGGTGCTCTCAAGGAAAGCCCAACAGGACGAATCGTTAAAACAGACTGATACAGACTGACTATGTAAATATGATCCTTTGCTTGTAATATTTTTTGAATAAAGCACCTGTTTATAATAAACAAGTTGTTCCTTATCTGGTAACTTTATATTCTGCCAATGGCAGTTTGGCATAGGCCCTGATGCTGGAGGTGTCGCTTTGAAGTAGAGCCCAACCAGTTTGGATGTTATCTGCAGAATAATCTGCACCAATTATGCAGCTGATGTGTCCCGAATTTTCTACCCAAAAAAAAGCAGATATTTAATCTCACAAGTCACAACGCGTCGCATCATGACACATTGTGAGCTTGTAGATCTGCTAGTGTTTAAATTAAACAACGTTCAGTTGATGTGTATTTTCTTCCCAGGCTTTTCTTGCCTTTATTGATATAACTGGGAGAGAGAGTCATTCGGGGAGTGACTGCAGCAAAGGTCCACCGGGACCGGGAATCAAACCCGGGACTCGCTGTCAGGCATCAGAGCCTATGTGGTACTAGCCTTAACCACTTGGTGCCCCACATGTATTTTTTTGTTGTTGTTTGCGTGTTCATCGTATAATTAAAGTTAAATGTTCCTTTCATATATTGAAGTTTAATTACTAATTAATTTAATGTTTGTTTTGTTTTGTTTTGTTTGTTTGCTTATGAGTTAAATGTTGTAGAAAGTTTTTCAAATTGATTTCAAGACTTTCCACTTTCTTCTTCAAAATCAGTAATTGGCGGTCTACGACTCTCCGAAATCGGGATCGGCATCAGACCCAAATATCTGGCCATATGTAGTTCATCAGGAGGTTGATTTTGATTATTTCATAACTTACAAGTACTTATCATCTGAGACTGCTCTAGAACTGTAAGAACAGCGTTATATGACGGGTGAGTAAAGCTGTGTCTCTCTCCTTGGAGCTGGTAATGGCAGAGAGAGGCATAAATGGGATGATTCTACACTGGAAAATCCTGAGTGTTCATTTAACTCTGAGTGTACAAATGTAACCAAATGGTCCATTTTCATTTTTACACACTGACAAATGGAGGATTTCACACAGAGCTTTTTACGGTTTACTCCCCTCTGAGGTTGTATGTTAGAATTCACTCAGGAAATCAGTTTTGAACTTTGAACAATTTTTGAACAATTTACTTGTTGTTGGTTCCTTCTTTTAGAATTTACACAACTAATGTTTTAGCCTCTATCCAGTTATGGATTATAATTAGACCAGAAATCTGTAGGTTAGCAGATTTGCATCAAAACAGTGATCATATTGGATTCACAACTTTCAGCCTCTGAAGACGAGTCTTATAAAAAATAAAAACACAAGTTATTAATTGAATGTTTACCCCCCTTTTTAACTCTTACAATAAAACAAAAGCTCTTTTGGTGTTTAATATTTCATTGGGCTGCCAAAGCAATTGAAAGAATGTTAACATTTCCCATTTAACCATGCAATATTCATAAGCACTTAGTAAGGCAACGCTCACCATCACCGAATAGTGTGTTGCGTGTATGTAGTACGGCCGGGCCAACCCTTCCATTTCTCACAGGGACAAGGAGCGCGATGGTTTGAAATATCACAAAAGTCCAGGCAAAAAGAAACAAAGTTGTTTATTACATCACATTGTTTGGCCTGACCACCTCACTCCCACAAAAAGCCCAAGAAGCATGTTTAACAACTTTTAACCTGGCATCCCTCTCTTGGGCATGTCGTCATAGGCGGCAATGTAAAAAAACTAGCAGATCTGCATGCTTACAGAGCGCTATAGCTGCAATCCATGACTTATTTTTGTAGATAAAACATTATTTTGACCAATATGGTAGGGCATGTTAATACAATATAACTAACACAACTGTGGTGGTTGTAGTTGGTCCCCCTGCTCTTCTATTGAGGAATCTATTAATCCTGTGTGTCAGGTATAGGACCACTAGTGGTTTAGAAGTGGTATTGCATGTATCTCAAACGCGCAACATATCCTCTGCCCAAACCATAGATTTAAAAATAATAGAGGGCACCAGAAATCCCCTCCCATCCACTTGCATTGAGTTGCTCACCCAGCGCATGAGAAAATCACCCCTTCTTCCGGGTTGGAAAGTGTGATGGGTGAGGCCTATTTGGGGCCACTGTGACACGTTTTGCATCACAGAGGTGACGCGTTTTGCGTCACAGAGGTGCGCAGCTCCGTGTCCAAGCTTGTGAGTCAAGCCCATTGGTCCAAGCCCATGTACAGTGGCCCAAGCCGTTTCAAGCTGTAGTAAGTAACTATGAATGGCCAGCATGTCCAATGCGCTTCAATGCAACCACTGGGTTCTGGGGGCTTGGCCCAAACAGAATTTTTGTATTGGCTCAGCAGTAGAAATGTTGGCACTCGTGTGCGGGAACCGGATTCGAATCATGGGTAGGACATAAAAGTTAGGGATTGCAGCTTTAACCCATTAAAACTGGGAAAGTATCTGTGTCATTTTAGATTTTAGTGTTTTAGTGTTTAGTGTTTTAGCAGATATACAACCTCACAGCGCATCACTTCGTTCCACGCTGCGAGCTTGTAGATCTGCTATTTTAGAAACATTTTGTGCAAACTTTTAATATACATATATATATACTCAAACCTTTGCTTCTGGGGGTCCCTGGAACAATTTATTTTCAGATGGGGATCGGTGGCCAAACACGTATAGTTTTGGGGGTCCTGGACGTGAAAAAGTTTGAGCACCACTGAATATAGTAAAATACGTTTTTCAAAAGACATTTGTAGAATCGGGTCCTCAGGTCTTAATGGGTTAAGTGGTCTTAAGGCCTTTGCATTGTGCTTAGACCCAGATGACCATGTATTCACACACTGTACTGTACTGTACTACTTACTGTGGAAGCTCAGCTGGTCATTCTCCAAGGAAGAGGGGGGACTCTGCTCCTTAGAGCTCCCCAAGGGGGAGTGAGTTCCAGGCAGGCGGCCGTGGGTCCCTGTCCAGCTGCCTCCCATGTCTAGAGGGGGGCCAGAGGGTCAGAGACATGGCTCCCTGTGACACTAAATCTTCTGCTTGAGTGTGATCGTGCCTGCTGGGAGGGAATCTCAAGATTGTGTGTGTGTGTGTGAGAGAGAGTGTGACTTTGTGTGCGTGCGTGTCTGTGTCTGTGTGTTTCTGTGTATGCGTGCATATGAAAAATATTTATGCAGGCTTTTGCTCCAAGCACTATCTTATTTCTCAATGTTTAATATTCATCTGCTGCATGTCAACACAGCTCAATTGAAATGCTGACACAAATAATCTTTTGATGATCCTATAGAGGGCGCTTTGGTTGCTCCCCAGTGCAACAGTGGCCACAAAGCCTTGATTACAATTTATGTTATTAAAGTTGAGGATTGTTTCTCACATATATGTCTAAAAAGTAATTATTGGTATTGCTATTATTTATTTATCTCTCTTTTTAAGAAGACCCCCCTCCCCCCAGGTTCTTTGATTGGTGTTGATGCCTGATGGAGAGGTGAGTAAAGTGAAATGCAAATTAGCAGACTGTGCCTGATACCTCAATTTGACCTCCATATTATTTACAGTTTCCCGCATGGCGTTCATGTACATGGCACACGCTCGGTTTACCCAGCTCCAAATACATGACCAGGCATAACATTGCGCTGAGGGGACATAAACGAGAACGAGAAGAAGAGATAAAGTAGACATGAGAAGAAACATGACAAACAGCTGTGCTGATGTATGTAGTCTATGTCTATGATCTGCTGCAATAAAACTGCAAAGTTGCTGCTCTTATGTATTATGTGTTAACATTTTGTCAAATATTTTTCAGTTTGTTTTTTTACATGACACAATCATGATAACTGAAAATTTTCCCGTTAATGGCTTTATATTAAAATTGCAACATTGCATTTATTTCATTTTCTCCAGTCTTACAGTCCAGCATTAATTAACTTACCTGAATAATTGTGAAGTGTTGGCAAAATTAGGGTGATTAGGGTGTTCGTAGCATAGTGGGTAGAGAGGGCAGAAGGTCGCCGGTTCACCTCCTGGACTGCCCAGTAATACGTGTTGAAGTGTCCCTGAGCAAGACACATAGCCCCTAATTGCTCCCCCCAAGCGCTCATCATGACCATCTGAGCAGCCATGGGTGATAAATAAAGATCTACAAAAACAAACATCATTGCTCTGCACTGTATCTCAAACCAGTTTCAAGTCTTTGCAAGTTGATTTTCATATCATACTGAAATAGACTGCTTAATCGCATGCAAATGGTTGGCAGTAATGTCAAGTATACCTTGAGTTGTAGTCGGTGGGTTAAACATGCCAGGACACCGGTGGTCCTTAAACCATACGAACCCTTAACATTCTGCAGAAATAATCGATCTACAAGCTCACAATGCGTCGCGACACGTTGTGAGATTGTAGATCGGCTATTTTTGGCGAAGTGATTTGGTGTAGTGGGAAAAAGGTGTGGGGCCTTGTTTAGACCCCTGGAGGACTCTGGTATGAAGTATATCGTGTTTAAGTGGTTAAGGAGTGAAGAGAGAGAAACATGACAAATACCCAGAGGGTAAATGGGAAAGTGGAGTGGAGTGGAGTTGTTTGTGGGACAGAGTGTGTGAGGGAGAACTTGTTTCTGTTACCCTGTTACCCTTAGTTCATTTCAGGTTAATTGAATTCTTTTGGAAAGCAGAGGCACTTGAGAGGGGGCACAGAGAGGGGGGGGGATAGAGAGCAGGAGAGCCCGCCTCTCATTGGTAATAGTCTGGTTTTGTTTGTTTTCATATCCATGGCAGAGAGCCTGACCCAAAAGTAAACTGAGGTCACTCTCTGAAGCATTCCTGTATCTGACTAATAAAACGCTATGCATGTCTGCTTCCTTTTGCCTGATGGTCAAACATGTCTGTCTTGTTTCCATAGGTCTCTAAGCAAGCAGATCTTCATTGAAACGATGCCACCCAATGAATGTCTATACATCTATCAAACAAAACTTTTTGCTATGAAATCCCTCGATAAACAAAATCACAGTGTGCCAGTGGCATGCAACACATTACGCATCAGTTCCCTTTCCTCTCCCTTTGCATCCCATTCCCAACTACTCACACACTTTCTTCCATGCACTTTTGCTTTCATTCTCTCTAGGCAGTCCCTCCTGTGTTCCTGTTAGCTGATGAGGGAATTGGTCCTTTCATTGACGGATCCTTTCATTATCTTCTTTTAATCAAGCTTGTTAGTACTTTTTAATTAAGACTTCACAGACTCTTTTGATCACATTTGATTTTGTGTGTGTGTGTGTGTGTGTGTGTGTGTGTGTGTGTGTGTGTGTGTGTGTGTGTGTGTGAGAGAGAGAGAGAGAGATAGAGCAAGAAAGAAAGAAAGAGAAAACGAGAAAGAGTGAGATCTTCCAGTAGTCCCTATTCTATGTGTGAAGATGACTGAACGGCTTCAAACAAAAAAAGGGGGAGAATTGGTTGAAAAGCACCTTCTCCAGTTGCGTTCTTCCAGTCCTTGAGGCTTGCGGACATCTCCCAAGCCAACAGGCGTCAGCCCCTGGAGATCCATACCAGACAGATGGTATCGGAGGCTGGATAGGATGTCTATCGAACTCCCCACTGCCAAGTTTGTTGTGATGATCAGACACATCAGTCTGTCAATACACCACAGCCCAGCAATCAAAGAAAAAGCGCAACACAAAGCCCATTTAGAAAGCAAAACTAAACTTTTCTTGGATTTCATTGGAGAGTTGAGACATGGCCATGAACTTTCTTCTCAGCACGGAAATGGAGAGGCTTCCACTGACAGTTGAATGATGTTAATTCAGTGAAGAAAAATATGAATAACCGCATACTCTGCTTCATATACTGTAGATGATTTATTCACCTCAACGTTGGTGATGTGAATAGATGGAGCTGAGTGTGTGTGGTTATTCTTTTTCTATATATCTTTCTTTATTGGTAGGCTACTCCCTCAGTAACCAGCACATCTTTCACTTGGTGTGATGTTCACCATTGCGCCACTGTTGTTTTCTTTCTTTTCTTTTTTTCCAGTGCGTATACATCAAGTGAATAACTGTTCATGTCAATAATACAATAACACCATGGATTTTACAGTACTGACAAAGTAAGCCATGCCCATAAGTGAGGATGTTAGCATGTCAGATGGGGGGGGGGGCGCACTATAGAGGGCCTTTGCTGTACTGTACATACACTCACTGAGGGTCCTAATGGAAGGCTACGGGACCTCTTTCCCCAGGCGAGAAGGGATGCAGAAAGGGGTGTGGGGGATGGAATGGAAGGCAGCCTTAGTCTGACAGGCCTGACCTATATCCCCCCTTTGCTTAGCAGAGAGCGAGAGAGAGAAAAACTGAGTGCGAGAAAGAGAGAGGTTAATTGGAAGATATACAGTGCAAATGTGCCGTTTCTGTAGCTGTTGGTTCTTCTCACTATTCTGCGTACAATGTTACTGTCATCACAAGAGTTTCCTGAAACAAAATCAGTGTTGCATCGTTCTCCATAGTGTGTAGGTGTCCACTCACTGCACTTTTGCTTTCATCCTCACTAGATTTACTTAGTGTGTGTTCACGTCAATAGATACAGCCGTTCTAATGGTTGTTATTCAAATTAAAGGGGGTGTAAGTGATTATGTAAGTATTTATGTTAGCTCTATATTCAGATAGCAATCATTGTTATAGACTGTTTGTTCAGTAACTCCCCGCGGGCGACAGGGGAGGTAAAATGAAAATACATTTTCAGGTCAGGATTCAAATTTTACAGGATAAACAAGTTGAATTGAAAGTGATGAAACAGAAGAATTAGCAGACAAAATTGGAACTGGAACACTTTATAATTGAAACTGATAAATTATCTTTGTGGGGCTTTCTCTCCTGATTGGATAACATTTGTAGGCCGAACTGAAAATGTATTTTCTGTTTACTAAATAGCTGAAGCTAGAGCGATGGGGAGATCCCTGCTACTGAACACTATAGCAAATATTACTATCGGAATATACAGTACTGTGGAGCTTTAACCTTTTAAGAAAACAATATTACTATATACTATGCATGCATAGTATTTATGTCTGATTATTCAATATTCATCATAAAAACAAAGCTGCTCAGAAACTAAAGTGTGTGTGTGTGTGTGTGTGTGTGTGTGTGTGTGTGTGTGTGTGTGTGTGTGCGCGTGTGTGTGTGCGTGTGCGTGTGTGTGTGCGTGTGTGTGTGCGTGCGTGCGTGCGAGCGAGCGAGCGAGCGAGCGAGCGAGTGAGAGAGAGTGTGTGTCTGGCATGTCCTGCACGGTCCCTGTAGTGAGATACACAGGCCTTTCTGCCTGGTTTACTGATGGGGGCTGTTCGGCTTCCAGGCAATTTAGCAAAGGAAACTCGGCACAACAAACATACTGATCCAGGCAATAACGGAGGGCGCACACACAATGCATCACACACATCAACAAGAGACACACACACAGACGCACACATGCTGTAGCCATGTACAATATACACAAAAGATCCATAGTATAACAAAACAAAATACATAGTAATTAACACCAACAAAGTTTGATATCCATTGTATACTGCAGTACAGTGTATAGTATAGAAACTCTGAGGCCTACTGACAGTTACTTCTAAACTTTCTTTGCCATTTTTACCCTCCAGAGTTTCTACTGTAGTTTCTACCTGCACATGTCAGGCTGTGGTTTGATTGGAAGGAAGTGGTATTTGAGTGGTAATGGGATGGCCCTCTCACCCATCTTGGTGGGAGGTGATCTCTCTCTCTCTCTCTCTCTCTCTCTCTCTCTCTCTCTCTCTCTCTCTCTCTCTTTCTCTCTTTCTCTCTCTATCTCTCTCTCTCTCTCTCTCTCTCTATTCACATGTCTTGGTGAGAGCTTACAGCTCCTCGTCTGCCCCTAAGGTCGAGGAGTACAGAGGAGAGGATGCGAGGAAGGGGAGTAGGCCAGGGCAAGAGAAGAGCAAGTAAGGGGAGAGGATGAGGGAAGATTGAGGAAGGGGAGAGGATGGGGTGTACAGGGTTAGAGAAGAGTGAGGAAAGGGAAAGGATAGGGAATGGTGAGGGAAGAATGAGGAAGGGGAAAGGATCAGGTTGGGTGAGGGAAGAATGAGGCAAAGGGAGAGAGATTGAGAGGTCAGGATAGGCATGGGGCCCATGTGGTGATGCAGAACTGGCATAGGGAAGCAGAGCATTGCGTGCGTGTGTTTGTGTTCCTGTCCGGTCACTGTAGTTCAAAAGCTGAACCGCATCCAAGGCTTGGTAATGACGCAGCCGGCCACAACAGACTACAATAACCAACAGTCCACTGCTGGCCAATTACTGTCTGCCACAATTATATTTCCAATTCAGAGGTAACAGGGGAAAGTGGCCCAACTCAACTAATCATTTCGAGCAATTACTTTTAAAACTAATTAGAATGTCAGGGTCAGTTGTGCGTGCCTGAGCTTAGAGGAGGTTTTTGTTTGTGTTTTTGTTGATGTTTTCACTTTGTCAAACGGGTGGACTTGATGGTTAGAGATGCAAGAGGGGCCAACATCAGTGACAGTGCAAGCCAAACATCAACCCCATCTACTGATTGAGAGACATGGTCATTATGGGAATATGTGTTCAGAAATCAATTTGGTAAAGAGGGTGCTGTGTTCATTCTGGGACTTTGGAAGGGAAATTTGAATTGAGTTCTGGTAATGTCACCCACCTCAAATGCTCAGAGATGACCAACAGTTTACACAATTGTGAACCAAAGATGTGACAAGGTATAGGGGTGTTTTGAGGTAGCCTGGCATTGCCAGACTGATCATGTGGGATCACTCACAAGTTTCCCACGTTATCGTGGGGAACTTGATCCCACATGATCAGTGTGGCAATGCCAGACTAGTTTTGAGGAACCACAGACACAACATGATAAAAATGGTTGGTTATCTTGGTTCCTGTATTGAAGACTTTAAGACTTTCTTCTGATTAAAGTCATGCAAAGGAAAGATGGAAATCTTGTCATGGTTAATGACCCATTGCACTTAATAACGAATAATGATTGCCAACAAGTAAGGCACACCTCAAAGTGATGGCCCTGCAACATTTCGAGCCACTGGGCAAGTTGTTTCTTTGGGCTCCTTAAAATTGAGAAGCCACAGAGGAACTCATATCCACTGATACGCTGGGCTGTCCACACAACCCTATGGAATGCTTTGCAGTTGAGGGCAGTATACCGTACCAGGCAGTGACGCAACTGGTCAGGATGCCCCTCAGTAGTAACCTCACTCCGTCAAATGGAAGAAGCTTGCGACACACATTTTGTTTCACAGCGTACTTGCATCTGAGACTTCGGGCGCAGAATCGATGACAGACGGAGTTTCATTTTTTCAAGTTACTAGGCAGGTGATTGGATGATCCCGCCCCTAGCAGCCGCTGATTGGTTCGTATGCTCAGCGGTTCGGGCAGCTTTACTCTGTGAGCAATCCCAGACCCTCCTTCCTGAAACCAAATGCAATGCAATGCATGAGATTTCCGGAGGGAGGGGGTGTTTACCAGGCTACCTCAGTAGTGCCTCTGTAGAAGGCTCGTAGGACCTTGGCCGCATGCCTAACTTCTTCAGTCGTCTGAGGTGAAAGAGGTGTTGCTGTGCCTTCTTCACCACATGGCCGGTGTGCACATCCCAGGTGAGTTTCTCAGTGGATGCCAAAGAACTTGAAATCGCTGACTATCTCCACTGCGGCGCCGTCAATGTAGATGGGGGTGTACTCTCTGTCTGAATTTCTGTAGTCCACAATCAGCTCTTTGGTCTTGTCAACATTGAGACAGGTTGTTCTCCTGGAACCGCTATGTCAGGTTCTCAACCTAATTCCTGTGTAGACCATCATCGTCAGTGATCAGGCTTATCACTGTCATGCAGTCAGTTAACCTGACCACTATTACAGTATATAGGAGCTAAGGTTGCCAACCGTCCCTTGAAATAAGGAATGCCTTATTTGGAAACAAAAAGGCTTGTCCCTTATTGAACCGATGAGGGACACACTTTGTTCCTTATTTTTGGGAATCAATCAATAACACACAAGTTCAAATAGCTCATATACATATTCTATAATACAGGTTGTTAACCACTTAAACCCACTAGACTTTCTAAACTGGAGTTGTCTCTGTACCTGGACCGCTTTTTTCTGTGTAAACCAAATGGATTGCCAAAAATAACCGAGCTACTATTTTTGTAGATCGGCTATTTTTCGCTAATGCTCCCACAGAATATGGATTCTTCACTCTTGCTTTTAGCTGATTTTTTGGTTGATTTTTAAATCTCTGTGTTGTTAACCATGTCCTCACTGTATTGCCTGATTCACTGCCTTTTGCTATTATTTTAATGTTGTTTTATGCTTTTGCTTTTCTTTTTTGCTTTATTGTTAAATTAGTTGTAACTGTAATTGTAGTCTTGCTCTGTAAAGCACGTTGAGCTGCATTCATGTCATGAAAGGTGCTATACAAATAAAGTTTATTATTATTATTATTTGAATTTCAGGTAGTTGGCAACCCTAGTTGGAGCTGTGTGTGGCCAAGCATTGCAGTCGCGGGGGATTAGATGAAGGGACTCAGAATGCAGCCCTGGGGGGCTTCTGTGTTGAGGGTCAGGGGCACCGAGGTGTTGGAGCACCACTTGGCATCGGTCTGACAGAAAGTCTAGGATCCAGCTGCACAGGCTTGAGTTGAGTCATTGGTACCATGAGCTTGAAAACAGACACACATTCAGTATATTTACAAAAGCATATATAAAAAATGTAATAAAATTAAAAACACATTTTGCATACTGTATCTGGAATGGTTATTGTGCAAAATATACCAGTCAAAGATTATATCAAAATGTACTTTTGTTCAGAGAAAACAAAGCAACCAGGTGCACACCAAAGAAGTAAGTTGTTAAAATAGTTATATGTCAAAGGTACTCCTGGATCAGACGGATACAACATCAGATGAAAAACACAGGATCCGGGCACTCAGTGTAAAAAGGAGGAAACAGACTTTATTATTACAAGGCAAACGGCAGAAACGCATTTGCCTTGTAATAATAAAGGCTGTTTCCTCCTTTTTACACTGTATACCCCGATCAGTTTTGGGGACTCAGTTTTTTATCTAACTTTCGTTTAAAAAGTTACACAATATGACTTTCACTATGTTCCTGAAAGAATTTAGGAATGTTCCTGTTCTTGTTTTCTATATTGCATCATGTCTGAATTTCTGCCATAGCCTTCAGTAGATAGGCCTAGCTACTGCAAGATAATTGCCACAGTAGCAAGAAGAACTAATCAGCAACCTTGCCTATTGTTTGTCTTCAATAGCCAATCAACTCAACAACCCCCTGGACTGGTCTACCCTTCCAGGTTCTGCCCATTGGAAGTTAGCAGAAGTAAGATGTTTTTTTTCTCCCAATATTTGAAAATCAACATGTTCACTGACAGAAAATGTTGTGTTCTTAATAGCTCTCAGCCAGCAAGCTAGAATCAGAAGCTAGGTAACAGTTAGCCACATATCTGCTAACGTTAGCTATATCAAATGCAAAAGTAGCCCAATGATGCCAAGAAACAGTAACATTAGCTAAGATTAGCTAGCTAGCCAACCTTTCCTGTCCATCCTCCAGGTTTTTATATACAGTAGCTCCATAGGTGCAACAGGGTCACAGGTGAGATGCACATTGCACACTAGTGTGAAATAGTTAACTTAAGTTGTGAGATAAGCGTTGTTATTTATTTGGGGCACATTGATTTAGTTAGTACACTGTAAAATTAAAGTAGAGTACTCTGAGTGTACAAATGTAACCAATACTTGTGGGTCCATTTGGTTTCAGTTGTACACTCTCTGAGTTATGAATAAATTAACGATTTTACATAATAATAACAATAATAATAATAAACTTTATTTGTATAGCACCTTTTAAGGGCAGAGTCTCAAAGACAAAGTAATAACAGAAGAAATCGCACCACAAGACATGACATAAACCAATAGGCATGACACAGGTTTGCTTAGCAGAAAGAAAAACACAGCACAAGAAATAAATCAATAAACATAACAATAGATAAAAAAATAAATTATTAAATAATTATAAAACATAGTAGATAATGCCATTATAATAGTAATAGCCTACTCACTAAATCAAATTAACAGAGCTAGCCCGTATATTTACTCTTTATGTATCAATGTATAATTTTTAAAGGTGCAAGGAGAAGCAATGCATCCAAGTACCATGAGGACACAGACAGGAGATGCAGATCGTACAGGCCCACAGGTACACAAGCAACTAATTACTATTTCGGTAATTGATTCATCTAATGATTAATCTATTTCTTCATCAAAGAACTGGACTAATCTAACTATTATTTTACTATGTCTGAGTGATTATTAAACATATGACAACAGGGAGAACAGATGTAATGTTCTTTCCGGACAGTGACTGGATGACTGATTTAACCCGTGTGCTCAACAGATGTGTTGTCACACCTATAGCTCTAATGTATATGCTTCAAACATAATTCTGTTGCAACATGAGTGACAACAACATGTTTACGAGCAGAAAAACATAAAGCAAACAAAACAAAAAACCTTGGTAACAGGACTTGGGTTTTACATGTTGACATAATCGGCTTTGTTCACATTAGTTGTTTATGTAAGTTTTGCCATGCCTTTCACTGTATTCTGCCAGAGGAAACACACAGTGAAACCCTTTCCCTCCTATTCTTGAAGTATGAATTAGAGAGGTTAGGTTAGGTGAAACCTAGTATATTGGCTGGACTGTGAGCAATGTGTGTGGGTGTAGTAGCATTAGTGACTCAGAGCCTCTGCCTGATGAGAAAAAATCCTTTATCTCGCCCAGCCAAGGAGGGATTCCCCTTTAGGCTAGTGGTTAAAGGTATCATGACATTCATGTTTACACCACATTCAGAGTCTTTGTCCTGGTCCTTCAAACGTGTACAAAAAGTTTTAACTGAAAATTCCACTCCAGTGATTCACTGTAGGTGTTTTTGTCTCACATTTCTAAAGCCTTTTTAACTGCAATGAAAAAAGAAATCTTTGCCTGCGGGTGTCGCTGGTGAGGGATTTTGCCTGTCAATCATCGCCTCTGCTCCGCCCCCCCCAAAGGAAAGGATAGGGGAGGGGAGGGGCGAGGAGGAGAGTGGGCGGGATTAATCGACTGTGACCTCACTGTCAAAGGGCCAAGCTCAGATTACTTTTCAGCCTAATTATTCAGAAAACCCCAGACCACAGAAAATCCACTGAATGTTCAAAGTTCAGATTTTTTGGGTGTAATTGAGGTCATAAAACACAAAAAAAAACATAAAAAATATAAAAGGTGAAAATGAATGTCATCGAACCTTTAAGATGTTAGCTTTCCACGTGGGAGACCTAGGTTCGAAACCTGTGTGTTACAGTACATGGGCAATTTGTATAGTCTGTGGTGGTATCTGTAAATTATAGAAAATTGCAAATTAACATTTCATAACCAGGCACACTGATTTTAATATGTCACAGGATGCTGAGTGCCAAGCAGAGAGCATTTCTATAGTTTGGTTTGGTATGACTCGGATTGAACCCTGACCTCCCAGTCTCAGGGCGGACACTCTCACACTGAGCTGATGTTTTTCCTGTATAACCGCATCTCCATACAGTAGTAGGCTATATATGGGCATATTGGTCAGATTGTCGGTTCTGGACAACCGCCGTGTAGAAAAACTCAACAGTTATCCAGAACTTTTTCCAGAATATGCCCAGACTGGATAATGTTTGCTATATTTTGCACTTTGTATAGTACATTTCTTTTTATGCTTAAACAATTGCTGATTTACAAGTTCACAATGCATTGTGAGCTAGAACATCAGCTTTCTTCTTTTTTTAAAAACTATAAAATAAGGTTAAAAAGTATTTAAACTAACCCTTATTTTTGCAAGGACCCCTGGGGGTCCCCGAACCATTCTTTGAGAACCATTGAGTTAAGTTAATATGAAATACATGTTGTCCCACATTAGTAGCATGTGAATGACATATTTAAGCTTGTCAACACTATTTAACTCTATGTTCTGTTTAGCCCCATGATTTGTGACCTCACCCATCACTGTAGCTCGGGACTCGTCATGTCATCCAGAGTTTGGGGTGCCGTGTGAAAGATTGTCTTTTTGACCTATTTTCCAACATCGTATCAAAAATGTAAAGGTAGACCAAAGTTCATACAGATGTAGTGAAAATAGGGTGGAACAATGATGTGAAACAATTGGTTAATTCTTTTTTTTTTTACATCCTGTGCAGAATTTAAAGACCATAATGTTTCTGCACATAGTTCCTGCATATTCAAACTGAACAATTACACCCTTGGTTAACTGAGCAGTAATACAGTCTCTTTTGCTTTGATTGAACTGCAATTCTGAAATCGAATATTACAGCTGGAGTATTGAAATATTAAGTGTGTGTGTGTGTGTGTGTGTGTGTGTGTGTGTGTGTGTGTGTGTGTGTGTGTGTGTGTGTGTGTGTGTGTGTGTGTGTGTGTGTGTGTGTGTGTGTGTGTGTGTGTGTGTGTGTGTGTGTGTGTGTGTGTCAATGTTTCCAATCGGAAAATCTGCAAGATGGGCTGCGTTCCATATTTCATGAGTCTTGGGGGTTTCTTTTTTTTTACCATACCACTCTTAGACACGCACACCCCTGCTATACTGAACACATACAGTAGCTGGTAAAGACACACACTGGTGTGTGTTACTATATACGTACGTGTGAGGACATTCTAGGACAGCATTGAAAATTGCTGAAAATTTGAAAAATGCGGAAAATAGCTCTACAAGCTCACAACGTGTCGCGCTGCAACGCGTAGTGACGCACACACACACACACACACACACACACACACACACACACACACACACACACACACACACACACACACACACACACACACACACCCACACACACACACACACACACACACACACACACACACACACACACACACACAATACACATACACATATGTAAATGTAAAAAAGCCTGCTTAAAAAAGAAGTGGACATTCTGCCTCAGTAAGATGGATCATCTCATAATACATGTAACACGTGGTTACAGTGACACACGCAACTCTCACACTCATGCAGTTGCTTAACCCAGATAACCCCATGGTTCTGTGTGGGATTGATTGCTGTAGTTCTATAGCTATATTCTGCTGCTGATGGCACTGATGGTGCAGATTGTACTGATGATCAGTGGTGTAAAGTAACTAAGCACATTTACTACTGTACTTAAGCAAAATGTTGAGGTATTTTGTCTTTACTGGAGTATTTCCAATTTTCAGTGCTTTTACTTCTACTCCACTACATCTCAGAGGCAAATATTTTACTTTATTTTTTAAACGGGACATTGTGCATAATGAGTGCTTTCTACTTTTGCTACTTTAAGTAACTTTTTATACCAATGCTTTTGTACTTTTACTTGTAACAGAGTATTTCTACATTGCAGTATTGATACTTTTACTTAAGTAAAACATTTGAGTACTTTTTCCACCACTGCTGATGATATGGAATGGATGGTGCTGATGGGTTGGATGGGCCTGCGGGAGCCAAAGGCAAACGCAAAAAAGGGCGGTTTTCAAATACCCGTGGATGGGAATGGGTAGTAAAAAATAAACCTGTGTGTCCCGCAAAATCCCACACCGTCCTGCAGTAACTAACCGGATATAGCTCACCTGAAGTATGTGTGGATGTGCTTTACTTTAGCTTGATATACACACATTTATCTTATGGTTAGATGCAGTGGAGAACTTAATTTCTATGTATGGTTCCCGACAGGTATGTGCATAATGCATCTATTTAATAACCTACTGTCAAGTCGTAAGTCCAGCAGAGCCCAATGTGTAGCTGTCCGTGGTGCTATAATGGCCGTCTCTCTCTCTCTCTCTCTCTCTCTCTCTCTCTCTCTCTCTCTCTCTCTCTCATTCTGTTTCTCTTTGTAATATCTTGTGGTAATGTCATGTGGTACTAAACAGTAATATTGCACGATTATGCGCAACTAAACGGCACTTCCATTTTTGTTGCGGTGGAAGTGGTTGTCAGAAATCAACTGCAGACGAGGAAGCGGCACTATACGAAAACAGCAAAATCAGAGTGTTAATTCAACTCTGAGAGTGTAAACGTTTTTAAAATCGGATTTAGCAGGCTACGTACATTATTCATTGTGGGCTACAGGCCATTAAGTGCAAAGTTGTCAAATACACACAAGCATCCGTTCATAATATGTGCAGCATGCTTCTTATTGTGCATTTACACACACACACACGCGCACACGTGCGTGCGTGCATGCATATACGTCACAGTCAAAAGTTTGTGTAATATTTACATTGTAGAGTTAGAGTTACTGTGTGTACACATCCAGTACATTGCCTCCAGACAGTAGTTGTCATACCAGACTACCCCAGATGGAGCTATGTCTCATGATGAGGTAGCTTAAAGGACAAACATGGTGTCACCTCTCCTGCTCTAATGGTATGGTGACAGGTGACAGCTCTGCTCATAAGCATTCCTCACAATTTCAAATTGGCACTAAAGGCATGAGTTATTATTATCTTCCCAGTCCTACAAGATATATGGCTCTGAAATGGCTCTGTAGGATATGAAACATACCAGGTGCTATGCAGTCTGCTTTAACCACAAGCATTGAGGAAGGTTTTAGGTTTTGTTGAGTTGTAAGCACTATTGAACAACATACTCTAATTCTTTATTTTTATTTTTAGTACCAATTAACTAATTAATTAATTAATACATTTTTATCAATTTAGTCATTATGCCATTTATTCCTCCCCACACATTTCTGAGTTAATGCTGCTATTATACATGTACCCTACTGGCTCACCTGCCAGTGAGGAGCACCCACCAGATTTCCAAAATTCATCCCATGAGATTTTGCATGTGTTTAGTTTTTTGTAATGTCAGTCAGCCTTACAGTTTGTGCTACTGACAAAAGCAAAACACTGCCATCAAACCAGAGTTTACTGCTAATCCCCTTGTTCTCTCTTCTAAGCCACACGACTTGTTTTTGTTTTGAGAGATGATGGATGGATGGAAACTGCAAATTGAACAAATTGAAAAGGGAGTGCACTTTATCCTTATAACAATTTGCTTCATGTCATTGCACAGTACCATAATTATCATTGTGGTAAATACTAATTAGATATAAGAGATCAGCAATTGTTATTTGTTGTCTTGACGCACTATGGGAAGAGGGGAGAAAGTATGAATACAAACGCTATTTGGATAGAGCGTTTGGCTACTGACCCATTAAAACAGCTTATTATTCACCATTACACAGCTTTAATTGATGTTTGTCTACATCCGAAGCCCAATCAATCCTTGTCAGAGTCACATGCCCACCATGTGCACTGCACATACTGTATCTATATAGCTCCACAAAGGCATTGCTGAGTATGGTCTATACACACGGTACTCTGGTCTATACGCACTGTTACGAGGAGACGAGATGAGATGTCGGGAGGAAAAAAAGAGACATACGGGAGGGGAGGACCGGTTGGAATCAAAAGTTGAGAGGGAAGAGAGGTGCTTTGATTGACAGTTGTCTGGCCCGGTGCCTGTTTAGGTTGTTCCCCCTGCTGACTGCTATTATCTACAGAAGGACTTCCCCATCGCCTTGGCAGGGACCGTGTCACCCCTCTCCCCTGGAGGATGCTATTCCATTGGGGAGGAGATGAATAGGGGTCCCCTCACTCCGTATGAGGTCTCTGTGCACTGAGTCTATACAGAGAGTGCACAGTGGAGTAAACAGGGTCTATGTCAACACTCCAGCATCTCAGACAACTCCTTAAACGCGGCGCGTCACACGGGCCCTTCTATGGCCGAGTTTCAAACTGGACGATCGGGGCCGACTTGAACGTGATCCCCTAAGTGAACTCACCTAAGCTCAATTTGTCCACCGTTTTTATTTGAGTTTAGATTGTGGAGAAATATAGAATGGGTTCATCCACTCTTTTAAGCTGATAACGTAACTCTGATGTCACAGTTAAAGGCAGGATATGTATAATTAACTCTCTATAACTCTCGTTAACATTAACGTGAACAGTGTATTTTCAATAAAAGTGTTCAAAATGTATATTAGTTTAAAAGTAAAATATTTCATTTGTTCTATTAATGTTCTGTGGCCGTATCACCCCATAACTAACACGGACTCTTTTTGATTTATCACCACATCACCACTGGCATGAGTTCAGAACCAGAATGACAAGAGTCACCTGTCACTGAAAGGCTCATGCACTGGCTTAGCTAAAATGCCCTGACAGCCTGGGACTCAATCAAAGAACAGCGAGTGGGTGTAGCGCTTTAGAATGCCTTTATCTTGTTTGTTGGCACACCGAATGGATATTGCTGCCATTTATTTTTCATCACTCTGGTATGACAAGTGCATGGCTGTGGTGGATAAATTATGCATTCCTTTTCACTTTTCGCTGATCAATTATGATAAATAAAATGTATACGAGAGTGCCCGTGACACGGGAGGGCGGTGAGTCGGCGTGTCATGACATTTTGTCTCACGCTTACGATTTAAAGTAGCCTGTCTGAGAGTATTTGAGGTGCACAGTTCATCTCTGAAGGAATGCAGACAGTTCACAGACGACACAGACAGCTGCACTATTGGGTGATTGGCATGTTCAATGGACTGTGTGGAACAGAAAGTAAATCCTTCACGTGTGCAGGTGTGTGTGTGTGTGTGTGTGTGTGTGTGTGTGTGTGTGACAAAGAGAGAGAAACAGAGAGAGGGAGGGGTAGTGCAGGTGTCAAGACCAGGTTATTAAATTTTGTTCTTTTCAGAACAACCCTGTGGCGATGGGTGCGGAGCACCTCTCAACATGCTTCTAAACGTGCTTTCACCAGCTTTTCTTACTGTCACATCAGCTGCGAACGCGGTCAAATCCTCAGTGTTCATTTAACTCCAAAGAGTTTACAAATGGAACCAAATGGACCCGTAAGGGACCCGTATTGGTCCATTCGGGTCCATTTGTAAACTCTTAAACACTAAGGGTTTTAATGTGAAGAGACCACCGGGAGGGATAGTCAAGCCTCTCTGGGCTCTATAGGGCCGCATGTGTCAGATTTGGCAGGAAGACGTCAAAGCCCGACCCCAACAGTATGCAGCCCCATATCTAATAATAACATGCGTATGACTTTCTTCTATTGAAGAGCCATCTGTGTTAATGAGGACGCTTTGATCTGAATCGTTGTGAGTCAATGTGCCTAGTGACTGTGATAAATACGGGGGAAAGGAAAGTATCCCTTTTGAGAGACCGTGGCGATGTATTGTACACCTAATGTACATCCACACACCTGAACCTATAGTACACCCACCCTGACACACTGTCATTCTGTCTTTCAGTGTCTTAAATGCCCCTCACAGCCCCTCGCTGACCATATACTTGGATCACAGCACCAAACTCACTCACCCGCGCGCGCGCGTGCGCACGCATGCAAGCACACACACACACACACACACATGCGCGCGAGTGGGCACGCACGCACGCACGCACGCACGCACGCACGCACGCACGCACGCACGCACGCACGCACGCACGCACGCACGCACGCACACACACACACAGAGTCAGATACACACACACACACACACACACACAGAGTCAGATACACACACACACACACAGATACACACACACACACAGAGTCAGACACACGCAGACATCTTCACTTCTTCACTCTCAATTTAACCCTGGTGTGTGATGGGGCCCATGGTTGGGCTCCTTGCGGGTGTTAATGGCCAATGGAGCAGATATCGTAATGAGTGATCAATCTGGTTGCGCTCTTGCCGTCACGGAAACACATTAGCCATTCATACAGATTCAGTCCACTCGCCCAAGCAGAAGATCCGGAGGCATATTTTAATGCTTATCTTTCACAGATCTCATCAAAAGAGACCTGTTCATAAAGTAGTCTTCGAGAGGACAGCCAAGTCAGTGTGAAGTCAGTGCCTGAATGACAGATACAAACACAATGTCCAGACAAAAAATCCCAAAGAACTGATGTCTAAACATTGATTTACATGCTATCGAGCATGTAAAGTCTAGCAGCAAAGTGACTATTATGATTTCAAACCATTTGCACAATAATAAAACTGCAATCTTATTTTTATGATTAAAACATTTGAACCAATCTGTATGGTAGAGTATGTTAATGCTACTGTACATCTGCAGTGGTTGAAGGTGGACTCCCTACTCTTCACCTGAGAATTGACCTTGGTGTTGGGTAGGACAGGGGTTCCCAAAGTTGGGGTCGCGACCCCACTTGGGGTCGCGGGAGACTGACGGTGGGGTCGCGAAATTATTTTGGGTAATTAAAAAAAAAGAAAAAAAAACTTTTTTCTTTTCTTTTTTTTTACTTTAAATTCAACAGAATGGATGAAATACAATCTAAATATGATTACAAATGGAACATTTTACCATTATAATACATTATAAATGCGCACCGAACGTGCAAGTTTATGTGTATAAATGACCTCCAGATTTAGGTGGGGTCGCGAGTCAATTTCCGCATTATTTTGGGGTCACGGGCTGAAAAGTTTGGGAACCCATGGGGTAGGACACCTAATGGTTGACAACTAGTATTGCCTGAAGCTCATAGCGCAATATCTCCCCTAACCAAGCGGGATGCCTTATTTTTTGGCAGAGCAGTATAGGTTGGTCTTTCAAGATCTTTAAATCTAGGACATGTAGGACATGCAAGTAAGGGATGGCAGGTTTAAACCAGACAACCTTGCCAAATAACTTCAGTCAAAGGTGACCCAAAAGCAAGGGACGGGATATGAAAGAGATATGATGCGTATTATGTCGGGATATGAGTGCAGGAGTAAAACCACACCAATCCAGTGCGATGGAGGGAGAGAGAGAGAGAGGGAAAGTTGCTGCGAGTGGCTGCTTTTAAGTACCTCAATCATGCACCTGTCACTCCGTTTCCTCACATAGACATCAGTGTTTACCAAAATGAGGGCTGACAGAAGACATCAGCGTAGGTTGGTGTGCAAACAGCTTTGCATGGACAGCTTTACAGAGCCAGCCAATTCACTTATGTTGGCTGATGTATTTTTTAGCTCATACAATCATGTGAGATGGCCATTTGAGGCTGTTCAGAATGGGAAATGTTACGGTAGCAACCTTGTAGGCGGCTGCAAAAGTATTGGTTGCAGGATATGCCATGTGTACTGTATTATGTAACAAATTACCGGTCCCTTACTTTCACCACCTATCATTACCTATCAAAATCCTCAGTGTTCATTATCCGCACTCAGGATTTTGTGTACCTCAGGCCCACCAAATACATCCGCAAAAACAAAGTGTCTTGCTTTGTTAAAAATAACCCTGGAATACATTTGCCATGGAACCCCCCATTCTGAAGGCTCAACAATTGCAGCATCATGCATCCCAAGTCACCCGAACAAGGTCTGAAAGCAGGTTTCAAGCAAGGTTGGTTCCAATTCATCTGTGATAAATGAGAAGATAAGACAATCAGTGCACACCATGACACAGTGCACTGTTAGCTGTCAGAGCAGCACTCTACTGGGGCGTCCAGGTGCAGCCACAGTCCTGCAGCCAAGGAAGGAGGGAAAAAAAAAAACAGGGCACAAGAAGGCGTCCTGTAGCCAGTGTGTATAAA
>NC_137603.1:45763713-45801213 GCF_963280865.1 Gymnoscopelus braueri
TTAAATGAATATTTTTTAAAGTATAAAATAGTGCTTTAGTGATTAAATCCAGGAAAAGACGGCACTTATGCAACGCCACTCACGATATTACGGTCAAAATCCCAGGCGATACATAATAGTCTCATATCACAATATCGATGTAATATCATTATTGCCCAGTCCTATGCTAAATTGTTATGTAAACAAAGGTATATAGCCTAATGTGTATCATACTATGGAGTAATTACATCTTTTCCCACTACTACAGTAGCGGAAAATGCCACTAACGTTGTGCCGCCGGCTGAATGTGGGCAAAATGGCAGGGGCCTAACTAAACTGGTGTGACTGAGAATGGTCTCAGACAGCGCGCGCACACACACACACACACACACACACACACACACACTCACACACACACACACACACACACACACACACACACACACACACACACACACACACACACACACACACACACACACACACACACACACACACACACACACACACACACACACACACAGCCAGCGGGCCAGGAGCTGACAGTAAATAAAACCAGAGTCCCTCCTTAATTAGCTCTCTGCCCGAGGGTGAAAGCACAGAGAAAGTGTGTCAGGCTCTCTCCCATGCTGGACACAACACCACTGTCCTGTCCCCCTGACCAATGGAACACGGCATAACGCTGCTGTCCCGTGGAAACCTCGTACAAAAACAACTATGTTCCAATGGATCCAATCTAGTAATTATTTAGTCAATACCTATTGTTAATACTTTTCACTGGTTGAATATTTATAAAACCCACAGACAGACACTTTTACTTTCCAAATCCCTACCCAAATAACAAAAATAGCAGATCTACAAGCTGCGACACGTTGTGAGCTTGTAGATCAGCTATTTTTGCTACTTTTGTGTAACATTGTCGTGTGATGAATTAATTCACACAAACAAGGTTGCAATATGAAGATACAAGGTTTCTGCCAGACAGCAACGATGTATTCTGTCTATACTGTCCTGTCTCTCTATCTAGGGTTGGGTAATAGTAGTTGTGGACAATAGCAAATATCACAACATTTCTGACCAAATACCTCTATCGGTATTGTAACGATAATATCGTATTGTGACGATAGGCCTATACTGTATATCATTTTTTATTTAAAAAATGGCAAAATAATTGATGATCTACATTGATGTGGCTCGTACGTGTATGTATGCCTTACATTGGATGATAACCAAAATGCCAGAGTAGACTACCTGCCTAGAACGACTAAAACGACTTCTGTCCCATAAGCCCTGTCTGCCAAGAACGACTAAAAGAACGATTATTTTCCCTTCATATATATATATTTTTAATTTGACCCAAAGACCAAGGAGATATGATTATTCGAAGATCTAGACTCCCATCCACTTCCTTGTTAACTTAAAACTTAAACATTTTGTATCTCGGCTCCTGAGTACTTTTTTTTTTCAATGAAAAATCTCTGGCAGTGGGCAAACGCAAAAAATATATAGTTCTGGCAGTGAATGAGTTTATACCAGCAGACAGACTGTCAATATTCTGTCAATATGTACTGTCTGTGTCCCCCTAACCATGGAACACTGCATAACAGGAGATTGACACATATTCTGTCTATATTTAGGCTATGTTTGTCACGGTGTGAGATGCTTAGTTCTAAGTTAGAGTCTCTTATCTCATTTTTAATTAAGACATTATTGTAACAGAACCATTAAAATATTGTTTACAGTATAATTGCGCACAGACAGCGGAAATAGTTTGTTGTGCCTTCTAATACTAAATTAGACATGTAAATGAACTGAACAAAACTGAAGCTAGAGTAATCTGAGCCGTCTGAATTCACTGAGGTGTATAATTCTGATTACATTTAACAATTACAAGGTAATTTCCATGTAAAACTTAGCACATTTGTGTGGTATCTCAACCTGACCTAAGATCGTTGTTTAAAAAATAATGTCACACTGTTTGTCTAGTCCTCTCTGTTTATTGCAGGATAATGTAGCATGACAATAATTAGCAGGTTTTTATTTTCAATTTCTACTAACTGAGCTATTTAGTAATAATAGCTCTTGTTTAATTGAGTTATATTCATCTTTGTAAAGTATTTACTGTGATAGTGATATTAATTATACTGTAGCCTATATACAGCACATTAGAACAACTATATTATGCACACTTTTTGTGTTTTAAATGTGTGTATCTAGTATGTCCACTATTGTAAAACCAATTGTGTTAGAGTTTCATGCAATAATTATGTTATTACTATGTGATAGTGAATTCGGATAGTAGTGCACTACTGACCCCTGCTGGTGTGATGTTTCCCATAGCAATCATGAATGTAGTGAATTATAAACCCACATAAAGCAGAGATGCAAGCAACACAGCTGCAGCTGATCAAATTAATAATGGGTGTGTTCAGGGTTCATCGCCATGCTGGCTTGTAGTGGACATTTTTGTCAAAATTCAATTTTTGCCACAGACGTACAAAATGAGCGGACAATAATATTACCAGAAACACATAAAGAGCTAGCCCTGAATGACCATAACAGGTCTATAACTCTGAGAGTGTACAACGCTCAGAGTTAAGGGGGCCCTTGCAAATAAAACATTTGAGAACTAGTACTTGTTGGACTCCTAAATGGCCATAGTGTCGTAGTAAATCAGTGTCATACATATTCTGAAAAAAAAACGTGGAGACTTGACATTCAGTAATTGGGTCTTATGATCAAAATAAGAACATTATAATGGTGTGTACAAAAGAAAATGTAAAATTTGCCATGGACAAGACCAAGTCTTTGCCACAGACACATTTGTCCGTGTACGGACGTATTGATGCCCCCTGGGTGTGTTAGATATAAGTGTGATAATGTCTAATATACATTGTCAATATTGTTGACTACTTTCAACTTTTTTATTAGCTGCAGCTGTGTTGCTTACTAGCCCACAATGTTTTTAATCTGCTGAACCTGAATTGGAAACCAAACGACAAAATCAGCCCACGGTTTCATGCCCATTTAACTACTAAAATAGTAAACTTGAACATTTGTACTGTATGTGCAATGACTGATACATGACAACAGTACAGCCCTTTCCAGAATATGAAACATAACTCATCATATTTCTGGAAATGTTTTTAGCTTTACCACAACACCGCAACCTCCCCTGTTTGATTCCACTTGTGTGATTGCACTTTCCTCTCACTCTTCACTGTCCTGTCTTAAAGCTACAATCCAGGACAATTTTAACGATCACAACTTCATTTGAACCAATCTGTATATAGTAGGGTATGTTAATAGAATATAACTAGTAGTGGTTGAAGGTGGTCTCCCTAATCTTCCATTGAGACATTTCAACCCTGGTGTCAGTTAGGACACCTACTTGTTCACAATGTCAATAAAGTTATTTGAAGCACACCGCACACAGGATTGGACAGTAGATTTGCCAGTATTTTTTATTGTAGTTCGGACATCGTTGTAATTGGACCTAACACTTATGGATTGTAGCTCTTACATAAGCAGTAAGGAAAAAAATCCTTTAAACAGAAATATGCTTTATATTGTGTATTTTGATATTTAGCTTAACATTGGATTGTATATTCATGTACCTTTTAATGTACTTTTTTGTTAATATATTTCTAAAATGAATAGCACTTTTGTGCAATATTATAGTCCCAGCCATATACTGTACACACCCACAAGGATGTCCCTTTAACTGACATACAGGCTTGTGTATTATGACTTAGTTGTGTAGGGGAGAGTGTTGGTGATGGCAGGGGGCCGTAAGAGCACCGGATTTACACCTTGGTACCCCTCTAATCTCTCTAAAGCCATGGGTCAGTGAGATGGAGGACGTGAGTGCTTGTAAGTAAGCCCTCAGGGGCAGAGGAGGTTCAGGAGGTTAAAGCCATCTTGAAGGGGACAAAGATCCCGATCAAAAGGGACACTGTGTGGCTCGGTACGTTGCTGAACAAAGAAAGCAGATTATCTCAGAACCTGAATCGAAGACAAGGGGCAGGCATAGAAAAAGCAAGAAGAGGCTCAAAAGAAGTACGAAAAACAGAGGTTGGATCAGGATCATGGAAAAGCTCACATGACTTTGTCCCGTACTAATAGACCCAAGGAGTTTTCATCATGCAACTTGACATGCTGTTATGTGGAGGAGTTGAGAGGGTGTCTTAAACATATCCACAAAATGCAGAGGAGTGTTGTCTGAGACAGATTTATGTTGGGGCGAAAACAAAGGGCCAGCGACCATATGAGATTAGACAAGCACAGGACACATGTCATGAGCAGCGCCTAGCAGTGCCCCTGGAGCAATGGCTGACTATGAGTAGACTATCAGTCGCAAATGCAAGAGAAGGGCTCAATTAAGGACATTAATTATGCTTCCTTGGCACTAACTCTATTACTCTCTCTCTTTAGCCTGGAGAGTATTAATAAGACCGTGGCTGCTGTGACCGCACGCTCCCCTCATTTGCTGTAATCCAATCTAGTTGAGGAAGTTTGTCATGTTTGGCGGAACTGGAGTTCCGAGGATGTGCTCAGATATGCAGACAGACAGGGGAGCAGAGGCGAAGTCGTCCACGAGGGGAAGGATGTGAAGTCATACAGAAAATGGAGTGTGATTTTAAAGACGGCTTCTACAAGGTTCTCTGAATATGCTGTGAAAAAACCTGTGAGGGAGGCTGATGCAACATGTTCCACATCAGCACGCATGACAGCGCTTTACTGACGCAGACGAGGCTAAACGATACATACTCATTGTCAATTAGGACATCTGACTACAGTGAAAGCAAGGCAGCTATAGAGAATGTGCATAGTCTTTTATTGTATTTACTGATACTCATTCATCATAAGGGAGAGGATGTGTTTACACTGGAAGCCCTGCTCTGCCTTGGGGGTCCTTCTAACATGACATTTTACTGAGAGTAGGAACCACCCGCTCCCTGCTTTTCTGCTCTCCTGCCTCTGTGCATTCAGTAACATATTGTAACCATAGATTGTAGTACATTGAGTTGCTGTAAGATAAAACAAATATAAAAAATATAAAATATATATATATATATATTTCTTTTTTTTAAAGGAGAAAGAAATAATGCTTTGGTGCATAGTTTATTGAGAAATGCTTAAATTAAAAGTGGCACACTTTTTCTTCATCCAATGGTATTGATATTAAAAATCAATACCACAATAGCATACAATAACATACATAACTCACACAAACTGTGGAACAGGCACTATAATATTTGACATAAAATGTCTCAGAAACAGAACATTATATTATATTTATTTATATAATTACATAAATTGGTAATCCTTATAAAGTGGTGAGCATTTTCCCCATTCCTAAAGGGGGCCAAATACCTTTTTGTGGTCTATGATCTCTATTGATTTACACTTCAAATATGAGGTACACTGCATCCATGAAACACACTGTAGTGTACACACTGACACACTGTCAGTTTTGTGTAGATAAAATGTATCCATTTGAAAGCAAAACATTTTGTTGGCCAGTGGAGAGTGGGGCCTTTTGTCTTCCTGTTTACTGGCTATCGAAAGATGCCCCCTAGAGGCCATCTCACTTACAGTCTGTTAACAAAGTGTTGAATGACTGCCTGCTGGACTGACTTATCTAAATACAGCTTTCACAGTGAGTTTCCGGAAGTAAAAATCCCATCCCTTTCCTCTGTAGAGGATTTAATTATCAGCTATAATGTCATAACAATCCAAATGATGCTATTATGCTCTTGTAGAAGCCACGCGTCTGTATGCAATCAATCTAGTTTTAAGAAAAACATGTTTATTTCGCAATGTCACTGAGAAGTACTGCACTACCCACGATGCAAAAGTGTAACATTAGGTAACGTCGACGTATATGATTGGTGGAGCTGGTGTTACTATTTACACCAAAAGTAGTTGAAAATGTACACAGTGTTGTGCCTTTGCCTTTTTGCGGTTTAACAGAATATTTATTTTTATGGTCATGATTCACCAGGAGCCTGGTTGACTTGATTCCAGGCTTAAAACTCTTATAGGATTTTCTGAACTGTCTATGGAGAAATGAATGGTTTTTCTACCTGTGGAACCTGTGCCAGTGAAAAGAATGGTGGTGACTGTTACGCTTTATATGTATCTGAAATCCTATAGGATGCACCATGGGAAAAAGAATGGGACACCATAAACATTTCCAAATGACATTTCAATTACCGTTCACGTACCGGCGGCATGATCCGCATCAAACTGTTTCACATGGACATGCACTATCGCAGTGAAAAGCTGTTTCAGCTGTTCTGTCTTTAGACTTGGTAAATGTAACAAGGTTTGCGTGATTTTAACTTGCAATTTCACTAAAATAGGACATTAAAAGTGTTGAGATGTAGTGTGTCAACACGAATGGTGTCCTGAAAAGGAATCCATTGCATCTCTCGACAATCTCAACAAAATAGAATAGTTTTACAAACGGCCAAAGTTGAAAATAGATCGAGACTATGTTGAAACTGATAAGCCAAATGACTAGACTATGAAAGGGAAAATTACTGACGACTCTCCATCCCTTTGTCCACAGTCCCCAAGTGATTTTTTTCCTCTTAGCTCCTTTAGTTTCATGTAATGAAAAAACAAAAATACAAAACATTTCTATTTGCCATCTAGTGACAGACAGCGTTCTGTCTTCTGTAACTAAAGTACTCTACACAGATTAGGTTTTCAGTGATTACAATACGCTCACAATATCTATATTTCAAAAGCCCCTGCCCCCTGCCCCCCCCACCAGCAACCCAGCTCAGTGAGCTCACCCATGCCCAGGCCTCATTCAAGAATCCTGCTGTAAATTATTCTCAGATTACCAGACCTCAGTTTTCATGGCCAGCAGAACATTAGCATGCATATTGCTCTCACCGATTATCCTCGCTATGTACGGTACATTAGCGAACTGTACGATTGGCCAACCCCCTGCCTGCACAATCAACAGCGAGCGTGAATGAAAGATCAGCCATTAGCAGGTCGGGTGTGAACTGTGCAAATGGGCTCTCACACCAATGACTACAGGAGGCCTAGATTAGCTTAGCCTAGCATCCTGCTAGAGGCCAGCTAGACTAGATACTGTGTTGTAGTAGTGCATCACCTAGCATTAGCATGCCTTGCCCAATGTAATGTGTTATAATACCGACTAGTGTAGCGTGCTGAAGCCCAGTCTTGTGCATAGCTGTGTGCAAGATCATGGTAAGACTCCTTGCTAGCATATGCTTGTGTTTAATGCAGCGACCTGCTTTCTGCATGGTGAGTTTACACATAGGCTACCCTGCAGTGAAGGTACTGTGTGTGTGTGTGTGTGTGTGTGTGTGTGTGTGTGTGTGTGTGTGTGTGTGTGTGTGTGTGTGTGTGTGTGTGTATGAGTGTGTGTGTAATATCAGTAATCAGTGTACCTCAAACAGGCAGGGTATAACTAGGCCTGGTGTGCTGTGAGTGCAGTACACAAGCTCTTTCCCAGCCCATGCTTGTTTCTGGTGCTGCACCACATGACCCGTCATGGACCATGAGATTGGAGTCTCCACCTTTTTCCAGCCATCAAGACAGCAAGGGTGCCAACTATAAGGTAACCGAAGGAGCCGCACGCGTGCATGTGTGTGTGTGTGTGTGTGTGTGCGTGTGTGTGTGTGTGTGTGTGTGCGCGTGCGTGTGTGTGTGTGTGCGCGTGCATGCATGCTGAGTGTCTGCTCATGAGATCTGTGTCCGTGATATCAGAAATCAGTGTACCTCAACCAGCTAGGTTACAACTAGGCCTGAGTTGTCGTGTGTGTGTGTGTGTGTGTGTGTGTGTGTGTGTGTGTGTGTGTGTGTGTGTGTGTGTGTGTGTGTGTGTGTGTGTGTGTGCAGCAGTACATCAGGAGTCAGGTCTCTCTGGATAGGATGCTATTACAGCTGCCAGCAGGAAGACAGCAGCATGTCAAAGTTCAGGGGAATATTTCAGATAAACAGAAAAAGTCTGAGATAAAATAAAGTCCAAGGTTGCAGTGTTGCAGTTTGCCATTATTGGGAACGGTGCATGCATCTTGACCTTTGTCACAATGAAATTACACATTGAAAAAGGAGACAGAATAGCACTGAAAAACATACTTCCTGTACATATTTTGTTCTGATGCTATTTTATCATACAGTATATTTTGAATAATGTTTGGCTGGTAGATATGTTTGTAACTTTATAAGGTTAGTGAGAGATAAAGGAGGCAGTAGAGGTTATATCCAAAGATGGCACATTAGTCACAATAGCAAGACCAAGACGTTTCTCACGGCACAACATTTTAATCTTCATCAACTTTGACAGAGTGGTGAGAGATGAGCAGGAGACAAGGCGAGGGAGCGTAAGGTTGCTTTCCAACCTCATGCTTATTTGGCCTTTTACACTTTTACACCCAGTTCTAATTTCACAGTACAGAACTCTGGCTGCATTCTTTTGTAAATCAGTGGACCACACTATACACAGGACCGCTATACACTCGCTACTAGCCCACGGCATGGCAATATCAGCTCCAGCCGAAGCTCTGAACACCCTTGATGTCTGCGTCGACTCGACAATCGACATCATGGTTAATTTGGTTGTTACTGTAGCGTATATCCATATCTCGATGGAGCTGAAGCGTGTGGGTTTGTTGGCCAGGTTTTAGTTCCACTCACTGGTCTGAATGAGAACACGAGGCTGCTGGGACACATCTCACGGACCCCTCTCCTTGTCGTGCTTGAGACCCGAAGCTCTCATCTGACACTGACTACATTAGCTTAGGTTCTATAATTGACTGTAAGAGGCGACGGATGGAGTTCTGTGTGTGAGGGAGAATTGTTCACACTCACTGATTATTTGCTTACCTTCTGGTTTGAAAATAATGGTTTACAGTCTATATGATCTGGAGACATCATAGGCATGACACACACACACACACACGCACACGCACACGCGCGCGCACACACACACACACACACACACACACACACACACACACACACACACACACACACACACACACACACACACACACACACACACACACACACACACACACACACACACACACACACACACACACTTTGTATTGCTTGCTACCATTTTCTTTTGCCATTTTAACCCTAACTCTAAAACATGAGTTATATTAAGTTATGCTCTGGAAATATTAGATTCACAATGCATTGTGATGTGACGCGTTGTGAGCATATAGATTGTAGATCGGCGTGCAACTAAATATAAATCAGGCATAACTCTAACATTAACCCCTAAACCTAACATCTATGCCTAATCCTAACCCTAAAGGCGGTTACACACCGGCGAATATGCGAATATACGCAAAATTCGGACTCGTTCCGAATAATTAAAAGACGCTTTTTTCGCTCCGCGAAACTGGTGTGGAAGCTTGCATTGAGTTTATAAGGTTTTTAAAAAAAACGTATTATTCGCATGAAAAAAATCGCCCCGGTGTGTAAGGACCTTAACCCTAACACACAACCTGAATCCTATTTAAGTAAAGGATGGACCACATTTTTTTTCATACAGTTTTTTGATGGATTGAATACTTTATTACACGTGTGTTAACATTAACAATAACAGACAGTAAAAAACTTCGCTAAAAGGATAACACAATTAGGGCTTGTTTCAATTGTGGTCCATTGTACTCAATTCATCAGTAAGACATCCAATAAATACAATACAACACTTATCGGTAAAAGCTCCAGCAGTAGCAAAAGGTTTATTTACAGAAAAAGGAGGGGTGGGGGCGGGAGGCAGAGGGTGCTAAGGTGTTCTACCAAGCCCAATTGTATTTTGAGGTCAGCCATTCTTTTAGGTTAGTTTAGAGTTTGGGTAGGGAGTCGAGATCTTTAATGGCTTTTGGTAAGGCATTCCACATTTTGGTGGCAGCATAGTAGAATGCATTTTTCCCCATGCTTGAGCTGAATTTTGGGGGAACGAGGTCAGATGAGCTCCCTCTGGTGTTATGCCCATGGGTATCACTCACTAGAGTTCTCAACCGGCCTGAAAATTAAGGCCCGGCCTTAACTGGGCCCTAACTGGGCATTTCTTTCTCTTTTTTTGGAACCTGAGGCTTGGCCCGGCCCGACTAATTAGCATATATTTTCGTCCTGGCCTGGCCCGAAAACGGGCTTGGTTCGGGCAGAATTTGAGAACTCTATCACTCTAGTGAAGGAAAGAGAGAGAGAGAGAGAGAGAGAGAGAGAGAGAGAGAGAGAGAGAGACGGTAGCAGCAGTTTGAGTTCAATGATGATGTCCTTGTTTCCCACCTCTTAGGTAGGTAGGTAGGTAGGTAGGTACTTTATTCATCCCCGAGGGGAAATTAAGGTGTTACAGCAACTCTCATAGAGACATCAATAAAAACACAAGAGTCTCAGAACTGTTGTAACAGGCAGCCAGCTCCACTAGCGCCAGGTGCAATCAATCAAGTACAGTAGTACAGTAGTAGAGGACCACCATCATCACACACACACACACACACACACACACACACACACACACACACACACACACACACACACACACACACACACACACACACACACACTCACACTCACACTCACACTCACACTCACACTCACACACTCTCTCACACACACACACACACACACACACACACACACACACACACACACACACACACGTACATACACACATACACACATACACACACACACACACACACACACACACACAAACCCTAACGATCCTATTCTGGGGTGAACATACAGCGAAAACTACTGCTACTACTACTCCGGGATGCGTTGCGAGCTTCCAGATTGGCAATTTTTGGTGAAGAGATTTGGTGTAGAGGGAAAAAAGGAGGGCCTAATATAGACCCCTGGGGGACTCCGGTCAATGAAGTATAGAGGGTTTAAGTGGTTAACACCTGACTTCCTGCATCCTGAAGTCCTAATTGGCTCACCACTGGAGTGCGGTCAGTGGCTGTGTGATACTGTATGTGACATTGTACCGAGTGTAGTCACCAAATAATGGCTTGGCTTTAAATAAATAATGGATAAGCTTTACTATTAAACTCTCACACTGGGGATTTGTATATTAGTCTCGCTTTGTGCTCTCATACCCAACCATCTTTTATATCTCATTGCCTTGATCAACAACATGCCGGCTGGAGTCATGATAATGATCAACAGGATGGCTGCAACAAGGGTGTGTGTGAGACACTGGAACCATGCACTGGAAACTGTAAACAAGCACTCTTAACTGGATTCACCTGATTTGTGCCGGTTTATGCCCCCAATGTGTGCCATGTTAGTTATTCAGCACCCGGGCTCATTATAAGACCTAATGCAATTGACCTGGAGACATGAACATGTGGACACTTGGATTTAAGATGGCCAATTTTGAACAAAATGACACTGGACTGTATGATTTGATGCAGGCTCAAGTCTTCTTAAAAAACTTGAGCCAAGTACACAAAAGATGCAATTCCTTTCTAGTGTCAGAGGAGGGAAGAGAGGGGGATAGAGAGAGAGAGAGAGAGAGAGAGAGAGAGAGAGAGAGAGAGAGAGAGAGAGAGAGAGAGAGAGAGAGAGAGAGAGAGAGAGAGAGAGAGGGAGGGGGGGGGGGTCACAACAAACCCAGCTAGTGTCCCATGCTTACTTTGGTGTAATGACCCATCAATGGTGACATCTTCTTTCATCAATTTCTGCTTCCCTGGCCTTCACTTGTCTGCCTGGGCCCCATCTCTCTATCCTCTGCCCTTCTCCCCTCCACTGTCCTGCAATCCATCTCCCTCTCTCATCCTGAAGCCTAATTCATTCTTTGTCGCACGACCACGGTGCTCACCTAAAGTAGCAGATTTTTTAATAAGAAATATTGCACACGTCGCTGTTATTTTCAGTTACTTTGTGCCTTCACGAGCTGCTTATATATTATTATACTATCAAAACATTTGGTATGCAAGTATATTGACCGTGATGTGATTACAACAGCACAGATCAGACATCTACTGTATGAAAGAAATCTTCTAGCACCAGAGACATTAAACTCAAGCTGCAAGACACATTCATTAAAGAAACATATTTTACACATTCACAATCATGCAACACACATGTAGAGAAATGCACCCCCCACACACACACACACACACACACACACACACACACACACACACACACACACACACACACACACACACACACACACACACACACACACACACACACACACACGCACACACACACACTCTGTCTCTCTCGCTCCTTCTCTCCCTCTTTCTCCATGTACAGTATGTGTGTGAGTTTGTACAGTGTGTATGTGCGTGCATGTGTTTGTGAGGGCGCAGGGGCCCAGCTGATGAGGCCCCTCACTGGGACACTGGCAGGCCACCCAGACCCCAGGCCCAGCTCTGAGCCCCACCTCTGACAGGCCTCATACTTATTGCTCAATGACATTCGATGTTTTCCTTCAGTTTCCTGTAAGATTGATTTCCCAGATATGCTTGAAATATCTCCAGAGCCCTAGAGCAGGGTGACAGGCACCATGGCACTGAGAGAGAGAGAGAGAGAGAGAGAGAGAGAGGGAGAGGGAGAGGGAGAGGGAGAGGGAGAGGGAGACAGACTGAGAGAGAGAGAGAGAGAGAGAGAGAGAGAGAGAGAGAGAGAGAGAGAGAGAGAGAGAGAGAGAGAGAGAGAGAGAGAGAGAGAGAGGGAGAGGGAGAGGGAGACAGACTGAGAGAGAAAGACTGAGGGAGAAAGAGACTGAGAGAGAGAAAGCTGACAGACAGACAGACAGACAGACAGACAGACAGACAGACAGACAGACAGACAGACAGACAGACAGACAGACAGACAGACAGGTGCTCCGTTCGGATGGGGGGGAAATAGTGAAATAATTGTTGTACCCAAGTGAATATTCATAACAGAATCAGCATTGATCATGTATGAATGACAAATAATAACTCAAATCTGGAGTGGCATACTGCAGTGATAGCTTTCTCTGTATATTTGGTATTGCCCGTGCCTCTTGGTAAATCAGCAAACACATTTTAATTGCTCCTGAGGTCACACAGATATCCACTTTGAGGATGATGTAGATAAACACATGCACATCTTAATACACGTGTACGTACATTGGGAAAATATTTAATCACAAGCTAATGAGGCCTTAAAGTCCTTTTGGCATCCAGTCCTATTGTGACAAGTTGAGGTCTCTCCTGGGGTGTTTATGATAATCGGACTAAGCCTCGCGATCGCATTTTCCCCTTTGTGAAATATGCATCCCCGGTGCGTATTACACTGTCATGTCTCATCACTGTTCATTCAAGCACATGTACTGCTTTGTTTTTTTCAGATCTATGGTTTTAAACAATTTAATGCAATTTAACAATACCACACACATTCTTTTCACGTTTCATTGGGGTCCTCTACGTGTGAAATTACAGAGGCTTGCCTAGTCTCGGCGACACGGCACCGCCGAGGCAGGGTCACACCGAAGCGCCAGATGTGAGAGAGAGAGAGCGAAATTAATTGCTACACATTGTTCAGTGGGTGTGTGGGCACCTTCAGTGAATTAGCCGCGTTCAGGGTGTGACCATTCAAATAACGGAAATTAGGTGCGAGCGAGGCATCTCACTCTCGCAGCTGAAGCCATTCGCAGGCATTGCATCCAATTAGCCTATTTGGCCCCAAATTCACACGCTTAACTTGTGCTTTGTCAGTGCGTAAACACAAGAAAATATTTTTTATGCAAACTGCAGTACTTACTGTAAATAGTTTTTGTATTTATATTTTAAACCTGCCTTCTTATTTTTCATGATAAGTAATGTATTTGGTGAAGCTAGCATTGGATCACCAAGATTGTTTTTTAACAGGCCTATCACTTATTTAAACTGACATATTCCTGTAGACATCTCCCAAACAGCCAACCAATTAGGGGCATTCGGTGTAGGTTGATGTTGTTCCAAATGCCTGGAATTGGTATCAGATTAGACTTCATAATGAGGTTGGGAGCTGAGCTAATGCACATTAATGACAGTTAAATTCATAACATACAGTATGGTGATATCTTATGTCCATTACCACTTACACAGCAGCCATCTCCATGGAGGATGTTGACAGGACATTCCAGCTCATCCTCTCATCATAAGACATTATGAATATGGACTTGATTGATAATGTGATATAAAAAAAGTCATGCTATTTCTTCCATAACTTAATACTACTTTAGTTCCATTGATCCAAGCCGGAACACCACCGATTGATTGATAAAAATGCTCTGAAAATGCACGTGGTCCACCCATCTGATGACGCTTTTTCGAGATTTTCTAGTGGGCCCTGATACAAAAAAAGGTTGTGAACCGTTGTTTTTAAAAATATATATATTTTTGGGTTTTATGCCTTTATTGATTGTATCGTAGAGAATGACAGGAAAACAGGGAGAGAGATACAGGGAGGGACACGCAGCAAAGGTCGTCGGGAACAGGATTCAAACCTGCGACACACTGCATTAGAGCCTATATGTGGTATGCGGCTGGACTGCTAGGTTAGCGGGCGCCCCCGTAGAATAACAATTTCTAAATTCCCTGCATGTACCCAGCTCATCGGCTTGGTACACAGTGTCAATTTAAATCTGAGAGTGTAAAAATGGACCCACATGATTTTGACTGTGTATCACGTGAATATCAGCTCATTCTAAACCTTTCTACGACCCTGTGACACTCTAGACACTAGAGTCTAGTGTCTTCAAACCACTTAGTTGACCGGATTCCCCAAGGCCTCTATACTTGTCTGCTCCTTTTTTTTTTTTTTACACCAAATCTCTTCGGCAAAAAATGACGATCTGTAAGCTCACACAATGTATCGCTACGCAGTGTGAGCTTGTAGATCAGCTGTCTTTGCAGGATGTTTGCATCAGAGACGTTAGGGTTATACAGTATGTGGCACCATGACTGTCTAGCTATATACTCAAACTGACCCCCAAACCACATGTGCCAATATCGTGTGTGTTAGACATAAAAATGTGTGATGTGTGCCCACCTTTCAGCCTAAACCCTGCTGTGGTCTCTGGTGCAGTGAGATAGTTTGCAGCCCTATGTGTTCCAGCCTCATTACGTACAATAGAACACCTCTTCCCTCCACCTGCCCCTCCTGTCTCTCTGCGTTTTTTTGTGGGTTATGGGATGGGGGTGTGGAGGGGGGGGGGTGGGGGTGGGGGAGGGCAGTGGGGGTAATAGAAGGATGGGGGCGGAGGGGGTCTGTTGATGGAGAGGTGAGGCATGTGTGTGTGTGTGTGTGTGTGTGTGTGGAGGGGGGGGGGGGGTACTCTGCTTCCCCTGGGGGTGGACCGCTGGAGCGAGGCGACCCAGCTTGTCGCTCGCTGACCTGTGAGAGGGACATTATGAAGTGTGAGTGGCTGTCACCCTAACCGCCTGTGACAGCACAGCTCCTGGCACAGCTGTGCCAGTCTGCCTCAGCCAGAGAGACCCAGGGCCCATGGAGATATAGGGGAGGGAGAGAAAGAGGGAATGGGTAAGGGGTGTTCCAGAAGGAGGGGGGGGGAGGGGGCAGAAGCGATCTAGCAGGGCAAGAGGGCAGGCATAGCAGGAGAAACGCGGTGAGGGTACTCAGGGCCTGTGACTCTACTGGTATAATGACTCCTTCAGTGAGGGGACAGCCCTGCGGCCCCCTGGTGTCAAGGCCAGCACACTCAGGCCTTTAGCTAGAAGGGGGGGGGGCACCAGCTGTTAAATTAAACCAGCAGTAGTTTTATCTACTGTATGTTCTTGCCATTAGATGTACTTTTATACCTGCAAATAGTGCTGGAAGAAACTTTCTGAAACTCAAACTCAAACTGAGTTCCATTCAGAATTTCTCTCCGTCACTTTTCGCTTGTCTACTATTATGTTACTCTGTTGTTAACGCTTTGATATTGTGTCTTTATACAGTACTAGACCGGTGCCTACTTGGCAAGTTGGGAATGCATGACCCACCCGGTTATGCAATACCCGTTGTACCCGCCTGTCTGTATGTGTCCCTTTTATGCCCATATATGGAGATTTATGTAGCCTATCTTTGACTGGAGGAGTCTTTGATGTCAGAACTATAACTTCATGTTGAGGACATCAGTATATTCCATATATCAGGATTTGTGGTTTTATCTACAGTCTATATTCTTTTGGACAATCGCCGATCTGACCGACTTTCACTCCCCCGGGTCCTCGGCTATACGCATGCCACATTTGAAGTCGACCGGTCTTTTTATCATCTTCCACTAAAACCCCATGGTTGTGGGTCACCTTTGACAATGTAAGTTTATTGGGGACTTATAATTTTGCTTAATGACTTTGATGCTAATTCTAAATTCAAAAAATTCTAAAAGGACAATGAAGTAACATTCAAACTTTTACAATCATTTACCTTTACAAAATGTTTCTATTGTGCTCCTTTTCTGAATATCCCTTTTTTTGTGTAAGAATAATGTAGTAAATGAGAATAATGATGACCAATGTTATCCAAAGTAGTTTGTACAGTATATCATACTTATTTTTGGTTGTGTGGATAATAATTTTATAAATCTTGTTAAGATAAATATCACTGTTGTTCCCTCCCATTCCAGTTATCACTTTGGAACATGTCATTGTCAGTCGTCTGTTATGCAAGTATAGCATTCACACACACACACACACACACACACACACACACACACACACACACACACACACACACACACACACACACACACACACACACACACACACACACACACACACACACACACACACACACACACACACACACACACACACACACACACACACACACACACACACACACTCATATGATGTTACTAATGATGTCAGTTCAAAGTTTAACACTTTGTCAAGAGTGATCAATGCTCAAGTGAATCTACACTATGGCTGACACTGTAGTGCTCCTGCTGTGTGTGTGCGTGCGTGCGTCTTGTGCGCACGTGCGTGCATGCGTGCGTCTTGTGCGCACGTGCGTGCATTGTAATATTGCATTCTTGACACACACCGCAGTATCTTGATTATGTACAGCATCTTATAACTGTACATAATCACTTTTGTGCTGCATAAGCACGTAGATCTGAAGCCGATACTGCAGGCCCAAACAATCAGAATGTTACTGTTGATGTATAGCTCATTTGCTTATTAGAACATCATGTTTTGTATCACATCCTCATTAACCTTGTTTAGCTTAGTGCCATCAGTCATGATGACTCATAATTTCTGGCCACCACTGCAAATGTACTGTATATATTCTCTGTATGTGCTTAATTAAACTTCAGAACGTAGTGTGACTGTACCATGATGTCATCGTCCTCTGAGCTTGTGCTTGCTTGCAGAGAGTTGATTCAACATAAATGACCAGCCACCACTTCACTAGAGGATAGCTTTTAGAATGCATCTAAAGCAATCAAAATTTTGTATACTGTTGTGAATTAAGTAGAACTCTTAGCAAATTTAAAAGCTATCCTTTTAGAATTACCAAGCCCTATTTCATACTTTCACGAATTTTCAAACATTTCAAAAACAGTGATCTACAAGCTCACAATGTGTCTCTTCGTGTTGCATTGTAGATCTGCTATTTTGCTATCTTTTAAAAATAATTTAAGTAATTTTGAATTTTCATTTTACTTACTTGACAAGCTTATTAGATCAGATTATTTGAAATAATGTTTCTAAAATTCTATAATTCAGTATAGAGTATACTGTACATACAGAAATGTGGACATTAATTAACTGTCAGCAGAAATAATGTATTTGATATTCGTATGTACTATTTTGCCTGTCAGTGCCGACTGCAGGATACAGTAAATCATTACATTTCTCATTCCTTTTTACTTCATTAACTGGCTGTGACCACTATCGTGGTACAAGCAGTTCAACTGACTTTTTTTTTGGGAATGTTATCATTCTATCACAACTGATCCAGAACATATTATGTTCAGCATTTTTTGCCCCACCGCATTAACAGTTTGCCCGTTGGTACCCAGGGTATTGTGTCGACAACACAATGCAGAGGGCCTGGTGTATATACAGTGTATATATACTATATACTGTACATAGAGAGAGAGAGAGAGAGAGAGAGAGAGAGAGAGAGAGAGAGAGAGAGAGAGAGATACAGTACATACATACAGATATACACATACATATATATAATTTCTACACTTGTTGTCCTCCTCATAACTTTTCTCTCTGTCTAACCCTCTCTAACCCAGCCCGACCCGTTCGCTCCCTCTCTCTCGGCACCTCTATCTTTGTCAGTCTGTCATGGCTGACCTGAGTCCTCTCTCTGCTGGGGCTCTCCTGGTAGTGCCCAGCTGGCACGCTGTGACTCGGCTGGGCAGAGGCCGTGCCAGCTCTACTGGTGCAGAAACGGCCATACCAGGAAGGCAGGGCCAGTGTCAGCGGCAACAGCATGCTATCCCCCCGGCTGCTGCACACACACATATGCCTGGATATATATATATGCTGCAACAAAACCCATACGCACCAGCATCAGTGGAGCAGTGCCAAATATGTATAGTCCAACTGGGACCTGGTTAACTGGGACGAAACATGTGTTTACATACTACTGTAGTACACACATACATGCAGACACATGCACGGGCAAACACACACTCACTGCCACTGCTGCCAGGCAGTTGCTATTGAGATACATGGATCCGCACAAATAAATGAATAACAAGTCTTCGGGTGAAGTAAAAGAGAAGTGCTCCTAAGGGCACTGTAAAATCTATGTACAGTGTGTATGAATTTAACGTTAACGTCAAAATGCACCCTTGCGGTCCAGTTTTCTTTCTTTATTGCTATCGCAGGAGCTATAGAGATTAGAGATACATTCACATCAATGAAAAAATAACAAGTCCGGTGAAGTAAAGCAGAACTCCTCCTAATTAGTTTCATGATTAGTGGAGGTCAGCCTATATGGCTAAGTCTTCCCTTGAAGGCAGCATGCAATGGAACATGTAGTATGATTTTCTTTGCTTTATTTTTTTAAAGATATATATATTTTTTTGCTTTTTCTGCCTTTATTTGATAGAATACAGTAGACTGACAGAAAATGGGGACAGAGAGATGGGGAGTGACACGCAGCAAAGGTTGGGTACGGGATTTTATTAGCAGCATTAGCAGCCTAGGTGCCCGGACCTCTACGCCAGCCGTCAGGGCCCAGTATGCTTTTTTTTACTAGCTTTTTTATTGGCTCATATCTGTCAGTGATGTGACACAAGAGACTGGAGGGCTCCTCTGAAGCTCCTTGTAAATGAAGATGATGGAGAGTGGGCCTCCTGCCTGTAGTTAGCCCTCCTCCTCACCCCTTCAGCCCCGGTTAACCCATTAAAACCAGGAACGCATCTGTGTCATTTTAAGATTTATTTGGCGATTCAAAAATAGCAGATCTACAAGATCTACGAGCTTGTAGATCTGCTATTTTTGAAAGTTCTTGACAATTTGTGCAAATCTTTTACTATATATATATTTTTTAAAGCAAACATTTTTAACTCGGATATTTGCTTCTGAGGGTCCTTTGAACTAAATATTTTCAGATGGGGGTCCGCGGCCAAATACATTTTCTTTGGGTGGTCCTTGACATGGAAAAGTTGGAGCACCACTGATATAGCAACATGCTGTTAGGATTTTAGAAAAAAGCTTTAGAAAACAGTTTGCCGCGGACCCCCATCTCAAAATATTTTGTTCCAAGGACCCCCAGAAGCAAATATTGTTTTTGTGAGTTAAAAAGCTCAGAAAAAATGTTCGCTTAAAAAAAAATATATATATACTCGGTGCCGCGCTATGAGCTTGTAGATCTGGTATTTTTGAATAGCCAAAGAAATCTTAAAGTGACACAGATGCGTTCCCTGTCTTAATGGATAAGACTGTCAAGGCTCTGCCTCCTATAACACAACAAGACCTTGCTCCACCAGCAAGACCACCGATTGAAGGTCCCCTGCCCCTAGGACAGGCACATGCACGTCACCGCATGGGCCTACAACAATGCATGTGATTTATTTTATCTAAATGTATGAATTTTGTATTTTGTAATCTGTGGACCCCCTTGAAAACTAGATGAGTCATCTCAAGGGATTATTCCCAATAAATGATTTCAAAACCAAGTGGATGGATACAAAACTGGCCTCAATAATGAAAAAGAATACATTTTACCAATGAGTTTGATCAAATTCCCCAGTGACTGTACACTGATGCTGACGGATGTAGCTTATTTTTGGTCAAACATTAATAGACTCAGCATGGGGGAAAAAGGGATTCATTTGCATGGCTCTTTATTATTGAAGTCTGGGTGTTCTACCGAACTTCCTTATTCGTGTATGTGCGTATGTTCATGTGTGTGTGTCATCTGTGTGTGTGTGTGTGTGTGTGTGTGTGTGTGTGTGTGTGTGTGTGTGTGTGTGTGTGTGTGTGTGTGTGTGTGTGTGTGTGTGTGTGTGTGTGTGTGTGTGTGTGTGTGTGTGTGTGTGTGTGTGTGTGTGTGTGTGTGTGTGTGTGTGTGTGTGTTGACCCCTTTCACACAGAGAAGACCCCCAATTGTGTTCCAGTAGCCAGCCGAGCTCAGTGAAGCAAAGCCTATATGCTCACTGGCATTTCACACACACACACACACACACACACACACACACACACACACACACACACACACACACACACACACACACACACACACACACACACACACACACACACGCACACACACACGCATTCAGTTTGATAGGAAAATAAGAGGTTTTTTTTGTTGCAATCTGGCCAATCACTCAACTACTGTCTAACATTTGTGTTGTAGCACAGACCCTCTGCCATGTGTCTGCTATCAGATCAATTCTCAGGTCTCCCCCTCCACCCCCCCCCCCTCTCTCTCTCTCTCCCCGTCACACACCTATAGTATTTCAGGCACACTTCCGCCTTAAAAGTTGTTTCAACGAACGCTACCTTTGATAATCACGACACAGCCTAATTGAGCTCACCCATGCGGAAGATGCTCTCGCCTTTTCTCTCCTCCGTGCACTTTTGTGGGCGACACGGGGGCTTAGGGCCTACACTGTTTCAGCTCACCCGACTGTGAGATTCTGCCTTTCCTCTTTCACGTCGTGCCATCGTCACACTAATGGTGTTGCTATCCGCTCTCCATAGGAGGTAAATGAAGCTTTTAACCCATTAAGACCGGGAACGCATCTGTGTCATTTCAAGATTTCTTTGGGCTATTCAAAAATAGCAGATCTACAAGCTCATAGCGTGGAAATTAGCTTGTACTGTAGATCTGCTATTTTTGAAAAATCGTGAAAATGTGTGCAAATCTTTGAATATATATATATTTTTTTTTACTCAAATCTTTGCTTCTGGGGGTCCCTGGAACAAAATATTTTCAGATCGGGGTCCGTGACCAGATAGATACATGTAATTTTGGGGGTCCTTGACATGAAAAGGTTTGAGCACCACTGATATACAGCAACATACATTTAATTATTTTTTTGTAGAATCCCCCAGAAGCAAAGATTTGAGTTACAAATGTTCGCTGTAAAAATATATATATATTCAAAGATTTGCACGCTATGAGCTTGTATATCTAATATTTTCGAATAGCCAAAGAAATCTAAAAATGACACTCTTTCCCGGTCTGAATGGGTTAAGGAGGGAGGGGGGAGAGGGGGGACCAGAGAAAAGATTAATTGACTTTGCGGAGCGTGTCGCTCATCCTCGACTGGCACTTTTGACGTGAGTGTGTTTGTGTATAGATTACATGATTATGCTGTATTATTATTGACATGATTATATTGTATTTATATCAATGTATCAATTTGCAAAATACAAGCGGTTGAAATATGTCAAATAGAGTTTAACAGTACCTACGCTCTTAGCTTACCGGTGTACCCAAACAAACTTCCTTAAGATATATTTTAAGGTCCAACAATGCCAGTTGGACTTTATCATTTAACGACGACGGAGACAGAAGAGGTATTTAGATGATATTCCTTTTGCCATATCAAGGAAATACCTCTACCTAATACCTCTGTTTATCCAAAACAACAAATCAGACTGTAACTCATACTGGTGTACAGTACTGTATGTGTGCATATGCACACACCACATACACATACACGCCCCGCCCAAAAAAACAACAACAACAACAACAACAACCCTATATTGTATTCCATTATATCCTATGTTAAAATTGATGTAAGGGAGGACCGGCCGGTGGGGCGGCGGACCACGTTGTCACATCATGTCACCATGACCCAGCCATATAAGGAGTTCCCAATGCAGCTACGCCCAAATATGGAGTGTGTTGTCTAACCTCAATGTGTTGTCATGGCATCAGGTGCAAAATAATCAGTCAGCTATATGGGCACAAATTGGGCATGCCCATATATGGGCATATACTGATGACATCAAGGATTTCCATATATGGGCATAAAAGGGAGAAAGGACTGACAGATACAGAGATCTCTATATATGGGCATATCGGTTGGATCGGCGGTGCAATGTATACTGTAGGTGTGAGGGCCGCATAGCGGCCCAAAGTATTACTACATTACCTTTATTCATAAATGGCTTTTAAAGATGATTGTAATCTGTACGACATGGACCTCAGTTAAGGTAAAGAGAAAAGCAAGCAAATTCCATGAAAACGTGAAGGCAACATGGGTAGGTATGGGCACGTTTAACTTTTTGTTCTTGTGTACAGTATGTGTGTGTAGAATGTGTATGGACTAAGGCTGGACTAAGGCTCCACCAGAGTAGATGAGTCAAAAGAAGCTGAGATACCCGTAACCACTTAAACTATATATACTTATGCGATGTGTTGTGAGCTTCTAAATTGGCTATTTATACCGTATGTTCATCCCAAAATAAGGATGAGTTCATGTGGTTAGACCCTATAAACTTAGACTTATACAGGTATATATATATTCCCCTAGGGGTCTATGCTTGGTCCCCCTATTTTCGCAGAATGTTCACCTATTTTCACTGAAAGTTCATGCTATTATGATGGGATTTTGTTCATGTGGTTAACCTGTACATTTGTAGCCTGTAGTGTACACAATAAAACTGTTCATTTAACTCTCACAGTGTAGACAGGGACGCAGTAGCTCAGTCAGTAGGGGCTTGGCTTGGGAACTGTAGGGTGGCTGCCTGGTTCATGTCCAGCCTGGAGTGTGGACTGGTATTTGGAGAAGTGCCAGTTCATCTCCAGGGCACTGCTGAGGTGCCCTACATACGGTATATACTAGGGATGAAATATATACTTTTTCTGTCTATACCAAATCTCTTTGCCAAAACTAGCCGATCTACAAGTGTTGCAATGCATTGTGAGCTTGTACATCTGCTATTTTTACAGAATATGCATGTTGGGGTTCAAGTGGTTAATATGAAATATACATGTACACAAACTGTACGTATACAGTATACAGTGAGATTTGATCTTTTTCTGAGCGTCCCTTATTTTTCTTGGAAATAAGGGACGGAATTGGAATTTCAGGTAGTTGGCAACCCTAGAGAGAAGAGTCCAGATAGTTAGAAGTCCTCCATCCATCCATCCATCCTTCCATCCATCCTATGGCCAGTGGCTGCATGCACACTTCTCCTGTCACACTGCTAATCTTTCTGTCAGGGGCCGTCTGTTGGAGATTTGTCCGTCTGATGCGGTGAGTGTCCATGTGGCAGGTCTGGCCATAGTGCCATGGGCTGTGTGTGTGCGTGGACATATACTGTGTGTGTGTGTGTGTGTGTGTGTGTGTGTGTGTGTGTGTGTGTGTGTGTGTGTGTGTGTGTGTGTGTGTGTGTGTGTGTGTGTGTGTGTGTGTGTGTGTGTGTGTGTGTGTGTGTGTGTGCGCGCACCAAGTGCCATAGGTGGTGGCATCCTCATTTCTGTCAGAATGTGTCTGTCTCTAGACTTTTTTCCTAGACTGTTCTGTGAAGGAAGTGGAGTGCAGAACACACGAGGAACAGAGATCGACATGGGTCTGCACTAGCTTGTGTGTGTGTGTGTGTGTGTGTGTGTGTGTGTGTGTGTGTGTGTGCGTGTGTGCGTGTGTGTGTGTGTGTGTGTGTGTGTGTGTGTGTGTGTGTGTGTGTGTGTGTGTGTGTGTGTGTGTGTGTGTGTGTGTGTGTGTGTGTGTGCCAAATGTCCCCACAAGTGTAGTAGAATTTGAGAAATAGAGGACAATTTTCCTGATCCTCACAAGATAAAATGGTTGTTTTTATGGTTAAAGGGTCTTTAGGCATGGCATTAGAGGTTAGGGTGAGAGTTATGCCTTTTGTACTTAGTTGCCAGTGTTGTGCACCAATAATAGCAGATCTACAAGCTCACAACACGTAGCAGCAGACATGTTTTGAGCCTGTAAACTATAACGCAGGCTCAGGTTAGGGTTAAAAATGGCGGGAAAATAATTAAATTGTACCCTAAAATGTGGATGGCTTCACAAGTATATTAATATACACGTGTGTGTGTGTGTGTGTGTGTGTGTGTGTGTGTGTGTGTGTGTGTGTGTGTGTGTGTGCAGGGCCGCAGGAAGGGGTGTGCGAACTGTGCGGCCGCACAGGGCCCCGCGCTTGGGGGAGCCCCGCAAAAAAACGAACAGAATCACATTTATTAAGAGTTATAAAAAGAAATAACCGCAAATAACCACCAAAAACTCGGAAATATCCGCCCAAAATCGCGGTTTCGGATGCGACTTGGCACAGGGCCCCGCATTTCTCCCAGATGGCTCTGTGTGTGTGTGTGTGTGTGTGTGTGTGTGTGTGTGTGTGTGTGTGTGTGTGTGTGTGTGTGTGTGTGTGTGTGTGTTAATTTCGTTTTTTTTTGTAAACACAATGATAGGAGACAGCATCACATTCTGAACATGAAATTCACTGGAATTTCCTGTCCTTCCCATTTATAAAAAACTAAAAAAAGTCCTGTGAGGTGATGTAGACTAGAGCACTGTTTGACCACTAGAGGACTCTGCTGTCCATTGGCTTTTGTCAGTACACATAGCATTCCAAGCAATATATAAATACTGTATCCCCTAGACTCATTCCTGTAAATATTGATAATCATCCAGCAAAATCATTGTTTGTTTTTAAGCAAATGTCAAATAATGGATCAGACAAAGCTCCCCTAGAAATCCCACCTTCCCAGAAGAAAACTAAAGGTGATTGGGCCTTTGCTTTCAGAGCTCCGACTCTCTTGAATGCCCTCCCTCTGGAGATCAGGCTCGCAGAGTCTGTGCCCCGGTTCAAATCCCTCCTGAAAACTCACTTTTATAAAGCTGCTTTCATTCCCCAAATGTTTTAACCTATTGTGTCCTGCACTGCTGCTGCTTTTTTTTTTTTTTTTTTATATGTTCTGTTTTTTTGCTCTATATCTGTTGTATGGTGTGTTTTTCTCTGTGAAACACTTTGTAACTTTGTTTCGAAAGGTGCTATATAAATAAAGCTTTAATATTATTATTATTATTATTATGAGAAATAATGCTACTCGTATACACCACTGAAGCTTGATTCATATTTAATCTTACGACCGGGTCATCCTTTCATTAGCCTCGATCTCCAGGCTTTTATTGCTTAGTTTTGCTAAAAAATAAAAGCCTGGCCCAACGATAGCCCGTACTGGGTATGAGGAAGTGTTTCACTTCCCAACCAACCAGAGTGCAGTGGGCGTCGCTCGTAATGTTGTGTTAACGGGGCGGGGGTTGACGGACAGATCGGTGAACCAATGGGATCAGCCGCAGTTTCTCGCCGGCTCTTTACACCCGCCCCTTTATACACGAAATCAGGAGGGTTGCAGCAGGCTATCCTTTCATTGAAAATCTGTTCTTTTTGGCGAGTGACATGGCCGTACAGATGAATACAAATTTGGCTTAATTGTTGTGGGGGGTTATGATTTCGTAGTGCTCTTTTTTGCCTTTCTTTTCTCTTGCCCCTCATACCTTCCCTCCTGTTGCCGTCTCCGTCCTCTATCTGTTGTTTGGTCTTCTCTTGTCATTCCTCTGTAATCATCCTAGTAGGGGGCCATGTCATTTGTATCTACTCATATCCCATAATCTCTGTTGCACTGAGCACTATTGCACATAAGTGTCAGAGCTGATGAGTCCACCACACCCACCTGACACGCCAGCTAAAAGCTTTTATGGAACAGAGCGATAGTCTGGTGATGTCTGTAAATTATAATAACGTCTTTTTTATATATACTGTATATATTTTTATTATATTTTGTATTATGGCTTCAAGGGGCATGTTATAGGAGAGAATGGAGGCAAGGCAATGCAAGTTTCCGTATATAGCACATTTCAACAACAAGGCAATTCAAAATACTTTACATTTAACATAGGTAGGGCAACAGATAACGGACAACTTGCATACTTCTATACCATATATATATATATATATATATATATATATATATATATATATATATATATTTATACAGTGTATATATATATTTATACAGTGTGTATATATTTACAGATAACGGATAACGGACAACTTGCATACTTCTATACCATATATATATATATATATATATATATATATATATATATATATATATATATATATATATATATATATATATATATATTTATTTATTTATACAGTGTATATATACGTGTAACACTCTATTGTATTGTACTGGTTACAGTATTGGCCTATAAATCAACATAATTACATCTAAGTAAATGTCTAGCATTCAAAACTAACACTGAATGTTCATCCCACAGGGAAGATAGGGTTCCTGTTGGCTATGTTGTCTAGCTTTTTCTCAAAACCACCACAGCGCCAGTATCATGTGTGTTAGACATAAAAAATAAGAAAAAGAAACACATTATAAAACGGTACAGTGAAGGTGACTGAAGGTATTCAGCTTTTGTGCGCTGCTGCGTTTCGACCTTTTGTTTTGACTCTAGGTTTAGAAACAGACCTGTCCCAGACACCCTGAGAAATATCGAGGGTTCATCATGTAGCATGTAATTATTTGACAGACAGGGTGCCAGTGTAAAGATCTGAGAACTGGAGTAATATGATCCACTTTTTTGGTCTTAGTAAGGACTTGAGCAGCAGGCAGCATTCTGAATCAACTGCAGATGTCTGATCGATGTTTTAGGGAGGCCTGTAAAGACACCGTTACAGTAGTCAAGTCTAAGATAAATACATTCACATGTTTTTCCTAATCCTGATGAGACATATTGTACAGTAAGTAATTTAATCCTTGATATAAAGGTGGTAGTAGGCTGACCTTAATAATACAGCTGTTGAAATTCAAGTCTGATTCCACGACTACACCAAGATTTCTGGCTTGGGTTGTGGTTTGTGATTGAAGCTGAGCACTGACTTTTAATCATTTTTACTTTGCTCCAAAAACTGTTAGGCCTACTTACATTTTGTCTGTGTTTAATTGAAGGAAATGTATGTACTCTATGGGACAACAGTAAGGACACAGAGCACACAGGCTGTGATTGGTTACCATCTAGTGGTTGTTACTGGTATCTGCTGATGCAAATTACTGGAGAGGAAGATTAGACCTGATTTTTTTTTATATATACCGTATACAGTTTTTATATGTATTACACCATTTGAGAATCTTATTACATTTTGCAATAAGTCTAATTTGCAATAATTATCTTCACCTATTTATCATTTGAGCTTACTTGCGTCTGGTACAAAAGAAAAGTCCAATTCACATGTTTCACAGACTTATTATTCATTTAATGTGTGTAGGGCAAGGGTCTTCAACAGAGGTCCGGGACCCCTAGGGGTCCTTAGAGTTACTGGGGGGCCACCAAATCTTTGTTAGTTATGATACTTTTTTCCCCCATTAACCTCTTGAACCCTAGCATATTCTGAGGACTTTAGCCAAAAATAGCTGATCTACAAGCTCACACAACGCCTCGCACTTTGTGAGCTTGTAGATCGGCTATTTTCGGCATAGAGGTTTGGAAAATTCACACTAACATGCATCCAACATGCACTGATGAGTGATGACAGTGCTGTCAAACAAGTCTATGAAGCTATCTATGAAATCTATGAAATATTTTAATCTGCAGTTTAGTTTAATCTCGAGAGTCAGTGGATGAGTTACACAGGAAGATGTTGTATGATATAATAAATTAGAATGTTATAGTATGTAGCCTTCAGCAGTGGTCTTCAAAGTGGGGTCTTATCTAGGGGGTTCCCAGCTCCCGGACAAATGAGGAATAGTTTAATTTAACTATAATTCAATTCAATGAAAATATATTTTTCAATATCACAATTATGAATGTATTTCTTATGTACAATTATGACATGTAGACAATATCATTTAACCAAAACTCTCTTCACATTAGTGTGCCATGGATAAACTAATTTGAAAGAGGTGTCCATGGCCCTATGAAAGTAATTTTTGGTGTTTTTGAGGCGGGCTCCCCTCTCACAAACAACAGTATGTTGAATATAAAAATCACTAAGTTCACCACTGCCTTGATTATCTTAATTTATTTGTAAAACATTGGCATTCAAGCCAACCAATTCAATGATAGGTCAGATATACACAGTATTTACAAAATCACTGGTGGTCACACACAACACAATACAATACAATACAATACAATAGGAACACACTATGTACATATTTACCTCTCACTTATGGTTGCAGTGGTTCTCAACCTGTGGGTCGGGACCCCCAGGGGTCCCCACATGATTGGGGGGGGTAGTCCCCAGATGACAGTTAAGTGTCAACTTAAGGACTTTTAAGACATTTTTAATACTTAAAAGATGACCATTACTGCATCAAAAGTAATCAACAAACTATACTATAAAAACTGGTCAAACATTGGCCAAATTGTCAAATAATATAAGAAAGAGGCAACAATTGCGAGGCGTTGTCAGCTTGTAGATCGGCTATTTTCACAATATTAATCTGTGGATTCAAGTCAAACTAAATACAATTACTCAACTCCTACAATTCCAAGTGCTTATCAGGGTGGGGGTCTCCAGTTCAAATATGATTATTTTTGGGGGTCCCCAGTTCAAATATGATTGTTTTTGGGGGTCGCGGCCTGAAAAGGTTGAGAACCACTGGGTTATAGCACAACACAGGGGTGTACGGAATGTCTCAATAACTCAACACAAATACAGTACATACAGTCCTAGTTCAGATGATTAGGTGAACTTCAGGAAATGTAGGATTTTACCTGGTTCTATACTCACTGTGCAACACAATATGTACAACATAAGATGAAATAAAATTAACCGGTGCAATCTGACCCCTTATTTGTGTGTGTGCACAGCACAATATATACAATATAACCAGTCGCAGTAAACAAAATATATTTCTCTGACACAGTGACTCTCAGTTGTGTTTAGCTCTCAAATCAAATCCAACAAACCAACGCCTAGGGCGACTGTTTGATGCAGGCAAGCACACACAATCACCCACACACACACACTCACACACAACCTGACTCTAAATCAGGAGTTGCATTTCACATCAGTGCCAGCGGTGGATGAATTTTTCAAATTCAATATTCTTTGGCCAAACAACCGTTTCAATATTGCATGAAAGAAAGAAACAAACAAACATAGATTATCCTTTTAACGCATACGAAATAAATGCCTTTACACATTCGGCATCATTAGGGAACTACACTCAATTTATCAGATGGATCTGATGGAAGCACATTAGTAATAAATATACAGTAGAATTTACAAATTTAAATCTGCATTACTCTACTGGTAGAAGACAACAACACGAGTGAGTGGTCACTGCCAACTGTAAATGATACCATTGATCCCTATTTTAACACATTACGTGTCAAAAGAAAATACTAAACTATGTACAAAAGAAAATACTAAACTATGTACTTCATTGGCGTATTGCTTCAAAGATGCATGTCTTGTCCCGGCGTCCAGAGTAATTCAGTATTTCTCACTTCCAACAGAACATTGTGACACAGCTGATCCACAAAAATAAATTCCACTTATTCAAACTAAGATCCAGATGTTTCACATCATAGATCAGGTCCCAGTAGAAGTGCTTAGGTTATACCTTTGGTTGTATGCATGGATTAAAGCAAAAATAATATCTCGACTGAAAAAACAGTTTTGTCCATGTGTGGACTGGGTTTCTACAAGCTAACTCATGTTTTAAGCTTGTAGATCTATTTTCGGTGCATGGCATGCTTTCATAGAAGACATGCTGACTTCAATGGAATCCAATTGACTGAAATCAGTTGTGGCATCTGAGAACTTTAATCCATGTGTATGTCAACATGACTAACCAAACAGTAGCAAAATGTCAGTGTTCAGAGTGACTGGCAGCTACAGATTAGGACTAGTTATACACTAGACAGGTCTTATAATAAGCCTGGCTACATTTACTAGTGCAGAACTTGTTTACTAGTGCAGAGATTCTTTTCTGACCAAAACACATATTTGACACACGTAGACACTCTGACTGTCTCCCAGAACTGAGGTAAAAATGACAACCGCCCCCAGCAAACATCCAGAATCTGAAACAAATTATGTCTGATTCTAGGTGAGGATAAGTATACAGTGAGGAGGGTACAGTAAAATCCTCAGTGTCTGTTTTTATACATTTGTATGCGTACACATATTTGTACAAGCTCAGAGTTAATAAACACTAAGGATTTTACTGTGTATGTACAGTACGTGTTAGTGAGGTTAAGTGTTTATTGTGAAAGGATATTATAGTCTACTCTTCAATTTACCTACGCCGTCATGATTAGGATTAACAGCAAGAGTAGGCCTAGATCAGTTAATTACAGTAAGCGTCTGTATTTAGTCTGGGTTACAGAACAGAGTAAGTAGTGACTCTAGGTGTAGCCTATGGTTACAGTAAGTGTTTTGAAGCTGGTATATTGCCATGGGGTGCAATTACTTCCAATTCTATCCTAGGAGAGGATTTTCTTAAACAAAATACGGTAACAAAAAAACAAAACAAAAAAAAATATGTATCCATACATATATCCCAGTGGCTCTCAAAGTGGATTCCTGGGACTCTCTGGGCTCCTTTAGGGGCTTCTAAATTGACCCTTACAAGTCTGTAACTCTGACAGTATAACGGGTCCATTTGGTTCCATTTTGTACACTGTCAGGGAGACCTTGAAATTTCAAAGTTTGAGAACCACTGATATATCCCATGAATGACCTCATTGAGGATTATAGTTATTATTTGGGATTACAGTTCATTTCTTTGGGCTTGAGTTCAGGTGGTTGAGGAAGCTCTGTTTCTATAGCTTCAGCCGCTTTCTTCATCTCTCGTCGCTGAGCTAAGCTGGAGGACAGGACAGGTTCCAGGACTGGAGTAGGAGGACAGCGCTTCAGAGCAGAATAGGTGGCAGAGAGTGCTCCCTGGTGGACAGAAAGGAGAACAACATTGTCTCACATACAGTAAACGTCTCAGTTTATCCATCAGACATTTACCACCATCTATGAACCAAACTAAACGCTGCTGTAGGTCGGTGGTCGGATGCAACTTAAAGTAGCGTTCTAATGTATTATTAGACCACCTGCTTCCAAGCGCATTTACAGCAAATTTAGCACAAACATTGGAACATTCTCATTCTACTCTGCCACCAAAATGTGGAATGCCCTGACACCATCCATTAAAGGATGTGAAACACTGGTTTCTTTCTAAATTGGCCTGAAGAAACATCTATCAGGAGACCAGAATGGGAGGTAAATGTAATTTCTCCTTTGTGTAGTGTTTGTATTTGTTGATGACATGTATTATTGTGTTAATTTGTTATGCTATGTTGATGAATTGAATACATAGGACCACAATGGAAACAAGTCCCCAGGACTTTTTTGTGTTATCCTTTTAGCTTCAATGTCTTACTGTACCACATGCTGTTTGTGTACATTTCTGGCTAATAAAATATTTAATCAATCATAAACCACCGCAGTACATACAGTATGAAACAAAGGTAAATACAGGTAAGGGTAGACAATGAGCAGAGAAGTAGTAACACTAGTAACAAAAAGGTTAACAACAACAAGATAATGTAATGTAACATGCAATAAACAAGTCAGAAACACAACTACTAGTTTACAAGTGAACACAAAACACAATGTCGTACACATGCAGTACAAAACGGAAACACACACCATCACCTTGACTATCACTGGGTCATGTCTTGTGAGAGGTCTGTCAGAGAGCTGATCCCTCTGTGTGATCCAGGGGTGACGAAGAACCTGGAGAGCATCACGGTGATGCTTAGTCTTTGGTAATAATGTCCTATTGTGTAACATGTTCCACAAACAATAAGTATTCAGCTATGAATTTATTGTGAGTTTACCTGTGGGGCAGTCAAGCGCTGGTGCGGATCCACATGTAGCATCTTGGTCACAATATCCTGTTACACAGATATACACGCACACACACACGCACACGCACACAGTTTCTGTGAATTTGTTTTATATGAATATTCTAGGGGCAGACATGTATGTGTAATTATGATGGATTATTTTTATTTTAGAGAACCGTTGTAAAAAGTGCTATTTATTATTATTATCATTATTATTATTATTATTATTATTATTATTATTATTATTATTATTATTATTATTATTATTATTATTATTATTATTATTATATTTGTGTATGTTAGAATGTGTATTCATTATACAATTCATGCTTTATCCCATACCCAGTCTTTCTTTTCTCTTGGGTGAGTGGAGTGATAAAAGGACCAAAATGATAAATAATATCATGCTAGGGCAGCCCTAGGGCTGATAATGGCAGTAGCTGACCAATTAGCACAAGCTAACGTGCCACTGTGCAGTGAACTGTCACCATGCATGACCTCGCTGTCAAACATAGCTGCCACAGTTGCCTGAGGTTATCCAACCAAGGGCTACGACCAATGCCTGGGCGATGATCTATTTTGTTTATTCAGATCAAGGACATTTTGTAACATTACAGGGAGCATTATCTTACACAGTGGTTCTCAAACATTTTCATGCCAAGGACCCCCAAACTGACATGCATTTGGCCGAGGATCCCCATCTGAAAAGAGTTTGTGCCAGGGACCCCCCAGAAGAGAAAATGTATGTTTAAAAAAAATCTAAATAATTTTTTTCCCCCAAAAATAGCAGATGTGAAAGCTCGCAGCGCAGCACGAAGAACTGCGCTGTGAGCTTGTACATCTGCTATTTTTTAATAGCCAACATATAAAGAGGTTAAAATGATCACTTTGAGAACCACTTATCTAACAACAAAAGAAAACTGTTTCTTTTAGCATTTGGAACGTCTGGCACCATACCATGTTATAGTTACAGTATGATACAATAGCATCTATCAATGACAACAAACATTAGTAGCTAACCTTAGCAGTGTCTGATACCAGGTCCCAGTTCCCTCCAGCGATAAGGACCTTCCCGCTGCCGATCTGAGCCAGAATCCCCTCTGGAGTGTCCTCAGGACTGCTGGCAAATGGACTGAAACTGACCAGTCGTATTCAAGATGGAGAGAAAGAGACAGACACAATATTATGCTGTTTTATAATCATTAAGGAAATATATCAGAGAAATGTATTTCAGAAAGCTTACAATACAAACTTGAAAGCAAATTAAAACAAATATCCAGATAAATAAAAAGGATTGTCTGATTTAAAAGGTGGAAATATGCTTATTGTCTCTTACTGTAATGCCTTTTTAAAACCAGGAATCAGAACAACAATTATCCATCCTAGTTGCAACTGAGCAGTGATACTCTGGCCGTAGCACAGCACTTTAATACTTACCCAGCTATCATGGTGTATAACAGGATCCCCATGCTCCAGATGTCACAGGCTGCATCATAACCCTGTTTCTTCATTACCTATAACACACGCACACACACACGCGCACGCGCACGCACACGCACACGCACACGCACACGCACACGCACACGCACACGCACACGCACACGCACACACACACACACACACACACACACGATACAAACATTTGCTTGTATTTGTGGAGAACATGACTGTATATTCATTGTTCAAAGTGTTCTCCCTTTGGGGTTAAGTTGTTTAATAAACATTTTGTAGAACAATACATTTATTATTATTATCATTATTATTATTATACCTCAGGAGCTATGAAAGTAGCTGTGTAGCAAGGCGTCATCAGTAATCCACTCTCAGCTCTGAGTTGTTTAGCAAAACCAAAATCACAGATCCTAATGCATTCTGGAAGTCCAGTGTCATCTGCATAGCGAATGTTACTGGGCTTCAGGTCTCGATGCACTACCTACAGAGACAAGTACACACAAGTAGACAGGCTGTCACACATTTAATGTACACCGTAGTATGATTATTTAAACAAAATTCTCTTCCTCTGTCTCCATTTAGCATCCAAAAAGCATTGCTTTCTAGATTTCTGATCTTCTTGCTACTGTATATCCAATAGAGTGCTACAGTTTGGAGTCCTAATACCCGGAAGTGAGTTCACAATGGGTTCCTTCTTATGTCATAGAATCTACAGTAGAATCTACAGTATGACATGAATTATAGAAATATGTAGTGGGAACTGCATGGCATGAGTAATGTCATCCCTGCTGCACTCCCACCAACTACTAAACCAAAGTAAACACTGTGCAGTAGGTAGGTGGTAGATACTGCTGCACACTAGTAGCAAGCTAACATTGTATACTACCAGCAAGGTAATATAAGGTAATAATAATAAACAAGGTAGAAACACAACTACTAATAAACAACCCTAGCATCCCTCTTTTGGGATAAACAAACATTCAATGAAAATAGCAGATCAAGCTCACAGCATTCTCTTGAGGCGTATGTCTCTTTCTCTCTTCTTCTCCTTCTTTCTCTCTATCTAAACCTTTCTATCTATCTATACATGTATATCTTACCCCTTGTGAGTGTAGGTATTCTACTGTCTTGGAAAGTGTACAGAAGATGTCTGATGCGTCCCTCTCAGTAAAAGTTGTGGTGGTCAGGATTCTGTCCAGCAGCTCCTCTCCTCTCAATAAGTCCTGAACCAAGTGCACACACTGGCCATCATCAAACACCTATAGTTGCACAGAAACCCACACAGGACACATTCACACAAACAACCTTGATCAGCTATCTTCAGCACTCAAGACCATTGTGTGGTGGAGTATAAAACTATAAATTAAGCATCAGAGCTGTTTAATCACTGCCTTCAGACATGAGGACTCATTTTTCAAATGTCTTCTATATTATGTTTTGTGAGTGGTGTATGATGATTACACTTACATCCTTTACAGTAATAATATTTGGATGCTGTCCATATCTCAACAGGATCTCAATTTCTTCTGATGGATCTTTCTTTGATCTGTCAATAATCTGTAAGTAAAGAAATACAGACCATTTCTTTATTCAAAATAATACTACTTGGAAATGGGGAATGCATTGTGCTAGCTTTACATTATTCAGTCCTCCGAGCCCTTTCCACAGTGGAAGAGTGACTCAGCGTTTATGTCCACAATAATATTGTGGGTGAGTACAGTAATGCAGGGTGCTGGCATGGCATTTTTTTACTTGAACAAGGTGCCATAACTTCACCATGTTTACACAGTATGTCACAAAGTAGCACCAGTACATGACTTTCCATGAAGGCTTTTGAAAGAAGGATCATCAATGTATGGTCATGTGTATTTTGAGGTTGGGGAAAAGTTAATTTGAATAGAAAGTGATCTTTTTTCATTTTGGGATAACATTCATTTTTTCCAAGGAGAGAGAACTTATACAGGATACAGGTGAACTATTCCTTTAGGCTGCCATGCAGCACTTTCCATTCAGCAACGTGTTTCCTGTATTTACATCAATATTCTCAAGAATCAATGAAAATATTTCAGTTTAGATTTCAGGATTCCTTACCTTAACAGAATACTCCACAGCAGTAACTCTGTGCAAACATCTCCTGCATACTGACATCGCTGTCTGTCCAACCTCCTCCTTCAACTCATACACATCACTGAACAGCACATCATTATGGAATTTCTGGGGTGTACAAGTAAGTGAGAGAGATTAAGAGATTGGGAGGTATTCAATCAGATTAGATCATATTTTATTGTCCCAAAGCGGATATTAAGAATATAGTATCTAATGTATTGTTAACTTAAATGTATGTAACGTTCCTCATCAACCCCGGATTTGAACCCGGTTTCCTGCGCAAGTGCTGACATTTTTACCATTGAGCTAATTCAGCCTTCCTGCTTGCTCAGGGGATAAATGTAATCTTGACCATCAGGTCAAAATCCGTGTCAGATCCTGTGTGTAGGTGAGACATGACCTTTGACACGATCTCAATGTCTCAATAGAAGAGCAGGGAGACAAAATACAACCACCCCAAATTGTATATAAGTTATACTGTATTAATATACTCTACCATACAGATTGGACAAAATAAAAATGTATTAATTAAGAAAAGGTTACAGTGCCGCTTTTAATACTGTCAGTTACAGATACATGTTGAGAGCAAACTACTGAAAGAGAGTCTATTCAAATAAGAGGGTAATTAAGAATACATTAGATGTGTCTAATGTAGTTCATTGATCAATTGGTTTGTTAATTAGTCAGTCTCGAAGATCGGATTCCTCTGTAACTAATTAATCAAATTATTGGAAAGGCCAATCAATCAATCAATCAATCAATCAATCAATCAATCAATCAATCAATCAATCAGTTTAGTAAAAGAAAAATACATCTGTGAATGTTAGTTAATGAATAAATTAGATAAGTTAGTAGGTTCTTACTGTAGCTTCCCAATAACATATTCACCTGTGACATGGGGCTGATGTTGTTCACTTCCTGCCTTAGTGAACTTGCTGGAGTGGGCTCTTGATTGGTTGCTACGAAGCTGAATCCTCTGAACAACTGGTGGGTGTTGGCACTGGGAGGAAGGCCTGGAGAATCTAAATAGACAAATACACACATTACACTGTGGGTGGAACGATACCATGCGAGTTCATTAAATTAACTTGAACTAAATACATGACTAAATAGCACAACACAATTTCTCGACTGTAGCATGGACTGAGAGCACGTGGTGGCATGATTTAGCACATACTGTAGTCAGTTGAGGTCAGTTTGTCAAGATTGAAATAAGATGTAAGTACCATGGGTTAGTGCACTTAAAACGGTTGTGAAATCTAAATGTGCTGCTTTACAACATTTACATTGACTACACCTCTGTGTAAAACCTACAAATAGCTTTTTGGTGACAATAGCTTTTATCCAAATTGCAGCAGCTAGGCTGCTAGTACCAAGAGCTTCCCTGGATGCTGAAAAGCTAAAGTCTGTCAAAGTGTTTTCCTTTGATACGTAGCCCACCTTGTTAAGAAAAATAAGTGGTGCCATATTTGTATCTGTTGAAAATTGCCACAATGTTCCCTCCTGCCCTGTTAATCCCTAAACTGAAGTGATTAAGCCACAAGCACCTACAATATATAAACTATAATGCTTGTAAGAATTACATACATAGTTAAAGCAATAGTTATGTGCATATCAACATAAAGCACTGGGTCAACATCACCCTCTGACCCTCTGAC